>NW_027518079.1:0-320505 GCF_048772815.1 Callospermophilus lateralis
GGATTTATAATCAAATTTTTACAAGATTATTCTCAGAAATATTCATCCCCCTGAAACACATATTTGTTTACTAGTACTGAAAACTAACTTCAATGAAAGGTGCATACAAATCCTAATATTTCTGCAGTAACTTACCCAGGTTAATATCAATGCAAGTAGATTCCTATGGGACATGATGTGTATTTTGACATTCATTTTTATTCAACACTGGTACAGTACTATTTCTTCAGTTTATGCACATCATAGGATAAATGTTTCATCCAAAATTTCAAAATTTAAAACTTTTGATTCACTTTCAATCACTTCCTGCTTCAGAACACATGTATTCCTCCATGTTTCTTGACTGGTCTTTCATGAGACTTCTTTGCAAACACATTATTTTCGATTTGCATAATCAATTTTGAAGCAAAACTCACACACTCTTCATGATCAACCGTAACACTAATATTACCATTAGATGTACAACTGGTTGTAATGAATGTATGTATGCCAATATCAATATAAGATTTCCTGTATATTTTCAGATATCAATTTATTCCAATTCCAATTTCTAATGTTGGGTCCAGTTATATTATTTATTCACAGTTTGGTCTATTCATTCATCATTTCTATATTCATCAAAACAGGGTACACCTATTTTTTTCCCCAATACTAATTTATAGGTTGTAAAAATATTGCTCCCCATAATGGTGGAAGAAATACTCATATCACCTGATCTACATATACATTTTTATCACAGTAATATTCTGGACACAAATGTAAAGGTAACACTTATGATTGTACCAAAACCTAAATTGAACGTGAATATATATATTACTAAAACCATCCATGTCCAGGTCGCCTAATGCTCTCAAATTTCAATCCTATTGGTGACTACATATTTGTTTCTTCTAATATCATATATTCAACCTCAACCCTGTTGAAAATGTCTAATCCTGTTACTCACTTTATACTTTGCCTGATTTCCTAATGTCTCTATTTTATATCTGCTTTCCTACATATTTTCCCTAGTTCATCATTGTGACTGACTCTTCATATGTGCTGATATTTTCATTCACTCTCTAAACGAAACCCTATTGCTAAAAAACTATATTTCCAACTCAAAGACTCACTCTTCAACCTAAACCTACTATTTTCCTAATCCTACTGACTATCCCTTTTTGACTGGATGTTCTCTTCGACATTCAGGCATCTGAGGTACTAGGTTTTATTCCATTGTATGTAGATTTACCTGCGACCACATTGCAGAATGTAATTCAAAGCTAAATATCATAATCAAGGGCCCAATGCCCTTCCTGGCTTCAAATCTTACCTAGATTTCTCTTTTCATACTTATATTTCAAATACATATTCTTATAAATATTTCAGGTTCCCAATACCATTATTCATCCAGCAGAATGATTCCTAACACAAATAAAACATGTTGTTAACCCTAACCATACACTGTTCCCTCAATCTAAATTTACAGAGGGAAGGGACAGAGTTGGTCTTACAGTAAAGAAATGTAGGGGGTCTTCCACCTACTGAGACCCTCAAAGTTCCATGCTGAAATGATCACTGGAGAATACATGCGCAGCTATGAAGGACCTGAGAAAGCAAAAGTCATGTTCAATGGCAAACAACCTGGTCAGGATGAAGGTTTCTGTCTGAATCAGCCTCTCTATTCTTAATGTAGAGAAGATGGACCAAACCAGGCCTGTGTGGGTAGCTGTTCCCGGGTGCCTATGGTTGATATAAGATTCTAACTTGTGAAAGTGTCACAGGAATTAGGGACAGCCTCCTTTTCATGTGAGACTTGGAAGCCACTGGTTGGACAAAGTGATTGCCAAGGCAGTGACCTCATTCAGTTCCGGAAGGAAGTGACCTCACATCACTTCCTTAGTGAAGGAAATCTCAGAACTTGAGATTCATGAAGCCAGGCACCCAGAGTCAGTCCCAGTCCCAGTCCCAGTGTTCTCACTTGTTTGGATTTACCAAGGACAGAGTAAGTCTTTCTTGGTACCTATTGATGTGAGGATTGCAAAATGCCAGTAAAGCTCTGAAGAGGGGCCTTTCCTGAGAAAGCAGGTAGTGGCTCACCTCTGGGTCCTGACACCTTCACAGAGTTGGCCAAGGAGACCAGATCTGAGACATTTCAGGCCATTTAGGGGGGAAATAATATGGCCCACCAGTCAGAGGACACTCCAGAGAGTAACAGACCTTCTTGGGGGAAGGAGCTGCCTTTGTGGGTGTTGGTTTGTGGTTTTGTCTCATTTTCTGAGAATAGGTAGGCAAGGCGCTTTATGTGCTGTGGAATGAACTGTTTATTGTAAGTCATTTGACAAGGCGAGTGTTTCTATGTCTGTTTACCTCACTGTGTCCGTGGTTGTACTCATTAGAAAAAAAGAATGCATCAATGGATGTGTCCTGTCTAGTAGAAAGCTTCCCAGAATTCATCCTGCCCAATTAATGAATGGAGTTCAGATTGCCTTATCAATGGGTAACACCTGCAATCTTCCTAAGTTACAGTTTTCTTCCAGAATTCTGGCCCCTCTCCAGAATAGTCTCATGGTTTTGTCTCTAAGGTATGTACCACCTCCAAGCTCTGTGACATGGCCATGTACTGGATAGCTCAAGTGAATTGTGAGCATCTCAGAAAAATCAGATATATGTGTGACCACTAAATCTCAGTGGAGAAACCCTGCTTTGGGCCTTTTGCTTACCTATTATTCTGTTGCTATGAATGTCACGAAGTTCTTTGCCTCGGGCCACCAATTTGTGAAGCCTGAAGAAAACAGTTTTCAAATGGAAATGAATGGGCATCACCTAGGGCTCTTTGCTTAATTGCTTTGGAAAGGGGTGTGTCTGAATCAGTCTCTTGGCCCTGTGTGAGGCTGTGGCTTAGATTCTCAGCACCTGATGGATCTAAAGAAAGATCCCATGGATGCATACAGAACCAAAATAGCCAAAAGAGCTGTCATTGTGGATGAAGACTCTCGCCTTCCTTTCAAAGGTTCCTGACATCTATCAAGTGAGAATAGGGATCCTTTGGGTCAAGTGAGTTATTCAAAGCCCTGCAGAGGCTAGCCCATACGTGCTTGGGTGTTCTCATTACTCCAATTCACATAAAGAATCTAAACCCCACAGTCAGTAGGCCTCAAATTGGAGAAGCCAAGCAGTATTAATGGCAGACCTATTTGATCACTCCTCGTTCACAGTCAGGGTTTCCAGGCCACACTGATTTTAGGCAAATCGGGGGAAAGGTAGGTTATTTTGGACATTGTCTTGGTCTGTGTCCCTCATGGAAAACTCCATCCAGAGGTTATGATGAGGGTCTACATGGAAGAAGATAAGGGCCATGTGGGAGAATTTTGTTTTGAATTGTGGTAAGTTGTGTGGCAGTTGGAAGAGATGCCTGGGTTTACCTGGGCTTTAACTCTGGTGTGATTCCCCTTAGAGTCTGAGTTCTGGAACTGACCTCAGAGAAGCATTGTCATCAATTGTGTTTGAATTTTACTAGGCCATGCATGAGAGTTGCCCTTGGAACCTGAGATCTAGGCACAGAGTGGCTTTCCACAGAGCACTGGGAATCTCAGCCAGGATATCACATGATTTTATTCTGAAAGACTTTGCAGCCACAGTTGAGTCAAAACACGCATGGACCTCACATTGTAGACCTCAATGGGCCTGGCTTCATGTGACCTTTTGGCTACTCTTTGGGAAGCCTTGCCTGTGAGTGTTCTCTAGAGCTTTCATTGAAATGAGATTCCTCAACATTTAATGGTTCCTGAATGAATTGAAACCCCCAGAGACTCCAACTTCATCCTTGACAAATGGCTTGATAAATACCATGAAATTTTTGAAATTCCCATGACCAGGTGGCACTGGAGAACTTTTGGATGTCCTGTTGCTTATGATGAGTGTACCAGACAGTGCCTTGATTTACTGGGTTTCATGAAATTTGTGTAGAACAGTGATGCCAGTAAGTTGGATCCTGCTCATTAGTGGGCCTAGAGCAGTGGTGTGAAGGTGTGTGATAAAACATGTGTGGTGGTGACATGTGGATCTGCCATTGGCTTCCCAAAGGCTTGTGACTGACATGGTACAGCCAGCAGACCCTTCTATGCAAAGGTGTTTTTTATATAGAGAGGTTTCAGGGCAATGTTCAGAATCAGGTTGCTATGGAAATGGGGGCAACTTATGTGGAATTGAATCCTGGTTGGTGCATTCTCATGCAGACCGTGACCCTCCACACGGGACAGAACTCTCTCCAGCACTGTGTCCCAGTTTAGCTCCTTGTATTTCATGAAGCAAATACCAAACTCCCAGTGCACCTGTGAGAAACACCACGAAAATTGGAGAATGACCAAATGGCTTCACAGTCCACACGTGGAGACACTTACAACCCAGTGACCATAGTTAAACTACAAAGAGAGTATTCAGCATGGCTGCCTCATGTTCATTGGAAAATTAGAAACAATATCCTCCAGGTCACATTGTTGCACACCCAGATTTGATGGTCTCCCAACAAAGGAAGCTAAAGCTCCTAACAACAACATATATTTTTAAGTGCCCAACCTCAGAGGAAGTTTCTCAAGAAGTCTTTACACCAGCAGAGCTCCATGTTTGAGAAATGTTTACCCTGTCCCTTACTTTTGAAAACTCCTCTACCACCTCGGAGGTTGTGAACTCCTGAGCATTTTTCATTCCTGATATATATTCACAGATTTTCTAACTTTTCTCCTCTAATTGTGTCTTACTCGGAACAAAGGCAATGTCAAGGCAATGTTCTGGATGAGAGTGTGAACATTTTTTTGTAGCACATATTTACATACACATTGCATTCATTTTACAATTTTCCATTCAAAATACTGAATCTCTGACATGAACCCATACCCTACTAGACTCTGACTACTACTCCTAATATGATGGAGAAAAATAACACAAACAGAATAGGAATACAAGCAGTTAGGAGAAATCATAGTGTATAGTTGTACTTGTATTTTGCATGATTAATGGTAGGTGTTATAAATCTAGTCAATATTTAATTTAAATAGTTCTCCATGTGTTTTTAAGGTTAACAAATATGTGAATTCCTGTCTCCCTTTCTCTGTATCCTATTTAGCACATGTACTTTTAAATGCACATATAGAATCATACCTGGTATCACATGTACATTTTTGTGAGGTGGCTGATTTGGCAAATACAATTTGTGAGAAGTGATCACTCCTCTTAAACGCTGTTGGAACTGAAAATGCAACCTATAGGTGAGCTTCCTAGTTGAACAACATTATACATAAATCCATGTTCAATTAAAGAAATATTTTTGCATCTGTGGATGATATATATATCATGATAAATTTTGATTGGCATATATATTGCTAATTTAATGTCTGTGTGTGTGTGTGTATTTTGTGTGTGTGTGTATGTGTGTGTGTGTGTATGTGTGTGTGTGTGTGTGTGTATATATATATATATATATATATATATATATATATATATATATACTCTCCAGAAATATATGTGTCTTATATACACTCTCTAAATTCATTCATGTTCATGTATATGGATTTATAATCAACTTTTCACAAGATTTTTCACAGAAATATTCATCCACCTGAAATACATATTTGTTTCCAGTACTTAAAACTAACTTCAGTTTATTTTGCATACAAATACTATTATTTCTACAGTAACTGACCCAGTTTAACATCAATGCAAGTAGATTCCAGTGGGACATGATGTGTATTTTGAAGGTCATTTTTATTCAGCACTGGTACAATACTATTTCTTCAATTTATGCACATGATAGGATATATATTCCATCCACAAGTTAGCAAACTTATAGGCAGTTGTTTCACTTTCATCACTTCCTGCTTCAGAACACATAAATTCCTCTAGGTTTCTTGACTGGGCTTTTCATGAGACTTCTTTCCAAACACATTATTTTTAATTTCCATGATCACTTTTGAAGCAAAACTCACACACTCTTCATGATAAACCATAATCCTAATATTACCATTAGTTGTATTAGTGGTTGAAATGAATGTATGTATATCAATATAAGATTTCCTGTATATTTTCAGATATCAATGGAATCCATTATTTAAATTTGGAACCCATTGTATTATTTATTCACATTATGGTCTATTCATGCATTATCTCTATATTCAGAGTCACAGGATATACCTATTTGTACCCCCAATACTAATTTATACATCTTCAAAATATTGCTCCCAGAAATGGTGGAAGAAATACTCACGTCACCTTATCTACATATGCATTTTATCACAGTAATATTCTGGACACAAAAAGCAAAGATGACACTTATTATTTTACCAATGTAAAGGTCAGGCGAGTGTCGGAGGAAGAGACTACCAGAGACTGTCTCATGCAACAGCCAAGGATTTATGGGGGTCCAGCATGCTGGGGTCAGAGCTCCCTTGAATAGAGCACAGAGCCCTGAGAACAGCTTAAGCAGAGCTTATATACTTTCCTTGGAGAGGGCAGATAGGAAAGTTTATTGATGGGTCAGGGCGAGTGGGCGGTTTGCGTCCAAATGGGTGAGGAAGTACATTCTGCAGTTTTGCAGTTGGGTACAGCACTTTCAGGGAACTAGATTAGCAAACAGTTCTCAAGACATCAACAGTGTTTTGTTAAGCATACCGAAAAACTGGAAGTGACAAGTACCTATTTTATTAACCTTTCATTCCCCACTTCTTCTTTTGGTTACTTTTAATCATAAAAATGATCATTGGGGGTGTCACATTTTATGTTTACTAGTGTGGTATATTGTTTTCTGATTACCATAAGTTTAACTTGTCCAATTTGAGCATGGAGAAAGGAAACTACACGGTTGATCAAACAGGGTCCTACAATTACCAATAATAGGATTAGTAATGGACCGGCCAGGGCTGATGAAAACGTAGTTAATGAGGGGGCTTTGTGAACCAAGACTCAAACCACCTTTTTTGGGCCTCTCTCTCTTGTTGATGCTCTTCAAGGCATCTTCTTAATTTAATCATAGATTCTTTTACAACTCCAGTATGGTCGGCATAAAAACAACATTCTTCCCTCAATGCAGGACGAAGGCCCCTTCTCTCATGAAGAGGAGGTCCAACCCTCGACTGTTCTGTAAAATAACTTCAGAGAGAGAGGTTAAAGATTCGTGTAAAGCTGTGAAGGAGGTTTTTAATAGCTTTAAGTTTTGGTCTATTACTGCTTCTAATTGGGTCATTTGTTGTGTCCCATGGACCAGGGCAGTGGTTCCTGTGCCCACCCCTGCAGCAACTCCTATTCATAATAGGATGACTAAAGTGAGGGATACAGGTTCCTGGCAGAACCGGGTTGTTTGCCCCCCTATTTGATATTTAAATGTACCTGCGTCATGATAGAGCACTCTGGAAAACATCTGCACCATTACATAATTAATCACATCTGTTGACCATTTTATGAAAACATAAACAATGTTTAAGTGTATAGAATTGTACTGCTGTAGAGATGGACAAGGCAAGGTACCTAAGATAGCACAGAAGACAGGGAAACAGTCTTATTTGGTTGCATCTGGATTTAGAGGGTATTGCTTCTGTTGTAATCAATTAATCCCTGAACCCAAAGTTTAGGTTGTTTCAGAATTTTGTACCCAGCATGTAAGGGAAGGGGCTCAGAAGTTCACAGTCTGCAGAAGTTCACAAAAAGCAGTTTTTGTTTCTGTTTTTTTTTTCCTCTGTTCTGGGAAAGTTAACTTCTTAAGGACACCTGGGAGGGGGAGAGCTTTTTTCTTCTTTTTTTTCTTTTCCTCCCTGCCAGCTGTTACCATGAAGCCCAGTTGGTAACTTCTATATCTTAGAAATGTAGCCATCTCTATGAAGCCCCAGCTCTAGGCCAGAGGCCTTCTTCATATATTTTGTTAAAAACTACTAAG
This sequence comes from Callospermophilus lateralis, assembly GCF_048772815.1. Classification (NCBI taxonomy): domain Eukaryota; kingdom Metazoa; phylum Chordata; class Mammalia; order Rodentia; family Sciuridae; genus Callospermophilus; species Callospermophilus lateralis. Next base: position 7,904 of record NW_027518079.1, read on the forward strand.
GGGGTGTCTAGCTTAGGAGTGCTGATTTTTCCAGCCAGTGGCCAAGTAGAACAGAGCAACACGAATAGAGGAAGTTTATCTACATTGAACTCTTTTATAGGAACTGTGTTGCTGAAAGGCTTAAAGTCAGCCATGGTGAAGACTTCTGGAGAAGGTCATTTAAGACTTTTCTGTGGGCCTGGTACAGAGGGAAAGACAGGGAAGGCAGGGGATGAGAGCAGCTCCGTGGATCTGAGGATGAGGAAAAAGAGATATAAAAGAATTATGGGAAACGGGTTTGGGATTTTCCTGGCAACAAAACTTGAGCAGTAGAACAGGTAGAGCAGAGGGGAAGACGGGAGTGAGTATCCCAAAAAGCCTGTGAGGGACTTTAAATTCTTAGTAACCTGTTTTCAGTGATGACAAAGCAACTTTAAAGGCCATTTTAATTACATCCTTGATAGGCGTCTGAGGGCACTCCTTAGCTGGTTTGAGCTTTGGGTTAGCTGGTAAGAGGACCTGGTGGGACCCGGTGTGGGCACTGACAGGAGGAGAGAGGAGTGAGTGGGTGGAAGGGTACCTCAGTACCTGCAAGCTCAGCAAGGGGCAATGGTCTGAGAACCGACGGAAATTTGGGTTTTTGATCTAGTAACTGGAGCTGAGAAATCAGGTTGCTGATGTGGGAGTGACAGCAGAGAGTCTGGGGCAGAAGGCTGCGGGTGAGTATCTATTGGAGAAGCATAGTTCAGGATTTGAGCATAGGAGGGAAAAGGCCTACACGTAGGGGAATTTCCTTCCACACTTTTGAGCACTTGTCGAAGTTGAAAAGGTCACGCAAAATTTGAGGATCTAGAGACCCTTCTGGTGGCCATTGGTTTTTGTTATCTAACTGGTAATATGGCCAATGCTGTGTACTGAATTTGATGAGGAGTTTTGCTTCCACCAGGTAGCCCCTGTATCCTCACATCCCCATTATTTACAGAAGAAGTTGGCTTTTCCCCCCACAGTCGTGGCTGTTTTTGGCTTTGGTAGTCCGCCAGGCAAACATAGTAATCTAGGCTAGCCAACCTGCATCTGGCTCGCGTGTCCCTACATCCATAATGTTTGTTTCCATTATCTATTGTATGGAAAGTATTTAATGGAATTTTTGGGGATCCTCTTCATCAGGGATTTCCCAATAGGAAAGACGTATAGCCAGCTGACAAATTTCTTGGTGGAGAGATGGCCACCAGGTCCCTAAGTGGGCTGTATGTGCGATAGACCATACTTCTTGTCTAGTAGGATTTGTGATCAGCCATCGCTGCTGAACGGGTTGATGAGGGTTAGGACTACTGGTGACCAATTGGAGAGTCTATAGTCTTATTCACATGGCGAATATACAATTTGAAAATGTTACCAGTCTTTTCCATTTTTCAGCCAGATTCTGGACAGGGCACAGGCTTGAGATGAGAATTAGGAACCAGGAAGTGATTCCGTCTAACTTTAGCACTGTAGGTGTTATAAGTAGCACCTGGTATGGTCCTGTCCAGCCGGGTTCCAGGGATGACACCTGATGTTGTCTTATGTAGACAAAGTCTCTTACTTGATATAGATGTGGAGTACCCTCTTCAGCAGGTTGGTAGGCAGTGGCCAGCTGTTTCCACAGGTATTGCTGAGTTCCTTCCAGAACTTTAAGTCTGTCAAGCAAGGTGGTGTGGAAGGGATCGTTAGATCTTTAAGTTAGGGTTAGGTCCCTTACTGGAGATGGGGCCCCATAGAGAATTTCATAGGGGGTGAGGTTACACAAAGAAACAGAGGGAGTATTTCTTGCATGAAATAGTGCATAAGGCAGGAGCATAGTCAAATCTTTTATGCAACTCTTTAAGCTTAATTTCGTTTAGGTCTCTTTAATGGTTCTATTTAATTTTTTTACCTGTCCTGAACTCTGGGGTCTATAAGCACAATGTAACTTCCAATTAATCCCCAGGGTCCTGGCTAACCCCTGAGTTACCTGGGCCATGAACGCTGGTCCATTATCAGACCCTATTACCTTAGGCAGGCCGTACCTTGGAAAAATATCTTTCAGGATCTTCTTGACCACCATTTGCGCCTTTTTTTTTGGGGGGGGAGGCTTCAATCCATCCTGAAATATATCTACAAAGAGTAGGAGATATTTAAGTCCATACCATGCTTGCTTAATTTCAGTGAAGTCCACTTCCCAGAATTGTCCTGGTCTGGTTCCTCATAGGTGCTTTCCTGCAGGAAGCTTGGAAGTGTAAGCATTAACCTATTGACAGACCCGACAGGCTTTTTTTTACCTGTTCAGTTATTTCCTTTCACTGTGAGTCGGTTAGTGGAAAACTCTGTTCTTGATCCTTCAGGAATGCCTGCAATTTCTTTGAACCAAGGTGAGTGAACTGATGTAAATTTTTAACGTAGTGTAGGGCTTTCTGAAATTTCAGGCTTTGCTCAGTGAAGTTGAGGAGTACAGTGTCAGTGTCCTTAGATGTTATCAAAAGCTTGCTGGATCTCAGGGGTCCATTAGAATTGGGCATCTCCCTTTAACAGCGGGTGTAAATGAGAAGTTAAGGACCCAAACACAGGAATCCTTAACCTGCAAAACCCAGCAGTCCCAAGAAACTCTCTGTGTTGTCTGCTGTTAGATGGGGGTGGTTTCTGCACAACCGTTTGATTTCTGGGCTCAGTGAGCCATCGTTTACTGCCCCTAAAGGAATAGCCCAGGAAGATTACTTCTTGCTGGCAAATTTGGGCCTTTTAGGAAGAAGCTCTATACCCGAGTTGAGGAAGCTCACATAATACTGCTTGGGTCCCAGATTCACAGATATCCTTGGTGTTGGGTGCCAGTAGCAGGTCATCCACGTATTGAAGCTGGGTGACTTCGGGGTGCGTAGTTCTGAAGCTGTTGAGATCTCTTTGGAGGGCTTCATCAAAGAGAGTGGGGGAGGTTTTGAACCATTTTGGGGAGTCTAGTCCAAGTTAGTTGACCACACGTTCCAGTTTCTGGGTCTACCCACTAGCAAGCAAACAGCAACTGACTATATTTATGCAGAGGCAAGCAAAAGAAAGCATCTTTTAAGTCCAGAACAGTATACCATTTCCTCTCAGGGTTCAGAGTGATAAGCAGATTGTACGGATTAGGTACACTGGGGTGAATGTCCTACACTCTGTTGTAGGTCTCTCTTATGTCTTTAATGGGGGATAGTCCCTGGCTCCTGGCTTTTTATACTGGTAGCGGGGGAGTGTTTTAGGATGATTGACAAGACCTTAGGACCCTAAGGCCAGATATTTCTGAATATGGGGCCTTATCCCATCTTTAGCTTTTTTGCTCAGAGGATATTTTTTGACATTGATTGGGGAGGCTGAGGTTTTGAACTCCACTGTTTTTGGAGGTTGTTTCATGGCTAGTCCTAACCCAGCAGTTTTTTTCCAGGCATCTGGGTAATCTGTTATCCATTTCTGGGGTAGCTTGCCTGTTTGATCAGTCTTGGGGGGTGTGAAGAGTTGCTGTTCATCTTCTACTGACATATTTAAAGCCGTGAATATAGGAGTTTATACTAAAGGATTTAGAAATATCATTTTGGGGCCTTCATGGTTAAAAGTCATTTTGGCCCGGAGCTTGGTGAGCAGATCTCTGCCCGTCAATGGGGCCAGGCATTCTGGGATTATTAGGAAGGAGTGATGGATTTTTCCTTTCCTCATGTCCATGGTTTTCTTAGTTGTCTAATTCCCATATTTACTGGTGTTAGCACTTTGAACTAGAGAGCTTTTATTTGATCGAGGGCCCAGTGGGGCCTTAAGGACTAAGTATACTGCCCCTGTATCCACTTCAAAGTTTACTGGGGTCCCCTCCACATCAAAAGTTACCCTGGGTTTATTGGGAGTCTAGCAATCTGGGGCTCAGTGCTCACTTGAATAGAGCAGACAGCAATGAGAACAGCTTAAGCAGAGGTTATATACTTTCCTTGAAGAGGGCAGGGAGGGAAGCTTATTGATGGGTCAGGGCGAGTGGACGGTTTGCGTGCAAACAGGTGAGGGTGTACATTCTCTGTTTGGCAGTCGGGGACAGCACATTCTGGGAAAAAAATTAGCAAACAGTCCTCAAGGTTTCAACAGTGTTTTGTTAAGCATACAGAAAAACAGGAAGTGACAAGTACCTATCTTATTAACCTTTCACCAAATCCTAAATGGAAAGTGAGCATGGATTTCTAAAAACATCCATTTCCAGGTTGCTTAATGCTCGCAAATCAATCCTATTGGTGACTACATATTTGTTGCTTTCTAAGATTATATATTCAACCTCAACCCTGTTGAAAATGACTAATACTAACCCTCACTTTATGCTTTTCCTGATTTCCTAATGTCTCCATTGATATCTGCTTTCATACATATTTTCCTGAGTTCATCATTGTGACTGACTCTTTACATGTGCTGAAATTTACATTCACTCTCTATCCGAAACCCTATTGCTACAGAACTTTTGTTCAAAATCCTATACTCACTCTTTTTTCTATACCTACCAACTATCTTCCTAATCCTACCGACTATCCCTTTTTGACTGGAAATTCTCTTTGACAATCAATCATCCTAGGTACAAGGTCCTATGCCATTGTATATCAATTTATCTGAGACATCTGTGCAGAATATAATTCAAAGCTAAGTATCCCAATCAACAGCCCAATGCCCTTCTTGGATTCAAACCTTATCTAGATTTCTGTTTTCATACTTATATTTCACCTATATATTCTCGTAAATATCGCGAGTTCCCAATACCATTGTTCATTCCTCAGTATGATTTCTAACCTAAATCAAACCTGTTATTACTCTAACCATACACTGTACCCTCAACCTAACTGTACAGAAGAGCCGGGAGAGAGTTTGTCTTACAATACAGTAATGTAGGGGCTCTTCCACCTGCTGAGAACATCAAAGGTACAAGCAGAAATGATACCCTGGAGAAGTTGCAGGCAGCTATGAAGGACCTAATAGAGCAAAAGTCATCTTCCATGACAAACAACCTGGTCAGTATTAAGGGATGTGTCTGAATCAGCCTCTCCTTTCTTAATGTAGAGAAGATTGACCAAACCATGCCTGTGTGGAGAGCTGTTCCCAGGTGCCTATGGTTGATATACCATTCTAACTTGTGAAAGTGTCACAGGAAGTAGTGGCAGCCTCCATCTCATGGGAACCTTGGATGAATCTGGTAGGACAAAGTGGTTGCCAAGGCAGTGACCTCATTCAGTTCCTGAAGGAAGTGACCTCACCTCACTTTCCTGGTGATGGAAATCTCTGAATTTGGGATCCAGGAAGCCAGGCACCGAGAGCCAGTCCAAGTCCCAATCCCAGTGGTCTCACTTGTTTGGATTTACCAAGGACAGAGTCAGTCTTCCTTGGTACCTACTGATATGAGGATTGCCAAATACCTGAAGAGCTCTGAAGAGGGGCCTTTACTGAGAAAGCAGGTAGTGGTTCACCGCTGGCTGTTGACAACTTCACAGAGTTGGCCAAGGAGACCAGATCTGAGACAGTACAGGCCATTTTAGGGGAACATAGTATGGCCCACAATTCAGAGGACACTCCGGATAGTCACAGACCTACTTGAGTTAAGGAGGTGACTTTGTGGGTGTGGGTGTGAGTTTGTGGTTTTGTCTCATGTTCTGAGAATAGGTAGGAAAGGCTGTTGTTTTGATTGGAGTGGACTGTTTCTAGAAAGTCGTTTGACTAGGCGAGTGCTTCTATGTCTGTGTATCCCAGTCTGTCCATGGTTGTAGACATTCGAAAAGAGAATGTATCAATGTATGTGTCCTGTCTAGTGGAAAACTTTCCAGCATTCATCAGGCCTAGTTGATGAATGGACTGTGGCTTTCCTTATGGATGGGCAACACCTACTAACTTCCTAAGTTCCTGTTTTCTTCCTGAATTCTGGCCACTCTCCAGAATAGCCTCATAGTTTTGTGTCCAAGATACATACCACCCCCAAGCTCGGTGACATGGCCATGTACTTGATAGCTATAGGAAATGGGAACATCTTAGAAAACTCAGACATCATTGTGACCAGTAAACGCTCAGTGAAGAAACCATATTTTGGTTCATTTGCTTACCTATTGATCTGTTGCCCTGAATGTCAGGAAGGTCTTTGCCTCAGGCCACACCTTTGTGAAGCCTGAATAAAACAGTTTTAAAATGGAAATAAATGGGAATAACTTGTGGTTCTTTGCTTTGGAATGGGATGTTTTTGAATCAGCCTCCTAGCCCTGTATGAGGTTGTGGCTTAAATTTTCAGCACATGATGGATCTAAAGATAGATACCATGTGTGCAATCAAAACCATAATGGCAAAAATTCAGTAATTGTGGATGAGTCTCTTGCCTTCCTCTGTTAGGTACCTGACCTCTATCAAGTGAGACAGGGATCCTTTTGGTCAAATGAGTTTTTCAAAGTCCTGCAGAGGTGCTTGTGTTTTCTCGTGACTATAAATCATATAAAAAAATCTATACCTGAGAGTCAATAGGGCTCAAATTGGAGAAGCAGAGCAGTATTAACGGCAGGCCTATTTGATCACTTCTGGTTCACAGGAAGGGTGTCCAGGCCACCCTGACTTTAGGCAAATGAGGGGCAAGGGAGAATATTTTGGACACTGTCCTGGGATGCGTCCCGCATGGAAACCTCCAGCCAGAGTTTATGATGAGTGTCTATATTTAACAAGATGAGGGCCATGTGGGAGTGTTTTGGTTTTAATTGTGGTCATTCGTGTGGCGGTTGGAAGAGATGACTGGATCCAACTGGGCTTGAACTATGGTGTCATTCCCCTTAGAGACTGAGTTCTGGAACTTACCTCAGAGAAATATTGCCATGAATTGTGTTGGGATTTAGGAGGCCACGCATGATAGTCACCCTTGGAAACTGAGATCTAGGCCCAGTGTCGCTTTCCACAGAGCACTGGGAATCTCAGGAGGATATCACACAATTTTATTCTGAAAAACTTGTCAGACATATTTGATAGTCAAAACACACATGGACCTCAATTGTAGACCTCAATGGGCCTTGCTTCATGTGACCTTTTGGCCACTCTTTGGGAAGCCTTGCCTATGAGAGTTCTCCAGAGCTTTCATTGAAATGAGCTTCCTCACCATTAAATGATTTCTGAATGAATTGAAACCCACAGTGTCTCCAACTTCATCCTTGAAAATTGACTAGATAAATACCATGAAATTTTTGAAATTTCCTTGACCAGGTGGCACTGGAGAACATTTGGATGTCCAGTTGCTGATCATGAGTGTACCAGACAGTGTGTTGATTGACTGGTTTTCATGAAAATGGTGTAGAAAAGAGATGCCAGTCATTTGAAGCCTGTTGAGTAATGGGCCCAGAGCTGGGGTGAGCAAGTGTGTGATAAAACATCTGTGGTGGGGTCATGTGGATCTGCCATTGGCTTCCAAATGGCTTGAGACTGACATTGTGCAGCCAGCAGATCCTGTATGTAAAGACATCTGGTTATATAGAGAGGTTTCAGGGCAATGTTCAAAATCAGGTTTCTATGGTCAAGGGAGCAACCTATGTGGTATACAAGCCCTGTTGGTGCATTCTCCTGCAGACCCTGACCCACCACACGTGAAAGAACTTCCTGCAGCCCTTTGTTTCAGTTGAACTCCTTGTATTTCATGAAGCAAATACCAAACTCCGAGTGCAGTATCAAGAAACGTTTTGAAAAGTGGAGGATGACCTAATGGCTTAGCAGTCTACATGGGGAGACACTTAGACCCAGTGGCCATAGTTTACCTACAAAGAGAGAAATCAACACTGCTGCTTCATGTTCATTGGAGAATTATAAACCATGTCCTCCAGGTCACAGATTTGCAGACCAAGCTTTGATTGTCTCACTAGAAAGGAAGCTAAAGCTCCTGACAACAACATATATTTCAAGTGCCCAACCTAGAGGCAGTTTCTCCAGAAGTCTTTAGGCTGGTAAATCTCCATGTTTGTGGAGATTTTACACTGTCCCTTACTTTTGGAAACTCCTCTACCAACTCCAAGGTTGTGAACTACTAAAAATTTTTCATTTCAGATATGCATTCAAAGATTGTCTAACTCTTCTCCTCTAAATGTGTCTTACTTGGGGTGAAGGTAATGTCAAGGCATTGTTCTGAATGAGAGTGGGAAAATTTTTGTGTAGCACACATTTGCATACACATTGATTCATTTTACAATTTTCCATTTGAAATACTGAATTCTTGACACTAACTCATACCCTACTAGACTCTGACTACGTATCCTAATATGATGGAGAAAAATACCCAAACAGAATGAAAATACAAGCAGTTTACAGCAGGCATGGTGTATTGTTGGACTTCCTTTTTGCATGATAGAGGGTAGGTATTCTAAATCTACTCAATTTTTAATTGAAATAGTCCTCCATGTGTTTTTAATGTTAACACATATGTAAATTCCTGTCTTCCTTTCTATGTAGCCTACTCAGCAAATGTATTTTTATATGCAAATATAGAATCCTACGTGGTCTCACACGTACATTTTTTTGAGTAGGCTGACTGGGCAGAAACAAGTTGTGAGAAGAGATCTCATAAACGCTGGTGGAACTGAAAATTAAAACTATGGGTGAGCTTCCCAGTAGAACAATTTATACATAAATCCATGTTCAGTAAAATAAATATATTTTCATCTGTGGATGATATATATTACTGATAAATTACGTTTGGCATATATATTGATACTTTTTAATGTATTTTTGTGTTTTTCTGTATATATATATATACACACACACACACACACACACTCTCCAGATTTTATAAAATATGAAATATATGTCTCTTATATACACTCCATCAATTCATTCATGTTCATGTATGTGGATTTATAATCAACTTTTCACAAGATTATTCTCAGAAATATTCATCTACCTGAAATACATATTTGTTTCCCAGTATGAGAACTAACTTCAATCAATGGTGCTTACAAATCCTAATATTTCTACAGTAACAGACCCAGTTTAACATCAATGCAAGTAGATTCCTATGGGACTTAATGTCTATTTTGACCTTTATTTTAATTCAACACTGGTACATTAGTATTTCTTCAGTTTTTGCACATCATAGGACATATATTTCATCCACAAGTTAGCAAATTAATAAGAATTTGTTTCACTTCCTGCTTCAGAACACATGAATTCTTCCATGTTACTTGACTGGTCTTTTCATGAGACTTCTTTCCAAACACATTATTTTCGATTTCCATAATCAATTTTGAAGCTAAACTCACACACTCTTCATGATAAACTATAACATTAATATTACCATTAGATGTAAAACTGGTTGGAATGAATGTATGCATATCAATATAAAATTTCCTGTATATTTTCATATTTCAATTCAATCCATTATTTAAAGTTGGAACCAGTTATGTTATTTATTCACTGTATGGTCTATTAATGCATTATCTCTATATTCATAAACACAGTGTACACCTATTTGTCCCCCCATTACTAATTTGTACCTCTTCAAAATATTGCTCCCAGAAATGGTGGAAGTAATACTGATGTCACCTTATCTATATATACATTTTATCACAGTAATATTCTGGACACAAAAAGCAAAGGTCAAACTCATGATTGTATCAAAGCCTAAATGGAAAGTGAGCATGGATTACCAAAAACAACCATGTCCTGGTTACCTAATGCTCTCAAATGTCAATCCTATTGATGACTACATATTTGTTTCTTCCTAAGATTATATATTCAACCTCAAGCCTGTTGGAAATGTCTAATTCAATCACTCACTTTACACTTTGCCTGATTTCCTAATATCTCTATTGATATCTGCTTTCCTACATATTTTCCCTAGTTCATCATTGTGACTCATACTTCACATATGCTGACATTTACATTCACTCTCTACCCGAAACTCTATTGCTAAAGAACTTTTGGTCCAAATCCTATACTCACTCTTCTTTATAAACCTACTGACTATCTTACTAATCCTACTGACTATCACTTTTTAACTCGATGTTCTCTTCAACAATCAATCATTCAAGGTAAAAGGTCCTATGCCATTTTATATCAATTCATCTGAGACACATGTGCAGAACATAATTCAAACCTAAGTATCCCACTCAAGGGCCCAATGCCCTTCTGGCTTCATATCTTACCTACATTTCTGTTTTCATACTTATATTTCACCTATATATTCTTGTAAATATCACAGGTTCCCAATACCATTATTCATCCGGCAGAGAGATTCCTAACCCAAATCGAACATGTTATTAACCCTAAATATACACTGTTACCTCAATCTAACTTTACAGAAGAGGAGGGACAGAGTTTCTCTTTAAATACCGGAATGTAGGGAATCTTCCACCTGCTGAGAACATCAAAGGTCCATGTAGAAATAATCCCTGGAGAAGATGTAGGCAGCTGTGAAGTTCCCGAGAGAGCAAAAGTCATCTTCCATGGCAAACAACCTGGTGAGGATGAAGGGATGTGTCTGTATCAGCCTCTATCAACTTAATGTAGAGAAGATAGACCAAACCAGGCCTGTGTGAAGAGGTGTTCCCAGGTGCCTATGGTTGATATACCATTCTAACTTTTGAAAGTGTTACAGGAAGTAGGAACAGCCTCCATCTCATGGGCCCTTAGAAGTAACTATTTGGACAAAGTTGTTGCCAAAGCAGTGACCTCATTCAGTTTCTGAAGGAAGTGACCTCACCTCACTTCCTTTGTGATGGAACTCTCTGAACTTGGGATCCAGGAAGAATGGCACCCAGAGCCAGTCGCAGTCCCAGGCCCAGTGGTCTCACTTGCTTCAATTTACCAAGGACAGAGTCAGTCTTTCTTAGTGCCTACAGATGTGAGGATGTTCAAATGCCAGAAAAGCTCTGAAGAGGGGCCTTTCCTGAGAAAGCAGGTAGTGGCTCACCCATGGCTAATGACAACTTCACAGAATTGGCCAAGGAGACCAGATTTAAGACAGGACAGGCCATTTGGGGGGAATATAGTATGGCCCACCATTCAGAGGACACTCTGGGTAATCACAGAACTACTTGGAGCAAAGGTGGTGCCTTTGTGGGTGTGGGTGTATGTTCATGGTCTTGTCTCATGTTCTGAGAATAGGTAGGAAAGACTGTTTGTTTGGATTGGCGTGGACTGTTTCTAGTTAGTCGTTTTGCAATGCGAGTGCTTCTATGTCTGTGTATCCCACTGTGTCCGTGGTTGTAGACATTAGAAATAAGAATGCATCAAAGGATGTGTCCTGTCTAATAGAAAGCTTCCCAGCATTCATCTTGCCCAATTTATAAATGGACTGTGGCTTTTGTTATCAAAGGGCAACACCTGATATCTTCATAAGTTTCTGTTTTCTTTCTGAATTCTGGACACTCTGCAGAATAGCTTCATGGTTTTGTGTCCAAGATATTTACCACCTAAAAGCTCTGTTATATGGCCATGTAGTGGGTAGCTAGTGTGACCAGGAAAGTCTCAGTGGAGAAACCCTGATTTGGGCTTTTTGCTTACCTATTGTTCTGTTGCCCTGAATATCAGGAAGGTATTTACCACAGGCCAATTCTTTGTGAAGCCTGAAGAAAAAAGTTTTCAAATGGAAATGAATGGACATCACCTGTAGCTCTTTGCTTAATTGCTTTGGAAATGGATTTGTCTGAAACAGCCTCTTGGCCCTGTGTGAGGCTGTGGTTAGATTCTCAGCACCTGATGGATCCCATGTGTTCATCCAAAACCAAAATAATCAAAAGAGCAGTCATTGCGGATGAAGTCTCTTGCCTTCCTCTGTAAGGTTCCTGACCTCCATCAAGTGAGAAGAGGGATTCTTTGGGTCAAATGCATTCTTCAAAGCCAAGGAGAGGCAAGCCCAAAGGTGCTTGCATTTTCTCATGCTTCCAATTCACATAAAGAATCTAAACCCCACAGTCAGTCGTCCTCAAATTGGAGAAGCAGAGCAGTATTAACGGCACACTATTTGATCACTCCAGGTTCACAGGAAGGTGTTCAGGCCACCCCGACTTTAGGCAAATGAGGGGCAAGGGAGCTAACTTTGGACACTATCTTGTTCTGCATCCCTCATGGAAACCTCCAGCCAGAGTTTATAATGAGTATCTATATGGAAGAAGATGAGGGCCTTGTGGGAGTGTTTGGGTTTTAATTTTGGAAGTTTGTGTGGCGGTTGAAAAAGATGACTGGCTCCACCTGGTCTTGAACTCTGGTGTGATTCCCCTTAGAGACTGAGTTCTGGAACTGACCTCAGAGAATTATTGCCATGAGTTGTGTTGGGATTTTAGGAGGCCATGAATGACAGTTGCCCTTTGAAACTGAGATCTGTGCCCAGAAAGGCTTTCCACAAGGCACGAGGAATCTCAGCCAGAATATCACATGATTTTATTCTGAAAGACTTGGCAGCCATAGTTGAGAGGCAAAACACACATGATCTCACATTGCAGACCTCAATGGGCCTGGATTCATGTGACCTTTTGGCGACCCTTTGGGAAGCCTTGCCTGTGAGTGTTCTCCAGAGCTTTCATTGAAATGAGCTTCCTCAACATTTAATGGTTCCTGAGTGAATTGAAAATCATAGTGCCTCCAACTTCATCCTTGAAAAATGGCTAGAGAAATACCATGGAATTTTTGAAATTTTCATGACCAGGTGGCACTGGAGAACTTTTTGATGTCCAGTTGCTGATCATGAGTATACCAGACAGTGCCTTGATTGACTGCGTTTCTTAAAAATGGTGTAGAACAGAGATGCCAGTAAGTTGGAGCCTGCTGAGTAGTGGGCCTAGAACAGTGGTGGGCAGGTGTGTGATAAAACATCTGTGTTGGGGCCATGTAGATCTTCCATTGGCTTCCAAATGGCTTGTAACTGACATGGTGCAGCAAGCAGACCCTTATATGTAAAGGCATCTTGTTATATGGAGAGGTTTCAGGGCAATGTTCAGAATCAGGATGCTATGGTCAAGGGGGCAAACTATGTGAAATAGAAGCCTGACTGGTGCATTCTCCTGCAGACCCTGAGGCACCACATGTGACAGAACTCCCTCCAGCACTCTGACCAAGTTGAACTCCTTGTATTTGTGAAGCAAATAACAAACTCCCAGTGCTCTACTAAGAAAAGTAGAGCATGATCAATTAGCTTCACAGTCCACACAGAGAGAGCCTTAGACTCCAGTTGCCACAGTTTACCTACAAAGTGAGAATTCAGCACTGCTGCCTCATGTTCATTGGAAAATAAGATACCATGTCCCCCAGGTCACATAGATGCAGACCAGTTTTGATGCTCTCACTATAGAGGAAGCTAAAGCTTCGGACCACAACATACATTTTAAGTGCCCAAACTCAGAGGCAGTTTCTCAATATGTCTTTAGGCCTGCAGAGCTCCATGTTTGTGGAGTGTTTACCCTGTCCCTTACTTTTGGAAACTCCTCTACCACCTCCAAGCTTGTGAACACCGAGAATATTCCATTCCAGATATGTATTCACAGATTTTCTAACTCTTCTCCTCTAATTGTGTCTTATTAGGGGAGAAGGCAATGTCAAGGCATTGTTCTGAATGAGAGTGGGAAGATTCTTGTATCACACATATTTGCAAACACAATGGGTTTATTTTCCTATTTTCTATTCGAAATACTGAATCTCTGACACTAATCCATAACCTACTAGACTCTGACTACTAATCCTAATATGATGGAGAATAGTAACCCTAACAGAATGGAAATACAAACAGTTCAGAGAAGGCATGGTGTATACTTGGACTTCCCTTTTGCATTATATGGGGTTGGAGTTATAAATATAGTCAATGTTTATTGAAATATTTCTCCATGTGTTTTTAACGTTAACAAATATGTGAATTCCTCTCCCCTTTCTCTGTCACCTATTCAGCACATGTATTTTTATATGCTCATATAGAATACTACCTGGTATCACACAGACTTTCTTCTGAGGTGGCTGACTTGGCAGATACAAATTGTGAGAAGAGATCACTCCTCCTAAACCCTTTTGGAACTGAAATTTCAACCTATGGGTGAGCCTCCTAGTTGAACAACATTATACATAAATCCATTTTCAGTAAAATGTATTTTTTTGGATATGTGAAGAATATATATTTCATTTTGAATTTTGATTGGCATATATATTGCTACTTTTTAATGTCTGTGAGTGTGTTTCTGTATATATATATATATATATCACTCTCCAGATTTTTTCAAAATATGAAATATATGTGTCTTATTATACACTCCCTTAAATCATTCATATTCACGTATGTGGATTTATAATCAACTTTTCACAAGATTATTCTCAGAAATTCAGATTATTCATTCACCTGAAATACATATTTGTTTCCTAATACTGAAAACTAACTTCAGTAAATGCTGCATACAAAGCATAATATTTCATCATTGCCTGATGGCCACGAATAGAGTGCATCACACCCAGTGTAACGCGCCACTGCACAGGTGAATAACGAGATAGAACCACAAAAAACTATCTTGTTAAGAACTTACAGCAAAATGGGGGTGCACCAAAACCTATAAGAAAGATTTTTAGCACTGAGATCTGGTAATTGGGACTGAAAAACGAGCCAAATGTGCAACCGGAGATCCGGTCTGACTGATCCTCAAAACAATAGAGTGTCTGGGTTCCAATAGACACCCTCCACACCCAACAAATGACAGGCCCAGAATACAGATTGAACTGCAGAGAAGCATCACTCAGGGGAAATCTAGTCTAGCAGGAGAAACCAGGACTAGCAGGAGAAACCAGGGGACTAGAGGCCAGGCTCTTGTGACTGGGAAGCTGGAGAACACAGAAGCGCAGGTGACAGTCCACCTGCTGTCCGCGTGACTGGGCGTCTGGAGAACACCGGCGCGCAGGAGACCGACTGCGCCACTGGGTGGCTAGTGATTGCCCACCCGCCAGTGACCTAGAGCTGAAACCAACTGGAGACAGTCCAGTTCCATCCCCGTATTCGAACATTTCGGCAAGGAGCCTGGGCCCGCCAAAGCAGAGGGGTGACGTCACTGGAGCTCGGCCTTCGGAATTCCCTACAAGTGGAATCCACTTTAGCAGGCATAGTCTACCAACACAAAGGAGAGACAACAGAGATACACAACACCGAAACAAATCTATAGAATAAAACAGAAACACAGCAATCAAATAGAGCTGGAAAGTAACATGAGCATCATGAAAAAACAAGGGAAAGAAAGGAGTACAAACAATGCAGGACAACTTAATTCTACAGGAGGACCTAGAAGCATCAGAAACAGGGATAGGGAAAGAACTTAAGGCATACCTAACTCAGATGGAAAGGAATATTAGAGAAGACATGAGGCAGCAAGTCCAAGCAATAAAAGTATATTTTGAAAATGAATTAAACAAACAAACTCAAATGGCAAACAACGAGCTTTACTAGGAGATAGAGATCTTAAAAGAAATCAAACAGTAATACTAGAAATGCAGGGAAGTATTAACCAAATTAAAAACTCAAACGAGAATATTACAAATAGACTAGATCAAGCAGAAGTCAGAATATCAGATAATGAAGACAAAGTTTATCAACTTGAAAAGAATATAATCAACACAGAAAAGAGGCTTAAATCCCACTAGCAATCTATTCAAGAGATATTGGATGTCATAAAAAATGAGAGTCATTGGGATAGAAGAAGGCATAGAGATTCAAACCAAAGGAATGGAGAACATATTAAATAAAATAATTCTAGAAAACATCCCAGAGATGAAAGATGGATCGGATTGTCAAATCCTGGAAGCCTACAGGACCCCAAACATTCAAAATCATAATAGACAAACTCCAAGACATATAATTATGAAGATAGCCAACATACAGAACAAGGAGAGAATATTAAACACTATAAGAGAAAGGAGGCAGATTACATTCAGGGGAAAACCAATTAGGTTAATGACTGATTTTTCATCACAGACTTTGAAAGCGAGAAGATCCTTGAACAATGTATTTCAAATGCTGAAAAATAATGGATTCCAACCAAGAATACTGTATCCAGCAAAATTAAGGTTCAGATTTGAAAACGAAATTAAAGTCTTTCACAATAAACAAAAGCTAAAAGAATTCGCAGCCAGAAAACCAGCACTGCAAAGCATTTTGAGCAAAATACTACAAGAAGAGGAATTGATAAATAGTGCCGAAAACTAACAGCAAGAGGTATCTCAGTAAAGGGGGAGGAAAATAACCAAAAAAGTAAAAACTAGCCAAACTAAAACATAATAAATAAATAAACATGATTGGAAGAACAAATCATATTTCAATTGTAACCTTAAATGTTAATGGCCTAAATTCACCAATCAAGAGAATGGGCTAGTAACCTGGATCAAAAAAAATAAATCCAACAATATGCTGCCTTAAGGAGACTCATATGATAGGAAAAGACATACACAGGGTGAAGGTAAAAGGTTGGGAAAAATCATACCACTCACATGGCCCTCAGAAGCAAGAAGGACTGGCCATACTCATGTGGAATAAAATCAACTTCAAACCTAAGTTAATCAAAAGGGATAAAGAAGGACACAATATTCTGTTAAAAGAAACCATCCACCAACAAGACATAACAATTATGAATTTGTATGCACCAAGCAATGGAGCTGCAATGTTCATAAAACAAACTCTCCTCAAGTTCAATAGCCAAATAGACTACAACACAATAATTATGGGTGACTTCAAGACACCACTCTCGGCATTAGACAAATTCTCTAGACAAGAACTGAATAAAGAAACTATCAAACTCAACAGCACAATTTGTAACCTAGACTTGAACGACATATATAGAATACATCAGCCATCATCAAGTGGATACACGTTCTTCTCAGTTTCACATGGATCCTACTCAAAGATAGACCATATATTATGCCATAGGGCAATTCTTAGTAAATATAAAAGCATGGAGATTATACCATGCACTATATCTGATAATAATGGAATGAAACTGGAAATCAATGATGAAAGAAGGAAGAAAAAATCCTACATCACATGGAAAATGAACAACATGCTACTGAATGATCAATGGGTTACAGAAGACATAATGGAGGAGATAAAAAAAATTCTTAGAGACAAATGACAATACAGACACAACATACCAGAATCGATGGGACACAATGAAAGCAGTTTAAGAGGGAAGTTCATTTCTTGGAGTTCTTTCCTCAAAAAAAGAAAAAAATCAACAAATAAATGAACTCACACTACACCTCAAAAACCTAGAAAAGGAAAAGCAAAACAATAGCAAATGTAGTAGAAGACAAGAAATAATTAAATTTAGAGCAGAAATCAACAAAATTGAAACAAAAAAAAAATAAAAAAATTTGATAAAACTAAAAGTTGGTTCTTTGAAAAAATAAATAAGATTGACAGGCCCACAGCCATGCTAATGAAGAGAAGAAGAGAGAGAACTCAAATTACTAACATACGGGATGAAACAGGCAATATCACAACAGACACTACAGAAATACAGAAGATAATTAGAAAGTATTTTGAAACACTATATTCCAATAAAATAGAAGATAGTGAAGATATCGATGAATTTTTTAAGTCATAAGATCTGGCCAGATTGAGTCAGGAAGACACACGCAATTTAAACAGACCAATAACAAAGGAAGAAATGAAAGAAGCCATCAAAAACTACCAACCAAAAGAAGCCATGGACCGGATGGGTATACAGCGGAGTTCTACAAAACCTTTAAAGAAGAGTTAATACCAATATTTTTCAAGCTATTTCAAGAAAAACAAAAAGAAGGAGCTTTTCCAAATTTATTCTATGAGGATAAATCACCCTGATCCCGAAACCAGACAAAGACACTTCAAAGAAAGAAAACTACAGACCAATATCTCTAATGAACTTCGATGCAAAACTTGTCAATAAAATCCTGGCGAATCGAATACAAAAGCATATCAAAAAAATTGTGCACCATGATCAAGTAAGATTCATCCCTGGGATGCAAGGCTTGTTCAATATACGGAAATCAATAAATGCCATTCACCACATCAATAGACATAAAGACAAGAACCATATGATCATCTCAATAGATGCAGAAAAAACATTTGACAAAGTTCAGCATCACTTTATGTTCAAAACACTAGAAAAACTAGGGATAACAGGAACTTACCTCAACATTGTAAAAGCTATATATGCTAAACCTCAGGCTAGCATCATCCTAAATGTGGAAAAACTGAAGGCATTCCCTCTAAAATCTGGAACAAAACAGGGATGCCCTCTATCACCACTTCTATTCAATTTAGTTCTTGAAATACTAGCCAGAACAATTAGACAGACAAAAAAAATTAAAGGCATAAAAATAGGAAAAGAAGTATTTAAATTATCGCTATTTGCAGATGTCATGAAAATATATTTAACAGACCCCAAAGGGTCTACAATGAAACGGCTAGAGTTAATAAATGAATTCAGCAAAGTGGCAGAATATAAAATTAACACGCATAAATGAAAGGCATTCCTGTATGTCAGCAACACAACTTCTGAAATGGAAATGAGGAAAACCACTCCATTCACAATATCCTCAAATAAAATAAGATACTTGGGAATCAACCTAACAAAAGACGTGAAAGTTTTATATACTGAAAACTACAGAACCCTAAAGAGAGAGAGAGAAGAAGATCTTAGAAGATGGAAAAACAAAAGACCCAGAATAGCAAAAGCAACTCTAAACAGAAAATATGAATCTGGAGGTATAGTGATACCAGAGTTCAAACTGTACTAAAAGCAATAGTAAGAAAAACAGCGTGGAACTGGTAACAAAATAGGCAGGTGGAACAATGGTACAGAATAGAGGACACAGAAACCAATCCTCAAAATTACAACTTTCTTATATTTGAAAAAGGGGCTAAAAGCATGCAATGGAAGTAGGATAGCATCTTCAAACAATGGGGTAGGGAAAATTGGGGAAAGGTGGGGCAAGGGAGAGAAGTGAACAACAGCAGATGAGGTAGAGAAAGAAGATGGGAGGGGATGGGAGGGGGTATAGTAGGGGATAGTAGGGGATAGGAAATGTAGCAGAATACAACAGTCACTAATATGACATCATGTAAAAATGTGAATGTGTAACCGATGTGATTCTGCAACTCGTATTTGGGGAAAATTGGGAGTTCATAACCCAATTGAGTCAAATGTATGAAAGATGATATAGGATGAGCTTTGTAATGTTTTGAACAAACAATAAAAAATAAATAAATAAAGGTTTAAAGTTGAGTGGGAAGAAATCAGCTAAAAAAGAGTTGAGATGCATTCATTTTGCTAAGCAGAAACTTTGTTTTGTGTACTTGTAACTATCACAAATTTATTTTACCAGAAAACTGGCTTTTAAAAATGCACATAATTGAGATTAAAGGATAATCCACTTACCTTCAAGAAAAAATCATAACATTTCCTATATTTTTCATATTTTATTTTTTTGTGAATATTTTGACATGGACCAGGTCTAGACTTAGGCTATTCTTCCAGATTACTACCTCATCTGACAAGTTGGTACAATGTGTTGGATTGTTCTTTTCATCTTTTATTTAATAGTTTCTAGATGATAATGTGTATTTTTCCATATGTTTGTTTGGACATACATACCCAACTATATCTTTGCATTTTCTGTTTTACTGGGGAAGAGACTCATCAAAAGCTCTTTATTATATGTATCAACAATCAAACATTTAGAGCATGCAATTATACATAATTTTGCATGAAAATATTTTTGTACCATTTTTATAAAGATTTAGAATTATTAATACTGTCCCTACTGTAATTAGTAACTCCTTACAAAAAGAATTAATCAATTGACTTTATATCAATTATGAATATGAAAATTACTAAAATAAGTATTTGGCAATTAATATGCAATTGATGGAAAGTGAAATCACAAGAAAGCCATTTAAAATGTCAGTGCATATGGTCCTTAAATAATAGGTTGTTAAAAAAAATTCTCTAATTCAAAAGAGTTAATATGCCATATTACAGATAAATGTGATATAAAAACCTTAAATTATCAGTATTGATAAATAAGAATGATACCTGTTTACTTAAATATGTTTATTTGATTTTCAATGTAAGATGTTAATTCTGGAAGACTTGAGAATTAAGAAAGACTTGGTCTATATTATTTCTAACAGGCTAATCAAAGTACTTTTAAATATATATGTATATATATATATATATATATATATATATATATATATATATATATATATATATATGTAACACATATGCATGAATATAGATACATATGCATAATAAATGTATTGTAATATATTTATCAGGTGGTTATAATTTTTAAATTTTCTCAAGAAAAGAATGACTATAAAAAACAGTTTTAAATGTAAATTTCATAGCATAGTACTGTTTGTAATGCTATGAGAGAAAAATACTTATGGAGGGAAAATGAAAAAGGAAGAGAGAGAAGGGGGAAAATGAGGAAGAAACTGAGTAAAGAAGAGGGAGAGGAGTGTTTGATGAAAAGATAAAAGTGGAGGGGCTGGGTTTGTGACTCAGTGTTAACATGCTTGTCTAGCATGTGTGAGGCAGTGGGTTATATTCTCAGCACCACATACGAATAAATAAAATGAAGGTCTATCAACAACTGAAAAAATAAAAAAAGGAGAAATATTACCAAAATTCCAAGATTTTATGAATGTTAAATACAAAAAATTATGTTGCATAGCCTTATGTAAATTCTAGACTCCCCAAAATAATCATTAAATGCTAGATTATTAGTGTTATAACTAAAAATCCATTGCTCTTTCTTCTACATTCTGTGGCATGCTAGTGCTAAAATAAATTGTATTATAACACCAAAATAAAATTCTAATATTTATACAGTAACTGACCCAGTTTAACATCAATGCAAGAAGATTCCTATGTGATATAATGTGTATTTTGACGTTCATTTTTATTCAACACTGGTACATTACTATTTCTCCAGTTAATGCACATCATAGGATGTATATTTCATCCACAATTTAGCAAATATATACACATTTGTTTTGCTTTCAATCACTTTTGCTTCAGAACACATGTATTCCTCCATGTTTCTTGACTTCTCTTTTTGTGACACTTCTTTCCAAACACATTATTTTCGATTTCCATTATCACTTTTGAAGCAAAACTGACACACCCGTCATGATAAAACATAACACTAATATTACCATTAGATGTAAAACTGGTTTAAATGAATGATTGTACATCAATATAAGATTTCTTGTATACTTTCAGATATCAATTCAATCCATTATTCAAAGTGAAACCAGTTATATCATTTATTCACAGTATGGTCTATTCATGCATTGTCTATATATTGATAGACACATGGTACACCTCTGTGTACTCCCAACAATAATTTCTATATCTTCAAAATATTGCTCCCAGAAATGGTGGGAAAAATATGCATGTCAACTGATCTACATATACATTTTATCACAGTAATATTCTGGACACAAAATGCAAAGGTCACACTTATGACTGTCCCAAAGCCTAAATGGAAAGTGAACATGGATTACTAAAAACATCCATGTCCAGGTTGCCTAATGCTCTCAAATGTCAATCCTATTGGTGATTACATATGTGTTTCTTCCTAAGACTACATTTTCAATCTCACCCTGTTGAAACTGTCTAAACCTCTCACTCATTTTATAATTTGCCTGATTTCCTACTCTCTATTCACATCTGCTTTTCTACTTTTGTCCCCAGTTCATCATTGTGACTGACTCTTCACATGTGCTGACATTTATATTCAATCTCTACCAGAAACCCTATTGCTAAAGAACTTTTGGTCCAAATTCTATACTCAATCTTCTTCATAATCCTACCAACTATATTCCTAATCCTAGCAAAAATCCCTTTTTTAACTGGATGCTCTCTTCTACATTCAATCATCGAAGGTACAAGGATCTATGCCATTGCATATCAATTTATCTGAGACATATGTGCAGAACATAATTCAAAGCTAAGTATCCCACTCAAAGGCCAAATTCCCTTCTAGGATTCAAATCTTACCTAGATTTATATTTCAATACTTATATTTCACCTATATTTTCATGTAAATATCGCAGGTTTCCAATAACATTGTTCATCAAGCAGAATGATTCCTAACCCATATTGAACATGTTATTAATCCTAACCATACACTCTTCCTCAATCTAACTTTACAGAAGAGCAGAGACAGAGTTGGTATTACAATACAGGAATGTATGGATCTTCCACCTGCTGAGAACCTCAAAGGTCCATGTAGAAATAATCCCTGGAGAATGTGTAGGATGCTATGAACCACCTGAGAGGGCAAAAGTCATCTTCCATGGCAAAAAAACATGGTCAGGATAAAGGGTTGTGTCTTAATCAGAATCTCTCTTCTTAATGTAGAGAAGATGGACCAAACCAAGCCTCTGTGGAGAGCTGTTCCCCAGTACCTATGGTTGATATACCATTCTAACTTATGAAAATGTCAGAGGAAGTAGGTGCAGCCTCCATCTCATGGGACCCTTGGAAGCATCTGTTAGGACAAAGTGGTTGCCAAGGCTGTGACCTCATTCAGTTCCTGAAGGAAGTGACCTACCTCACTTTCTTGGTGATGGAATCTCTGAACTTGGGATCCAGGAAACCAGGCACACAGAGCCAGTCCCAGTACCAGTCCCAGTGGTCTCACTTGTTTGGATTTACCAAGGACAGAGTCAGTCTTTCTTGGTACCTACTGATGTGAGGATGGCCAAATGCCAGAAAAGCTCTGAAGAGGGGCCCTTCCTGAGAAAGCAGAAAGTGGCTCACCAATGGATCCTCACAACTTCACAGAGTTGGCCAAAGAAAACAGATCTGAGACAAGACAGGCCATTTTGGGGTAACATAGTATGGCCCACCATTCAGAGGACACACTGTATAGTCACAGACCTACTTGAGGAAAGGAGGTGCCTTTGTGGGTGTGGGTGTGAGTTTTTGGTTCTGTCTCATCTTCTGAGAATAGGTGGAAAAGGCGGGTTTTTTTTGGTTTGGTGTGGACTCTTTATAGTAGGTCGTTTGACAAGGTGAGTGTTTCTTTATCTATGTATTCCACTGTGTCCATGGTTGAAGACATTAGAAACGAGAATGCATCAAGGATGTGTCCTGTCTATTAGGAAGCTTCCCAGCATTCATACTGCCCGATTTATTAATGGACTGTGGCTTGTCTTATAGATGTGCAACACCTACTAAATTCCTAAGTTCAGGTTTTCTTCCTAAATTCTGGCCACTCTCCAAAATAGTCTTATGGATTTGTGTCCAAGATATGTACCCCTCCAAGCTCTGTGACATGGCCATGTACTGGATAGCTGAAGGAAATGGGAGCATCTCAGAAAACACAGATATCAGTGTGACCAGTAATGTCTCAGTGGAAAAACCCTTCTTTTGGCCTTTTGCTTACCTATTGATCTGTTGACCTGAATGTCAGGAGGTCTTTGCCTCAGTCCACCCATTTGGGAAGACTGATGAAAACTGTTTTCAAATGGAAATGCATGCGCATCACCTGTCGCTCTTTGTTTAATTGCTTAGGATAAGGATGTGTCTGATTCAGCCTCTTGGCCCTGTGTGATGCTGTGGCTTAGATTCTCAGCACCTCATGGATCTAAAGAAAGATTCCATGTGTGTATCCAAAACAAAAATGGTAAAAAACCACGCTGACTTTAGGAAAATAAGTGGCAAGGGAGCTCTTTTGAACACTGTCTTGGGCTGCGCCCCTCATGGAAAACTCCAGCAAGAGGTTATGATTAGTGTCTATATGGAAGAGGATGAGGGCCTTGTGGGAGTGTTTTGGTTTTAATTGTGTTTATTTGTGTGGTGGTTGGAAGTGATGACTGGGTCCACCTGGGCTTGAACTCTGGTGTGATACCCTTAGAGACTGAGGTCTAGAACTGACGTCAGAGAAGTATTGCCATGAATTGTGTTGGGGTTTTAGGAGGCCATGCATGAGAGTCACTCTTGGAAACTGAGATCTTGGACCAGGGTAGCTTTCCACAGAACACTGGGAATCTCAGCCAGGATATCACATGATTTCATTCTGAAAGACTTGGCAGCAATAGTTGAGAGTCAAAACTCACATGGACCTCATATTGTAGACCTCAATGGGCCTGGCTTCATGTGACTTTTTGGTCACTCTTTGGGAAGACTTTCCTCTGAGAGTTCTCCAGAACTTTCATTGAAATAAACTTCCTCAACATTTAATGGTTCCTGAATAAATTTAAACCCACAGTGCCTCCAACTTCATCCTTTAAAAATGGCTAGATAAGTACCATGACATTTTTTAAATTCCCATGACCAGATGGCACTGGAGTAACTTTGGATCTTATGCTGTTGATCATGAGTGTACAAGACAGTGCCTTGATTGACTTGGTTTCATGAGAATGGTGTAGAACAGAGATGCCAGTAATTTGGAGACTGCTGAGTTGGGGCCTAGAGCAGTGATGTGCAGGTGTGTGATAAAACATCTGTGTTGGGGCCATGTGGATCTGCCATTGGCTTCCAAATGGCTTGTGACTGACATGCTGCAGCCAGCAGACCCTTATATGTAAAGGCATCTTGTTATATGGAGATTTTTCAGGGCAATGTTCAGAATCAAGTTGCTATGGTCAAGGGAGCAAGCATGTGCGATAGAAGCCTGGTTGGTGCATTTATATGCAGACCCTGACACACCACATGTGACAGAAATCCCTCCAGCACTGTGCCCCAGTTGAAATCCTTGTATTTCAAGAAGCAAATACCAAACTCCAAGTGCAGCAGCAAGAAACACCACGAAAACTGGAGGATTACCAACTGGGTTCACAGTCCAAACAGGGAGACACTTAGCCCCAAGTTGCCACAGTTTACCTACAAAGAGAGAATTCAGAACTGCTGCCACATGTTCATTAGGAAAATAAGAAACAACATCCTCCAGGTCACATAGATGAAGACCCAGCTTTGATGGTCTCACAACAAAGAAAGCTAAAGCTTCTGACAACAACGTATATTTCAAGTGCCCAACCTCAGAGGCAGTTTCTCAAGAAGTCTTTAGGCAAGCAGAGCTCCATGTTTCTGGAGTGTTTACCCTTTCCCTTACTTTTGGAAACTCCTCTACCACCTTCAAGGTTGTGAACTCCTGAGCATTTTCCATTCCAGATATGTATTAACAGATTTTCTAATTCTTCTCCTCTAATTGTGTCTTACTTGGGGCGAAGGTAATGTCAAGGCATTTTTCTGGATGAGAGTGGAAAGATTTTTGTTTAGCATATGTTTGCATACACATTGGATTCATTTTCCTATTTTCCATTTGAAATACTGAATCCCTGACACTAACCCATACTGTACTAGAATCTGACTACTAATCCTAATATGATGGAGAAAAAGAATCCTAACAGAAAAGAAATAGAAGCTGTTCAGAGAAGGCATGGTATATATTTGGACTTGCCTTTTGCAAGTAGGTGTTATAATTCTAGTCAATTTTTAATTGAAATAGTCCTCCATGTGTTTTTAAAGTTAACAAATATGTGAATTCCTGTCTCCCTTTCTCTGTATCCTATTCAGCACATCTATTTTATATGCACATAAAGAATCCTACCTTTTATCACGTGTATATTTTTGTGCGGTAGCTGATTTGGCAGATACAAATTTTGAGAAGAGATCACTCCTCCTAGATGCTGTTGGAACTGAAAATTGAACCTATGGGTGAGCTTCCTAGGAGAACAACATTATACATAAATCCCTGTTAAGTAAATTGAATATTTTTACATCTGTGAATGATGTATATTTCATGGTGAATTTCGATTGGCATATATGTTGCTACATTT
Organism: Callospermophilus lateralis; assembly: GCF_048772815.1. Classification (NCBI taxonomy): domain Eukaryota; kingdom Metazoa; phylum Chordata; class Mammalia; order Rodentia; family Sciuridae; genus Callospermophilus; species Callospermophilus lateralis. The sequence goes on from NW_027518079.1 coordinate 33,690, forward strand.
TAAAATTTGTGTGTGTGTGTGTGTGTATACACACATACACACTCTCCAGATTTTTCAAAATATGAAATATATGTGTCTTATTTACACTCCCTAAATTCATTCATGTTCAAGTATGTGGATTTATAATCAACTTTCCACAAGATTATTTTCAGAAATATTCATCCACCTGAAATTCATATTTGTTTTCTATTACTGAAAACTAACTTCAGTGAATGGTGCATACGTATCCTGTTGATAGTCACAGCCGAAGGGGCCACAGCAAACTTCCAGGTGCCAGCAAACTTTCAGCTGCAGGCTGATGATTGGCTCACAGCGGCCTTAGCAACTTCTAGCTCATTGTCTCCTCTGTGGTGATGTTCATTGGAGATGCTCATTGAGATGTTTCCCCACCTTTCAGACTTCCAGCTTATGATTGGCTCACAGCAGCCCCAGCAACATCTAGCTGATTGGCTCCTCTGCGGTGATGCTTATTGGGCTGTTTCCCTGCCCATTCAGACCATGGAGCTGCTCATTGGGGGACTTTTTTGGCTCTGCCCACGTGACCCAGCCAATCTGCCTCAAGAGCAGGAGGATTGTGAGAAGTGGATAGAGGCTTGTGTGGGAGGGAGAGGCTTTTGGGAAGCTGGTGTTGGGAGTTGGGGTTCTGAGGATTTTTCCTGAGAGGCTGTTTTGCTTGGCGTGTGTGGTTCTAAAAATAAAGTTAGTTTCTTTTGACAAGTGGATTCTGATTGTGCCCAGCCAGACAGCGGCATTTTGTGGCTCATATGGGGAGCTACTGAGGGTAACTGATAAGGTAAACTGCTCGCTCTTGAGGGCAGGGCGAGAGGATGGGTAGCCATTTTATGATTCCTATTTTGTTTTAAGTTGCCTGTCCCTGGAGATGAGTGAGATGGAAGAAAAACTGCTCACATCTGAGGAAAAACTATTTGTGTCTGAGGAACAGATAGGGAGAAAGGCTATAATAATTTTTTGTTGTTCCATTTTTATTTCGTTCTATCTCTTTTTTTGTTTGGTGTTATCTTGTTGGTTTGTATTATAGTAGAAATATGGGATCAAAAATTAGTAAAAAACAAACCAAAAAAGTGTTAAGTAAATTGTTAGAGGAAGGAGGCATCCCAGTAAAATCAAGAGCAGTCATGGCAATTGTTGATACAATACAAAAATGTAGACCATGGCTTTTTAAGGAGGAGTTGTTAAATATATCACAATGGAACCATCATGGTGCAGATTTAAAAAGAATAGAAAAGAAAAGCCCAGGGATTCTGCCAGTTGGCACATTGCCATTGTGGACATTCATATCTTGTTTGCTTAGTTCAAAGCCTTCAGTTCAGTCAATGGTAGAGGAAGAAGAAGACATGTTGATTCAAGTAAAACAGAAGGTGTCTCAAGTTAGTCAGACAGAAGAAAAAATTCAAGTAAAAGAGAAGGTCTCTCGAGCTAGTCAGATAGAGGAAACTATTCAAGTAAAAGAGAACGTCTCTCCAACTAGTCAGACAGAGGAAAAAATTCAAGTAAAAGAGAAGGCCTCTAAAGCTAGTTAGACAGAGAAAGAAAGTGTAAAACAGTAAAAAACATCAGGGGAAATTTACAACAGGAGACTGCTACTAACACCTTTCTATCACCAGATGACATAAGTGTCCAACTAACAAGGCCACTTTCTTATGCTGGGAGGCCCCCAACTCCCGCAGTTGATAGTTAGGATCCTGAGACAAGATCTCAAATATTAACATGCCCTGTATTTGAGGGAGGAGGGCAGCGTGTTTACCATGCTTTAAATTTCAAAACAGTGAAGCAGCTAAAAGAGGCTGTAACAACCTATCGTCCTCAAGCACCCTTCAATGTAATCATGGTCGAATCCATTAACAACTTGAACATGAAGCCAGTGGATTGGGCTAATATGTGTAATGTTGTGCTAAATGGAGGACAATGCATGTTATGGAAGGTTGCCAATGAGGAATGTTGAAAGGAGACAGCTAGGCGAAATGCAGGAGCTGGTTATCCTCAGAGAAATCTAGATATGTTGTTAGGAAAGGGACCTTATGAAGATCAGCCGCAGCAAATTGCATATGATCATGGTGTATGTGCACAAATTGGTGTAGATGCAATTAAGGCATGGAAGACTTTACAAGAACATGGAGGTTTACAAGGTCAATTATCTAAGGTAATACAAGGAGCTAATGAACCTTATGCTGAATTTGTAGATAGGCTTATTCAAAGAGCTACCAGAGTTTTTGGGAATACAGAACAAGCAATGCCATTACTAAAACAACCGGCTTATGAGCAAGCGAATCGTTGTTGCAGAGATATCATTAGACCATGGAAAAATGAAGATTTAAACACATTGATTTAATTATGTAGAGACATTAATGAACAAGAGCAAGTCATGGCAGCTGCAGTAAAACAGGCTTTAGTTGCCAGATACATTAATGAACAAGGGCAAATTGTGGCCGCTACAGTAAAACAGGCTTTAGATGCCAGACCAAGAACATGCTACCAATGTGAAGAAACAGGACATTTTAAAAGGAATTGGCCCATAGAAGGAGGGTTTAACAATATTAGGTATCAAAGGAGTAGAATACCAGGTATTTGGCCACAATGCCATAGAGGGAGACATTGGGCTAATGAGTGCTGTTCTCAAACCACCATAGAGGGTACTCAATTATCAAAAAATGAACAAGGACCAGGTGTTTATCCACGATATCATGGAGAAAGGCATTGGTCTCAATTGCCAAATAAATGGACAGGGGGTTCCAATGCTCCGGGGCCCCAAACCACTAATATACAGAGCACTGGAGGAACCCAGCAACCCCAACAGGGTAGTGCCCAGGACACATTGTCCATCAGATCCCTCATCAGACAAACCAGAGGGAGCACAGTGTTGGACATCTGCGCCTCTGCCAGATCAGTACTAACTCCAGAGATGGGAGTTCAAATCATTCCCACAGGGGTAAAAGGACCTCTTCCCAAAGGAACCATGGGCTTATTATTGGGATGCAGCTCTTCTACTCTAAAAGAACTTATGATAAGTCCTGGGGTGATTGATCCCGATTATGAAGGTGAAATAAAAATTATAGCCAGTTCTCCAAAGGACATATCAGTAATTTCACAAGGAGATAGAATAGCACAGTTACTAATAATACCCAGCCTATATGATAAATTTTCCAGTCGTACTGTAGAAAGATGTTCCAAGGGATTAGGCTCCACAGGTGTAGATTTGGCTATGCTTTCTTTAAATTTAGATTCTCGCCCCATGCTAAAACTAAATATTCAAGGGCATGAATTGAATGGGCTACTGGATACAGGTGCAGACATTAGCATCATCTCTCGTCAAGAATGGCAAAAACATTGGCCATTACAACAAGCCACTCAAACGCTTCGAGGCCTATAAGTGGCGACTAATCCCCATAGAAGTAAAATGGTATTAGATAGGAATGATCCTAAAGGATGTGAAGGAACTATACAGCCATATGTATTGGATCATCTTCCCATAAATTTATGGGGACGAGATGTCCTAGATCAATTAGGTTTGACATTAACAAATAACATCAACCAAAATGCAGCCACTATTATGACTAGACAAGGTTTTAGGAAAGAAAAAAGATTAGAAAAACAAGAATAAGTCATAGCAGCACCAATACAAATAGATCAAGGAACAGAGAGACATGGGTTGGATTTTCAGAAAGGGCCACTGAGACAATAAAAATTACCTGAAAATCAGAAAGACAGTATGGGTTCCTCAGTGGCCCCTGACTGAAGAAAAGATACAAGCAGTCCATGACCTGGTACAATTAGCAGAAGGACATATACAACCGACTGTATATCCCCAAAATACTCCCATTTATGTCATCAAAAAGAAATCTGGTAAATGGAGACTATTGCAAGATTTTAGAGCCATTAATAATGAGATGGTTATTATGGGACCTGCTCAATCAGGGATTCCTCAATTGTCTGTTTTGCCAATAACCTGGTATGTTTTAGTTATAGATATTAAATATTGTTTTTTTTTTCAATTATAATTCATCCTAAGGATAGTCCAGGTTTTGCTTTTACTATCCCTGCACTGAATCATGAAGGTCCTGATCAGAGATATGAATGGAAAGTACTCCCTCAAGGGATGGCTAACAGCCCAACTATGTGTCATATTTATGTTAACAAAGTAATCCAGCCACTTAGAAATCAAAATTCTGAACACAAATATTTCACTATATGGATGATGTATTATTAGCACACAAAGCTAAAAACACATTGCTAGAAAGTTATGCCACACTTACAAACTTATTAAAAATTATAATGTAGAGATAGCAATAGATAAAGTACAATTAAATTTTCCAGTTAATTATTTAGGAGTTCTGTTATCCTCAACCATGGTCAGTCCACCAAAAATTCAATACGAGTAGATCAACTCAAATCACATAACGACTTTCAAAAGTTATTAGGAGACATTAATTGGATAAGGCCTTATCTAGGTATACCAACAGGAGAGTTGGGACCTTTATTTGATATCCTAAAAGGTCTATCAGATAAAAATTCACCCCGCATGTTAACACCTGAAGCAAGAAAGGCATTAAAAATCAATGAAACATATATGGAAAATATGCATTTGGATAGAATTGATATAAGTTTGCCTTTATTATTTATTGTACTACCAACAAAAAATATTCCTACAGGAGTATTTTGGCAAGAAGGTACATTATTATGGATACATTTATCTTATTCTCCTTACACTATTCTTACTAGGTATCCTGAGGCTTTAGGATAATTAATACTCAAAGGAATTAAAGCAGCAAAGGGAGTGTTTGGAATTTCTTCCAATAAAATTTTTACTCCATATACTCTGAATCAAATTGATGAGTTAGCTAATGAGTTAAATACTTGGGCAATAATCATGGTCCAATCTAATGTTTCATTTGATAACCACTTACCATCTAACCCTTTATTGTCTTTTTGGTCATCGCATCCTGTAATTTTTCCAAAATTGAGAAGAAAAACACTTATCATGAATGCTTCAAATATATTCACTGATGTATCAAATAATGGTACAGCAGCAATAGTTATACCTGATAAAACTTATAAATTTTTAGTACCCAAACAATCAGCTCAAAAGGTAGAGCTTAATGCAGTATTACAAGCTTTTGAGATATTTAAATATTCTGTATTTAATTTATTTTCCGATAGTCAGTATATAGTTAATGCTATAGTATCCCTTGAAGTTGCTGGTAAGATTTCTCCTTTCTCTACTGTTTTCTCTTTACTTTCCAATATAAAAAGTCTAATCTGTGACAGAAAAGATCTATTCTTTATAAGACATATCAGGGCACATCCAAAAAGAAGATGATTTGACTCAAGGCCTTATCAGCTGATATCCAAAATTCCAGTTTGACTATCCTTACATCTGAGATAGAACCAGGATGCTTTTTTCATTATCTATTTTATTATTGCCCTTTCCCACATTCTATTTTGTTTTTTGAGCTCATACAGACCTAGTTTAATGTTTTGCTGATCAGTTCTATTTTTTGACAAAAGAGTTTTTGAACATTGCAATGGAGATTTCACGTGTAAAAAGTTATAAGGCCTTTACTATTAGGTTATGTGTTGTAGGTATTATATTATGTGTGCACACTTGTGTTTTGTGTTATATGTTTGAATGTTCGTATGTCCATATATGATATATGATGAGCGCTCATAAAAAAAATGGATCCAAATATTTTTTTATTCACATTATTTAAATGGTTTAATTTAAATTGGGTAAAGAGCTGTTGAGGTTTGTTTTAAAATTTGAAAAAAAGGAGGTTAACAGATCTGTTTCCTTTCTTTCACCTTTCCTTTTCATTATATTTAATAATTATCTTCAAGACAATGTAAATAGTTAAGAAAATTGTTTTCTTTCAGTGCCTTCTGGAATGTTACATAATTTTTCTTTAGCCATTATTTCCAGAATTCCTATCTTCATCCCAGTGCTGGTGAAATCAAAGATAAAACCAATCTACAGCTTCTGCAATAGCCATCACTGAAATGCTTGCAGAACTTGCCTAGACACATTGAGAACTCTCCTGTATGCATTGTAAACTACCTGTTTGTGCAGCGACTTGTGGTAGTGTTCGGGTATATTTGCTGATGATGTCATCGGTGGTACAATTTTTCCAAAAGGAGCCGTCAATTGGCTTGGTGTATCTTCCTCTCTTCTGTGTGTCATTATCGTCCAGCTAATGTTTGGGGGCCATTAGAGGTGAGGCAAAGAACCTCACCACCCCCCGGTGGTACAAAGACCTCTCCACAGGTGTTGCTGTAAACTGGACCGGTAGTCAGTGATGGGTAAGATCCAATTGCAATGGTACCAACTTAACGGGTAAGGACCATATGTACTATTGGACAACCTAAGGCAGGCACTGTCCCTAAGCCACATGTGTGTTGTTTAAACAGAGAGGGGGAAATGTTGAGAGCCACATCCGAAGGGGCCCCAGCAAAATTCCAGAAGCCAGCAAACTTCCAGCTGCTGGCTGATGATTGGCTCACAGCAACCTCTAGCTGATTGGCTCCTCTGCGGTGATGCTCATTGGGCTGTTTCCCTGCCCTTTCAGACCACGGAGTTGCTCATTAGGGGACTTATTTGGCTTGGCCACATGACCTAGCCAATCGGCCTCAAGAGCAGGAGGATTGTGGGAGGTGGAGAGAGGCTTGTGTGGGAGGAAGAGGCTTTTGGGAAGCCAGTGGTGGCAGTTGGGGCTCTGAGGGTTTTTCCTGAGAGGCTGTTTTGTTTGGCGTGTGTGGTTTTAAAAATAAAGTTAGTTTCTTTTGACAAGTGGCTCCTGATTGTGCCCAGCAAGACTGTGGCATTATCCTAATATTTCTACAGTAACTGCCCCAGTTTAACAGCAATGCAAGTAGACTCTTATGGGACATGATTTGTATTTTGATGTTCATTTTTATTCAACACTGGTACATTACTATTTCTTCAGTTTATGCACATCAGAGGGTATATATTTCTTGCACAAGTTGGCAAATTTATAGGCATTTGTTTAACTTTCAATCACTTCCTGCTTCAGAACACATGCATTACTCCAGGTTTCTTAACTGGTCTATTCGTGAGACTTCTTTCCAAACATATTATTTCCGATTTTCTTTATAATTGTTTAAGCAAAACTCACACACCCTTCATGATAAACCATAACTATCATTTCACAATTAGATGCATAACTGTTTGGAATGAATGATTGTATATCAATATAAGATTTCTTATATATTTTCTGATATCAATTCAATCCATGATTTAAAGTGGAACCAGTTATATTATTTATTCACAGTATGGTCTATTCATGCATTATCTATATTCATAGACACAGGGTACACCTCTTTGTACCCCCAATACTAATTTATACGTTTTCAAAATATTGCTCCCAGTAATAGAGGAAGAAATACTCATGTCACCTGATCTAAATATGCATGTTATCACAGTAATATTCTGGACGCAAAATGCAAAATTCACAAGTGTGATTGTACCAAAGCCTAAATGGACACTGAACATGGATTACTAAAAACATCCATGTCCAGCTTGCATAACGCTCTCAAATGTCAATCCTATCGGTGACTACATATTTGTTTCTTCCTAATATATTCAACCTCAAAACTGTTGAAAATGTCTAATACTATCACTCACCCTGTACTTTGCCTGTTTTCCTAATGTCTCTATTGATATCGGCTTTCCTACATATTTTCCCCAGTTCATCATTGTGACTGACCCTTCACATGTGCTGACATTGATATTCACTCTCTAACCAAAACCCAATTGCTAAAGAACTTTTGGTACAAATACTAAATTCACCCTTGTTCCAAAATCTACCGACTATCTTCCTGATCCTATTGATTATCCCTGTTTGAGTGGATGTTCTCCTCTACATTCAATCATCCAAGGTACAAGTCCTATGGCATTGTATATCGACTTATCTGAGACATGTGTGCAGAACGTAATTTAAAGCTATGTATCGCAATCAATTGCCCAATGCACTTCTGAGCTTCAAATCTCACCTAGATTTCTGTTTACATACTTATATTTCACCTCTGTATTCCTATAAATATTGCAGGTTCCCAATACCATTATTCATCCCACAGAATGATTCCTAAACCAAATCGATCCTGTTATTATCCCTAACCATACACTGTTGCCTCAATCTAACATTACAAAAAAGCAGGGACAGAGTTCATCTTACAATACAGGAATGTAGGGGATCTTACACCTGCTGAGAACCTCAAATTTCTATGCAGAAATGATCCCTGGAGAAGATGTAGGCAGCTATGAAGGACCTGAGAGAGCAAAAGCCATCTTCCATGGCAAACACCTTGTGATAACGAAGGGATGTGTATGAATCAGCCTCTCTTTTCTTAATGTAGAGAAGATGGACCAAACCAGACCTGCGTGGAGAGGTGTTCCCGGGTGGCCATTGTTGATATACCATTCAAACTTGTCAAAGTGTCACAGGAAGTAGGGGCAGCCTCCATCTCATGAGACCCATGAAAGCAACTGTTAGGACAAAGTGGTTGCCAAGGCAGTGATCTCATTCAGTTCCTGAAGGAGGTGACCTACCTAACTTCGTTGGTGATGTAACTCTCTGAAATTGGGATCCAAGAAGCCAGGCACCCAGAGCCAGTCCCAGTTCCAGTCCCAGTGGTCGAACTTGTTTGGATTTACCAAGGACAGAGTCAGTCTTTCTTGGTACCTAATGATATGAGGATGGCCAAATGCCAGTAGAGCTCAGAAAAGGGGCCTTTCCCTAGATAGCAGGTATTGGCTCAATGCTGCCTGCTGACAACTTCGTAGAGTGGGCCAAGAAGAACAGATCTGAGACAGGCCAGGCCATTTTGGGGCAACATAGTATGGCCCACCAGTCAGAGGACACTCCAGATAGTCACAGACCTACTTGGGGGAAGGAGGTGCTTTTGTGGATGTGGATGTGAGTTTGTGGTTTTGTCTCATGTTCTGAAAATAGGTAGGAATGGTGGTTTGTATGGTTTGGAGTTGACTGTTTCTAGGAAGTCGTTTGGCAAGGCGAGTGTTTCTATGTCTGTGTATCCACTGTGTTCGTGGTTGTAGTCTTTAGAAAAGAGAATGCATCAATGGAGGTTTCCTGTCTAGTTGGAAGCTTCCCAGCATTCATCCTGCCCAGTTTATAAATGGACTGTGGCTTGCCTTATGGATGGGCAACACGTACTATCTTCCTAAGGTCCTCTACACATCTTGATTTCTGGCCTCTCTCCAGAATAGGCTCATGGTTTTGTGGCCAAGATATGTACCACCTCCAAAATCTGTTACATGGCCATGTAATGGATAGCTGAAGGGAATGGGAACATCTCAGAAAACTCAGATATCAGTGTAACCAGTAAAGTCTCAGTTTAAAAACCTTGCTTTGGCCCATTTGCTTACCTATGGTTATGTTGCCCTGAATGTCAGGAAGGTATTTGCCTCAGGCCACCCCTTTCTGAAGCCTGAAGAAAACATTTTTCAAATGGAAATGAATGGGCATCACCTGTGGATCTTTGCTTAATTGCTTTGGAAAGAGATGTGTCTGAATCAGCCTCTTGGCCCTGTGTGAGGTTGGGGCTTTGATTCTCAGAAGGTGATAGATCTAAAGAAAGATCCCATGTGTGCTTGGGTGTTCTATTGCCTCCAACTCACATAAAGGATTTATACCCGACAATCAGTAGGATTAAATTGGAGAATCAGAACAGTATTAAAGGCAGGCCTATTTGATCACTCCTGGTTCACAGGAAGGGTGTCTAGGTCACCCTGACTTTAGGCAAATGAGGGGCAAGGGAGTTTATTTTGGAAACTGTCTTGGGCTTCGCCCCTCATGGAAAATTCCATCCAGAGGTTACGATGAGTGTCTATATGGAAGATGATGAGGGCCATGTGGCAGTGTTTTGGTTTTAATTGTGGTCATTTGTGTGCTGGTTGGAAGAGATGACTGGGTACACCTGGACCTGAACTCTGGTGTGATTCCCCTTAGAGACTGAGTTCTGGAACTGACTTCAGGGAAGTATTGCCATTAATTTTGGTGGGATTTTAGGAGGCCACACATGAGAGTCGCCCTTGGAAACTGAGATCTAGTCTCAGGGTGTCTTTCCACAGTGCACTGGGAATCTCCACCAGGATATAAGACAATTTTATTCTGAAAGACTTGGCAACCATAGTAAACAGTCAAAACACATATTGAACTCACATTGAGTAGACATCAATGGGTCAGGCTTCATGTGACATTTTGGCCACTCGTTGGGAAGCGTTGCCTTTTAGAGTTCTCCAGAGCTTTCATCCTCACCATTTAATGGTTCCTGAATGAATGGAAAAACCAGTGCATCCAACTTGATACTTGAAAAATGGCTAGATAAATACCATGAAATTTTTGAAATTCCCATGACCAGGTGGCACTGGAGAACCTTTGGATGTCCTGTTGCTGATCATGAGTGTACCAGACAGTGCCTTGAATCACTGGGTTTCATGAAAATGGTGTAGAACAGAGATGCCAGTAAGTTGGAATTTGCTGAGTAGTGGGCCTAGAACAGTGGTGGGCAGGTGTGTGATTAAACATCTGTGTTGGTGTCATGTGGATTGGCCATTGGCTTCCAAATGGCTTTTGACTTACATGGTGCAGCCAGCAGACCCTTGCATGTAAAGGCATCTTGTTATATGAAGAGGTTTCAGGGCAATGTTCAGAATCAAGTTGCTAGGGACAAGGGGGAAGTCTATGTTGGATATAAGACTGGTTGGTGCATTCTCCTGGAAGACCCTGACCCACCACACATGACAGAACTCCCTCCAGCACTGTGTCCCAGTTGAACTACTTGTATTTCATGAAGCAAACACCAAACTCCCATTGCAGCAGCTAGAAAGACCATGAAAAATGGAGGATGACCACATGGCTTCAGAGTCCACACAGGAAGACACTTAGCCCCCATTGGCCACAGTTTACATACAACGAGAGAATTCTGCACTACTGCCTCATGTTCATTAAAGAATAAGAAAACATGTGCTCCAGGTTACATAGATGCAGACCCAGCTTTGATGGTCTCACTGCAAAGGAAGCTAAAGCTCCTGACTACAACATATATTTCCAGTGCCCAAACTCAGAGGCAGTTTCTCATAAGTCTTCCGGTCAGCAGAGCACCATGTTTGTGAAGTGTTTACCCTGTCCCTTACTTTTGGAAACTCTTCTACCACCCCCAAAGTTGTGAACTCCTGAGCATATTCCATTCCAGATAAGTATTCATAGATTTTCTAACTCTTCTCCTCTAATTGTGTCTAATTTGGGGCGAAGGTAATGTCAAGGCATTGTTCTTGATGAGAGTGGGATGATTATTTTTAGCACATATTTGCATAAACATTGGATTCATTTTCCTAATTTTCATTCGAAATACTGAATCACTCACACTAACCCATACCCTACTAGACTCTATATTCTGACTCCTAATCCTAATATAATGGAGAAAAATAACCCAAAATGAATAGACATACAAGCATTTCAGAGGAGGCATGGTGTATAATTGGACTTGCCTTTTGCATTATGTAGAATTGGAGTTATAAATCTAGTCAATTTTTTGTTGAAATAGTTCTCCATGTGTTTTTTTAACTTTTGTTGTTTGTTGTTCAAAACATTATATAGTTCTTGATATATCATATTTCACACTTTGATTCAAGTGAGTTATGAACTCCCATTTTTATCCAGTATATAGTTTGCAAAATCATATCAGTTACGCATCCATTGATTTACATATTGCCATACTAGTGTCTGTTGTATTTTGCTGCCTTTCCTATCCTCTACTATCCCCCCTCCCCTCCCCTCCCCTCCCATCTTCTCTCTCTACCCCCTATACTGTAATTTATTTTTCCCCCTTGTATTTTTCCCTTTCCCCTCACTTCCTCTTGTCCGTAATTTTGTATAACCCTGAGGGTTTTCTTCCATTTCCATGTAATTTCCCTTCTCTCTCCCTTTCCCTCCTACCTCTCATCCCAGTTTAATGTTAATCTTCTTCTCATGCTCTTTATCCCTACTCTGTTCTTAGTTACTCTCCTTATATCAAAGAAGACATTTGGCATTTGATTTTTAGGGATTGGCTTTCTTCACTTAGCATAATCTGCTCTAATGCCATTCATTTCCCTGCAAATTCTATGATTTTGTCATTTTTTAATGCTGAGTTAAACTCCATTGTGGCCTCTGGCGTGCACCCAGGTTTCCGTTCCTGTCTTCCTGTTTGTTAATTTCTGGCCTATTTATTGTTGTGACCAGGACCTTAGTCAATGCCTTAGTCTGTCTTTTGCATCTCTAATCTTCCCTTTGCTCCCTTTCTTTCTCTTTGTTTCTCTCATATAGTATACTTTCTCGGCTTCTCTGACTAAATCTCCCAAAGTCATATCTTGTGATCCCTCTAAGAGTTGTAACTTTCTTTTAATATCCAGGGCAGCTTGCCCAATGAAGGCCATCATGACAGATGCCTTTTGATCCTCTGCCTGAGGATCAATAGGGGCTCGAGCCTTTGACTGAGGGGGAAACCTGTCCTCAGGGAAGACTTAAAAAAGCGGAGCTTGCGATTGCCTCAGCAGACACCACCGAAAGACAGATCCAGGAGGAGAGTGGGGATGACACATGGTGAGTGACCCACCATGGGACAAGCAGTTTCGTCACATGATTTGTTTTTGTCAGGCCTCAAGGAGGCCCTCAAGACATAGGGGGCACATGTTAAGAAAAAGGACTTAAAATTATTCTTTTCATACATAGGAGAATTGTGTCCATGGTTTCCCCCTGAAGGGTCCATTGATGGTAGAAAATGGCTTAGAGTGGGAGACTGTTTAAACCATTTTTTTTTGTTGTTGTTGAAGAAAAAGTCCTAGAACAAAGGTATATTAGACCTTTTGTAGACATTAATATTTTATAAGATTTTTAAACACCTAGAAAAATTTGTAAGTTTAAATTTAAAGACATTTATATTTATCTGTTTATCCAATTTAAATTGAACCATTTAAATCACGTGAATTAAAGATCTTTGGATCCACTTTGAAATAGTAAGCTTGCCTTAATTTGATTTTAATTGGAGTCAGTGGTCTTTTCTTGCATCCTGGTCTAATATTTTGTAGTTTCCCATCGAGATGACCCTGCCCCAATAGATCACAGACTACTGGAAATTCTGAAGCTGGCCTTCCCTCCAGGGCTCCGGCATGGAGAGGCAATTTCCAAGGCCTTGGTGTGAGATTTTGGTCCAGGGAGCACTGCAGTGAACCACCGCCCTAAAACTATTAGCAAGCACATGGTGGAGGAGGCCTCCATAGGTAAGTGGCGCCTATATAACATCTGATATCCGGTTAAGGGAGATCTCTTCTGATGACAGAGTGGTGTCCTGGGGAGACACACATATACTCCTGTCTGGTACAGTAACGAGAATCATTCTGTCCTCTGTTATGTTCTGTAGGGAATTCCTCTGAAAGCATAGAGAGGTGCCAATGGGCACGCAGGAGCTCCTATCCCAGAGCTTTAGCAAGACGTTGCATAGTTCCTCTGTTTTTCTGTTTCTGTGGTGGTTTTCTGTTTTTTTGTGTGTTTTGTTCTGTGTTTCATATGTTTTTTTTTTTTGGTTTGTTTTAGTGTGTTTTGTTGTGTGATTTCTGTGGTAAAACTTAACTGAAAATGGGTAATAAAGCAAGTAAACTGACACCCATTTGGACTGTGTTTTAAAGAACTGTGATGAACTTTAATACCCTTTGTTAAGCAGGATGAGAGAAGCCCCTAGCTGGCTGCCTGGAGCACACCCACTGCAGAGGGCAATGCCTGCTGGGGACCTAAGAACTGAGTATCTCCCAGGTTAACACGTGAAACTCCTTAAAACCCCTTGTCCCTTCAGATCGATAGAATCACAACCATTGGGCAGAGACCCCTGTTTTTCTCCTTTGTTAGCAAAGCAGTGAATCTCCCTTTTTCTTTTTCTCAAACCCTGTCCTCATTATTAAATTGGTATTAATTGGCTTCAAAATCAGGAACCAAACTTTAAGTTACAATTTTTGGTACCCCCCACACTCCGGAACTCTTTGAGAGCTGACTACTGAAATGTTAGGAGACGGAGCGTGCTTGGGGTGGAACCGAACAAGAGGAGCTAATCCTGTAAGTGAAAGGAGGGACTGAGGGACTTCCAGCAGCTGCCCAAGCCCTGTTGCTTCAGAGAATTACCTACTTCCTTCCCTGCACTGTAAGGATTTTGCCATCTCTGTTTTCTTAAAAAAGAGAAAAAGAAAAAGGGGACACTAAATACAGTAAAGTCACCATGGAGACCCTTGATTTTACATTTCAGGTTGTCCCTCTGTGAAAACATCTGGTTCCCTTGTGGGAAAATCTATGGTGCCACTGGTGTAGGAGATTTTTCTCTTATCTGCTCTGGTTTAAAGGCTTCTGTCTGTAAGCCATAGTCTGGAGCTCCTTTCAGTCTGTCTTGTGTCTTTGTTTCTGGCCCTTTAAGACATGTGCAATAATGTGTTGATATTATAAATCATTTCTTGGGAATGATCTTAGCTGAATGTGTATCTAAATGATGATGTTTTATTGTAACAATCTGGCATCTGAATGGGTTTTTGAAGCATTGCACAATCTTGCAGTTAAAAGTCGGGTTTAGGAAATTGTTTAGTTTATGATTTCAGATAATTCATGCCAGAGAACTTAAATACTTAGGATGGAAAACTAGAGAACTCTACTTCCAAGTTGGCAAGTAACTTCCCAATCATTCAGGCTTTTTTTCACCAATTTTTAATTGGGTAGCCTGGGAAAATGTCACTGTGTCTACCAGTGCATTAATTTGGACAAGTATAGTAAATCATAGTATGGTATCTGTTGACAAAACAAGATATAAAGATGTAAAATTTTGTAAACTGTGTCTTAAACTTGTATCATAAAATTTTGTGAATTTTGTCTTAAAATTGTATTATAATTTTCAACATCTGAACCTGAAAATTATGGTTGAAATGCCTTAGGCCTGAGGTGTCTGCTCAGAATAGCAGCTTTTTCCTGCTCCTTCCAGACCTCAGCCAGGACTTATGTTGAATGGCAAATGAAAGAGGCCTGCAAGCTCAGTAGGAGAGTGATCTGAGGCCTAAAAAAATTAAATTGTATGGTATTTACTAATTAATGGCCAGTCAATTTTTCTAGGACTCTTATTTTTTCCTTAGATTCTTTATTTTTTTTTTGAGCTCATGATTTTGATCCTAAAGACCTAGGATGATGTTTTTCTGACCAGTTCTATCTTTGACTAACTGTGTAGTTTTTGAAACATTGCAATGGATATTTCACCTGGAAAAGCTACAAGGCCTTTACTATTATTATGTGTGCACAATTTTGTTATGTGTTGTATGTCTATATATTCATATGTCCGTATATCATATATATGATACACAAATTAACATTTATAAAGAGCACTCATTAAAACAAAAACGCTCATAAAAACAAATTTTAAAAAGTGGATCCAAAGATCTTTAATTCAGTGATTTAAATAGTTGAATTTAAATTGGATAAAGAGATAAAAATAAATGTCTTTAAATTTAAGCTTACAAGTTTTTCTAGGTGTTCAAAAATCTAATAAAATATTAATGTCTACAAATGTTCTAATATGCTTGGTTCTAAGACTTTTCCTTCAACAAAAAATGGTTTACACTGTTCAATATATTTGTCTAATATATTGATAAATAAGTAAAGTAAATTTGATATGGGATTACTCATTCATGAGTACTTTTGTTAGATATCTGATTGATTTACTAAGGTCTGTATAAGTTTGTACTAATGTCTGTATAAGATTGTAATAATCAGTCATGTGTTAAAGAGACAAAAATTTCTTAAAACATAAGTTTACCCATAACATTGTGTTTATTAAGTTTTATTTTTTCTAGAGCAAGCAACCATAAAAATTAAACAACTGATTAAATAAGAACTGTTATTTTAGAGCACTGTACTGCCATTTATTTAAAAGCTAAACTTGGTTAATGTAGAAACTTCAATGTAATTGTGATGCTATTAATGTGCTCATATCTTTCAGGTATACGAATCTGTAAGGTAGAAACTTTAAAAGAGCATTATTTCAAGCTGGTGTTCTGAAGTTGTATGGTAAAAAAATATATTGGGCATTCATTTACTTCTTATCAATAAGATATGTAAAGTTGTATGTTACTTTTTACATTGGGGAACAATTTAAATGTATTTTTATGTTAATGAGAGTCTAATCTATATAAAGGTTAAAAACTTTCAGCCTTTCTTAAATTCATGTTTTAAATGTGATATCATATGGTGTTAACTAATGTTCATGTGACCTCAAATAATATATGTAATCTTTGTAAAATGATATTTAAAAAAACAAAGATCATCTTTAGAAGTAAAACACTTAAGTTTTATAAAGAGCCCTGCCTTACCTGAGATAAGGCTCTGTGTCCCATCTTACTATATGTGAGAATGACTACGAAAGCAGTAGGTCAGATATTATTTCATTTAAACTTATGTTCAAAAGTTGTTTTTTTTTCTGTCAAGATTTCTAGGATCTCAAACAGGGGATATAATGTATAACTCAGCTTAAAACTTCAGGGTAGCTATTACACGAACTAAGTATTTTTACTCTTGTTAAAAAATTTTATTTTGTAATTTCCTTATAAGTGATCTAAAGATTCCTTGTTAGTGTTTTACAGAAGTGTTGCTTTAAGAACACAACATGGGTTAATTTAAGATAATAAGTCATCACCTACAAGACAGACAGAATAATACAGATCCCAGTTAATAAAAAAGATAAATAATTATAAAGTTATAGACATTAAAGCCCAGTACTCTTAATATAAGGCTGTTAAAATTTATTTGCTGGATGATTAAGATTAGGATTTATATTAAAGTTACATGAAAAGGGACAAGAAAACCAATATTTGGCTCTTGCCCTCTGAGTCAGTCTGAATCCAGGGAACAAGGGACTTCTCAAAGAGCTTTGCAACTCTGGGCCTCATATCTTCCCAATTAGGGAGATTAATGAGACCCCTGGAGAACAGAAAGTCAATCAGTGCATTTGCTAAGAAGAGGAGAGTCATCAGAGAAGGGAGACATCCCTGATGCTTCCAAGGGTAGCCACATGGTCAAGCAAGACCTGGACCCACCTAGCGCAAATGGCACTAGCAGAACTGAGAAGCTGCTCTCAAGTTTCCCCAGGAATGACTCCCATAAAAGCTCAGCTGACTGTTAACAATAGATAGAAACAAAAGTCAGTTTGACTGTTTCATGATAAACACTTAGGAAAGACAGTTAAAACCAAAATACAGCCATTCCTGGGCATTTTAAATAATAATATTAATAATAATAATAATAATTTTTTATACACATTATGTTAGCCTCCCAAAATAAGTAAGACTGGAGGCTACAAAGAAGGATTCCCAGAAAGGAATGCCTGATAACTATAAAAAGAGACTATCAAGAGGAGCTGCCAGAGGCAGAAATTTTTAGTTTAAGGCCTACAGATATTCCTAACCTACAGGTAGGGTTGGTGTTTGCTAGTACGATTATCAAGCCCTGAGTAACAAAATTAAAGGTTTCTCTATTACACACAGAGGTCATACTAGTAAAATGATTTTGCAAGATCAGATGATATTAAATCATTAAACTGTATCTTATGGAGAGGGATAACTGTAACACTAAATGTTAAATATTAAGTTGACAGTTCTGATAACTGGGAATATTAAAGCCTGCTGAGGGAACTTCTATACAGTGACATGTTCCAGCTGCTGCAACATTTTTTCAGTACTCATGGTTCTTGTTTCTCACACAGAAGAACCCATCCCCAGATGAATTTACAACCTGTTCTTCCCCAACCAGACTTCAAAACGAACTGATTTCTAAAAGGCAACTCATGTTCCTCAACTGACTTCTAAAAGGCAACTCATGTCCCTTATACTGTGCCCACTCACGTCACTCTCTCTCAGCTCAGAAGAAGCCAAAATGAGTGACGCCTCTCGTCTTACAACTATGGAGCCAAAAATAAATAGAATATCAATATAAGTAATTAATTAAGTCAGGTAAAACCAGGAATCCAATTTTGGGTGAGTTCTAAAAATTTGGAGACTGTTACCTGAGGGATTAAAATTCCCTCATTGCTCTTTCCCTACCCTATCAAAAATTTGGAAGGGACACATTAAAAAAGGGGGAATGATTTGCATTTCTCTGACTGCTAGAGATGGTGAGCATTTTTTCATATACTTGTTGATTGATTGTATGTCCTCCTCTGAGAAATTTCTATTCAGGTCCTTGGCCCATTTGTTGATTGGGTTATTCGTTATCTCATTGTCTAATTTTTTTAGTTCTTTGTATATTCTGAATATTAGCGCTCTGTCTGAAGTGTGAGGAGTAAAGATTTGTTCCCAGGATGTAGGCTCCCTATTTACCTCTCTTATTGTTTCTTTTGCTGAGAAAAAACTTTTTAGTTTGAGTAAGTCCCATTTGTTGATTCTAGTTATTAACTGTTGTGCTATGGGTGTCCTATTGAGGAATTTGGAGCCCGACCCCACAGTATGTAGATCATAGCCAACTTTTTCTTCTATCAAACGCCATGTCTCTGATTTGATATCAAGTTCTTTGATCCACTTTGAGTTAACTTTTGTGCATGGCGAGAGTAAGGGATTCAGTTTCATTTTGTTGCAAATCTCACTCCAGTAAGATTGGCAGCCATTAGGAAGTCAAACAGCAACAAGTGCTGGCGAGGATGTGGGGAAAAGGGTACTGTTGTACATTGCTGGTGGGACTGAATATTGGTGCGGCCAATTTGGAAAGCAGTATGGAGATTTCTTGGAAAGCTCGGAATGGAACCACCATTTGATCCAGCTATTCCCCTACTCGGTCTATTCCCTAAAGACCTAAAAAGAGCACACAATAGGGACACTGCTACATCCATGTTCATAGCAGCACAATTCACAATAGCAAGACTGTGGAACCAACCTAGATGCCCTTCAATAGACGAATGGATAAAAAAATGTGGCATTTATACACAATGGAGTATTACTCTGCATTAAGAAATGACAAAATCATAGAATTTGGAGGGAAATGGATGGCATTAGAGCAGATTATGCTAAGTGAAGCTAGCCAATCCCTTAAAAACAAATGCCAAATGTCTTCTTTGATATAAGGAGAGTAACTAAGAACAGAGTAGGGACGAAGAGCATGAGAAGAAGATTAACATTAAACAGGGATGAGAGGTGAAAGGGAAAGGGAGAGAGAAGGGAAATTGCATGTAAATGGAAGGAGACCCTCAGGGGTATACAAAATTACATAAAAGAGGAAGTGAGGGGAAAGGAGAAAAATATAAGGGGGAGAAATGAACTACAGTAGAGGGGGTAGAGAGAGAAGAGGGGAGGGGAGGGGGGAGGGGGGATAGTAGAGGATAGGAAAGGCAGCAGAATACAACAGACACCATAATGGCAATATGTAAATCAATGGTTCTGCAACTGATGTGATTTTGCAATCTGTATATGGGGTAAAAATGGGAGCTCATATCCCACTTGAATCAAAGTGTGAAATATGATATATCAAGAACTATGTAATGTTTTGAACAACCTACAATAAAAATTAATTTAAAAAATATTAAAAAGCAAAAAAAAATGGGGGGGAATGATAAACCCAACCTGATCATTTATTAAAATTGGGAGCCATCTTGCCACAAAATCATGAAAAGATAATTTTGCTTTCCTATAAATTACTGCAAATTCTGAATCTGCTTGGAATGCCTGTCCGTGCCTTGAACTCACCCATGCCTGGCTCTCTGACCAGATAGCAGCCCTCTCTGAAAATTTAGTGACACCTCATAAATATTGGCCTTCTCTGGCCAGTCAACGACTCTCGTGAGTCTCTAATGGTCCTCATAAATTCTGATGATGGGGCCAGCAAAAAAAAAAAATTGTAAACTAGCAATAGCGTGATGCTTCTCCGAGTTCTGTTATCTGTAACCCCCCTTTTGTGTAACTTACTGGACTATAAAGCTGGGCTGTAGGAAAGGTGGGGTTGCTGTCTTGTTTCTGCCATTTTGAGAGGGATAGGCAGCTCAGCCAGTGGAAAAATAATAAGCTTGCTTTAATTTGATTTTAATTGGAGTCAGTGGTCTTTTCTCCTGTCCTGGTCAAACAGGTAAACACTCCACAAACATGGAGCTCTGCCGGCCTAAAACTTATTGAGAAACTCTCCCTGACCTTGGGCACTTGAAATATATGTTGTTGTCAGGAGCTTTAGCTTCTTTGTAGTGAGACCATCAGAGCTGGGTCTGCATCTATGTGACCTGGAGGACATGGTTTCTTATTTTCCAATGAACATGAGGCAGGAGTGCAGAATTCTCTCTTTGTAGGGAAACTGTTGTCACTGAAGGCTAAGTGTCTCCCCATGTGGTATGTGAAGCCATTTGTGCATCTTCCACATTTCATGGTGTTTCTTGCTGCTGCACTGGGGGTTTAGTATTTGCTTCATGAAATACAAGGAGATCAACAGGGACTCAGTGCTGGAGGGATTTCTCACACGTGTGGTGGGTCAGGGTCTCCAGGAGAATCCACCAATGAGGCTTGTATCCCACATAGCTTGCCCCCTCAACCATTGCAACCTGATTCTGAACACGGCCCTGAAACCTCTAAATATAACAAGATGCCTTTATATGAAGAGATCAGACATATAGGGATTACTGGCTGCACCATGTCTGCCACAAGACATTTGGAAGTCAGTGGCAGATCCAAATGGCCCCACCAGAGATATTTTATGACACAACTGCACACCACAGCTCTGGGTCACTACTCAGCAGGCGCCAACATACAGGATTCTTTCTTCTACACCATTTTCATGAAACCCAGTCAATCAAGGCACTCTCTGGTACACTCATGATCAGCAACTGGACATCCAAATGTTCTTCAGTGCCACTTGGTCATAAGAATTTCAAAAATTTCATGGTATTTATCTAGCCATTTTTCAAGGATGAAGTTGGATGCACTGTGAGTTTCAATTCTTTCAGGAACCATTAAATGGTGAGGAATTTCATTTCAATGAAAGCTCTGGAGGACTCTCACAGGCAAGGCTTCCCATGGAGTGGCCAAAAGGTCACATGAAGCCAGGCCCATTGAGGTCTACAATGCTAGGTCCATGTGTGTTTTGAATCTCAACTATGGTTGCCAAGTCTTTCAGAATAAAATCATGTGATATCGTAGCTGAGATTCCCAGTGTTCTGTGGAGAGCCACCTGGGCCTATATCTCAGTTTCCAATGGGGACTCTCATGCGTGGCCTCCTGAAATCCCAACACAATTCATGGCAATTCTTCTCTGAGGTCAGGTCCAGAACGCAGTCTCTAAGGGGAATCACACCAAAGTTCAAGCCATGGTGGACACAGTTATGTCTTCCAACTGCCACACAAATGACCACAATTAAAACCAAAACACTTTCACATAGCCCTCGTCTTCTTCCATGTAGACACTCATCAAATCCTCTGGCTGGACGTTTCCAAAAGGGGTGAAGTCCAAGACCCTGTCCAAAATATGCTCCCTCGCCCCTATTTTGCCTAAGGTCAGTGTGGCCTAAACACCTTTCCTGTGAACCAGGAGTGATCAAATAGGCCTGACCTTATTACTGCTCCACTTCTCCAATTTGAGGCCTACTGACTGCCAGGTATAAATTCTTTATATGAATGGGAATCATGAAAAAACCCAAGCATCTATGGTCTAGCCTTTGCAGGCCAGGATGGAGGTCAGGAACCTTACAGAAGATGGCGAGAGACTTCATACACAATGACTTCTATTTTGACCATTTTGTATTTGTAGCACACATGGAATCTTACCTTAGATCCATCAGGTGTTAAGAATCTAAGCAGCAGCCTCACACAGGTTCAAGAGGCTGATTCAGACACATCCCTTTTGGAAGCAATTAAGCAAAGAGCCACAGGTGATGCCCATTCATTTCCATTTGAAAACTGTTTTCTTAAGGCTTCACAAAGGGGTGGCCTGAGGCAAAGACCTTCCTGACATTCAGGGCAATGAAGCAATAGGTAAGCAAATGGCCCAAAGCAAGGATTCTCCACTGACACTTTACTGGTCACATTGATATCTGAGTTTTCTGAGATCCTCCCATTCCCTTCAGTTATCATGTACATGGCCATGTCACAGTGCTTGGAGGTGGTACATATCTTGGACACAAAACCATGAGCCAATTCTTGAGAGTGGCCAGAATTCAGGAAGAAAACAGTAACGTAGTAAGATAGTAGGTGTTGCCCATCCATAAGGCAAGTCACAGTCCATGCGTTAATTGGGCAGGATGAATGCTGGGAAGCTTTCTACAAGACAGGAAACATCCACTGATGCATTTTCTTTTCTAATGTCTACAACCACGGACACAGTGGGAGAAACAGACATAGAAAAACTCGCCTTGTCAAACAATTTACTAGAAAAAGTCCATTCCAATCCATACAAACCACCTTTCCTACCTATTCTCAGAACATGAGACAAAACCACACACTCACACCCACACCCACAAAGGCACCTCCTTCGCCTAAGTAGGTTTGTAACTATCCAGAGTGTCCTTTGACTGGTGGGTCATACTATGTTCCCCTGATATGGCCTATCCATTCTCAGATCTGGTCTCCTTGGCCAACTCTGTGACGTTGTCAGGAGCATGTGGAGAGCCACTACCTACTTTCTCAGGAAAGGTCCCTGGCATGTGGCCATCCTCACATCAGTAGGTACCAAGAAAGACTGACTCTGTCCTTAGTAACACCAAACAAGTGAGCCCACTGGGACTGGGACTTGGATTGGCTCTCAGTGCCTGGCTTCCTGGATCCCAAGTTTAAAGTGTTCCATCACCAAGGAAGTGAGGTAGGTTACTTCCTTCAGGAATTTAATGAGGTCACTGCCTTGGCAAACACATTGTCCTAACAGTTGCTTCCAATGGTTCCATGAGATGGAGGCTGCCCCTACTTCCTGTGACATTTTCACAAGTTAGAATGATGTATAAATCAAAGGCACCAAGAAACAGCGCTCCACAAAGGCCTGGTTTGGTCCGTCTCCTGTACATTAAGAGAGGGGCTGATTCAGCCACATCCCTTCATCCTGACCAGGTTTTTTGGCAATGGAAGATGACTTTTGCTCTCTCAGGTCCTTCATAGCTGCCTACATCTTCTTCAGGGATCATTTCTGCATGGACCTTTGAGGTTCTCAGCAAGTGGAAGATCCCCTACATCCCTATATTTTAAGGCCAACTCTGTCCCTGCTCTTCTCTAAAGTTAGATTGAGAGATCACTGTGTGGTTACGGTTAATAACAGTTTCGATTTGGGTTAGGAATCATTCTGCAGGATGAATAATGGTATTGGGAATCTGTGATATTTATAAGAATATAGACGTGAGTTAAAAGTATGGAAACAGAAATCTAGGTAAGATTTGCATCCCAGAAGGGCATTGAGACCTTGATTGGGATACTTAGCAATGTTATACTTTCTGCACAAATGTCTCAGATAAATCCATACACAATGGCATAGGACGTTGTACCTTGGATGATTGAATGTCGAAGAGAACCTCCAGTCAAAAAGGGATAGTCGGTGGAATTAGGAAGATAGTCAGTATGTTTAGAAAGAAGGGTGAGAATAAGATTTGGAAAAAAGTTCTTTACCAATAGGGTTTCGGTTAGAGAGTGAATATTAATGTCAGCCCATGTTAAGTGTCAGTCACAATAATGAATTTGGGAAAATATGTAGGAAAGGAGGTATCAATAGAGACCTTAGGAAATCAGGCAAATTATTAAGTGAGTCATAGGATTAGGCATTTTCAACAGGGTTGAGGTTGAATATATAACCTTAGGAAGAAAGAAATATGTAGTCACCAATAGAATTGACATTTGAGAGCATTAGGCAACCTGGACATGAATGTTTTTAGTAATTCATGCTCACTTTCCATTTAGGCTTTGTTTAAAATAAATAAAATAGGTACTTGTCTCTTCCTGTTTTTCTGTATGCTTAAGAAAACACTCTTGAAATCTTGAAAACTTTTTGCTAAACTTGTTCCCAGAATGTGCTGTCCCCAACTGCCAAACTGCAGAATGTACACCCTCACCCGTTTACATGCAAACCGCCCACTTGCCCTGACCCATCAATAAACTTCCCTCCCTGCCCTCTTCAAGAAAAGTATATAAGCTCTGCTTAAGCTGTTCTCAGTGCTCTCTGCTCTATTCAAGTGAGGTCTGAGCCCCAGAATTTTGGGCGCTTTGCTGTTGCATGAGACAGTGTCTTGGTGGTCTCTTCCTCCAATGGTCGCCTGACCATTACATCTGAGGGCCCCAGCGAGTTCCAGCAGCGTTGGACGAAAGACCCCCAATAGGCTCATCTCAGGTTAAGTAAGGCGCCACTTTCTTGTTTCAGGTTTCAGGTTAGGGATGGGCAAAATGGCTATTGGTGATGAGCATGAGCTCTCTCTGACGGTGGCTGACAGAAGTGTCACAGAGCCACAGGCCACGTCTCTGGGGGACACCCCAGAGAACTCGGGAAACCGAGTAACAATAGTCTCCTAAACTCAGTGATATTTTGTTTTGGATTCGGTATTGTCAGCCCATCAGGTTTTCCTGGCTACTCAGTCCTGTTCTCAGTATTGGACGTCCATTGCCTGTCTTTATTGTCTTGTCTTGTCTGTGTCGTGTGTCATTGCTTTCACTATTTGTGTATCTTTCATATGGGACAGAGCACTTCAATGCCTCTGTCCCTGAACCTTGATCACTGGACCAAAGTCTGCTTAAAGGCTCAGAATCTTCTTTTTTTCAGTAAAACGTCAGATCTGGAAGACTCTATGTGTCTCAGAATGACCCACCTTTGGAGTCGGATGGCCCCC
Source organism: Callospermophilus lateralis (assembly GCF_048772815.1). Lineage (NCBI taxonomy): Eukaryota > Metazoa > Chordata > Mammalia > Rodentia > Sciuridae > Callospermophilus > Callospermophilus lateralis. The sequence continues at coordinate 58,554 of NW_027518079.1, forward strand.
AGAAGGATCTTTCTACTTCACACTAATTCAAAAACTCAGAGATATTGTCTTTCAGCCGGGGCCACATAGCCATCCAGATCAACAGCAATATATCTTTAGTTTGCAGGACCTCTGCAAATCTCCTCTTCCATGGTTGAAGCCTTTCCTTGTCCCTGTCCCCGCTCCTACTGGTTCTCCCACTTTTCTATCTCTCAAACCCTCTGCTCCCCCTCCTCCACCCTCTGTTGTCCCTGAGTCTCAAGACTCTACTGGACTCTCTTCCCCCTCCTTATGCCCTGCCCTTGTCCTCCAACCCCAAACACCCTCTAAGTGATTCCCCTGCTGCTGACTCAGACTCTCCACCATTGGAGGAATATAGGCCAGCCCAGCGCCCTCCAGGTGACTACCCCACGGCACACACAGCCCCTCCTTCCTTGGAGGTAGCTGGCCCGGCCAATAGAAGACAAAGTACTCGCCGGGGGGGTTAAACTTTGAAGTGGATACAGGGTAAGTATACTCAGCCCTTAAGGCCCCATTGGGCCATCTATCAAACAAAAAGGACTCTAGTTCAAGGAGCTAATGGCAGTAAATATGGGGCTTAGACAACTAAGAGGACCATGGACCTGGGGAAAGAAAAAATCCATCACTCGTTCCTAGTAATCCCAGAATGCCCGACCCCATTGATGGGCACACATCTGCTCAAAAAGCTCCAGGCCAGAATAACTTTTAACCCTGAAGGCCCCCAAGTGAAATTTCTAAATTTTTCAGTAAAAACTCCTATAGTCACGGCTTTTACTATGTCAGGAGAAGATGAACATCAACTTGTCAAACCCCCCAAGACTGATCAAACAGGCAAGCTACCCCGGAAATGGATAACAGATTACGCAGATGCCTAGGAAAAAAACTGCTGGGTTACACGTAGCCGTGAAACATCCTCCAATAACAGTGGAGTTAAAAACTTCCGCCCCCCCATCAATGTCAAAAAATATCCTCTGAGCAAAAAAGCTAAAGATGGGATAAGGCCCCATATTCAGAAATATCTGGCCTTAAGGGTCCTAAGGCCCTGTCATTTGAACTGGAACACTGCCCTGTTACCAGTATAAAAATCCAGGAACCAGGGACTATCGCACCGTTCAAGACCAAAGAGAGATCTACAACAGAGTGCAGGACATTCACCCCACAGTACATAATCTGTACAATCTGCTTAGCACTCTGAACCATGAGCGGAAATGGTATACTGTTCTGGACTTAAAAGATGCTTTCTTTTGCTTGCCTCTGCATAAAGATAGTCAGTTGCTATTTGATTTCAAGTGGGTAGACCCAGAAACCGGGACGTCTGGTCAACTAACATGGACTAGACTCCCACAGGGGTTCAAAAACTCCCCCACTCTCTTTGATGAAGCCCTCCACAGAGACCCCAACATCTTCAGAACTATGCACCCTGACGTCACCCTGCTTCAATATGTTGATGACCTGCAACTGGCAGCCAACACCAAGAAAAACTGTGAGTCTGGAACCCAATTATTATTATACGAGCTTGCTCAACTCTGGTATAGTGCTTCTGCCAAAAAAGCCCAAATTTGCCAGCAAGAAGTAATCTTCCTGGACTATTCCCTTAGGGGCAGTAAGCGATGGCTCACTGAGACCAGAAAACAATCCATTGAGCAGATACCACCCCCATCTAACAGCAGACAACTCAGAGAGTTTCTTGGGACTGCTGGCTTATGCAGCTTATGGATACCTGGGTTTGCGTCCTTAGCTGCTCCTTTATACCCGCTGTTAAAGAGAGATGCCCAATTCTAATGGACCCCTGAGCACCAGCAAGCTTTTGATAACATCTAAGGACACTGACACTGAAACCCTCAACTTCACTGAGCCCAGCTTGCATTTTCAGAAAGCCCTAAACTAAGTTAAAAATGTACATCAACTCACTCACCTTGGTTCAAAGAAACTGCAGGCATTCCTGAAGGATCAAGAACAGAGTTTTCCACTAACCGACTCAGAGCGAAAGAAATAACTGAACGGGTAACAAAAGCCTGCCGGGTCTGTCAATTGGTTAATGCTTACCCTTCCAACTTTCCTGCAGGAAAGCACCTACAAGAAACCAGACCAGGACAATTCTTGGAAGTGGACATTACTGAAATTAAGCCAGGAAGTTATGGACTTAAATATCTCCTAGTCTTTGTAGATACATTTTCAGGATGAATTAATTGAAGCCTTCCCCCCCCCCCGACACACACACACAAAAAAAACAACAACAACAAAATAAATGGCACAAATGGTGGTCAAGAAGATCCTGAAAGATATTTTTCTAAGATACGGACTGGCTAAGGCAATAGGGTCTGATAATGGACTGGCGTTAATTGCCCTGGTAAGTCAGGGATTAGCCAGGACCCTGGGGATTAATTGGAAATTACATTGTGCTTATAGACCCCAGAGCTCAGTACAGGTAAAAAAAAAATAATAGAACCATTAAAGAGACTTAACAAAATCAAGCTTAGAGATCAGCATAAAAGATCGATCTATTCTCCTGCTTTATGCACTGTTTCATGCAAGAAATACTCATACTCCTCTGTTTCCTTGTGTAACCTCACCCCCTATGAAATTCTCTATGGTCTCTCCTCCAGTAAGGGACCTAACCCAAACTCTAAGACCTAACGATCCCTTCCATACCCCCTTGCTTGACAGACTTAAAGCTCTTGAAAGAAATCAGCAATATCTGTGGAAACATCTGGCCACTGCCGACCAACCTGGGGACGAGGGGACTCCATATCGATACCAAGTAGGAGACTTCGTCTACATTAGACGACATCAGGTGTCATCCCTGGAACCCCACTGGAAAGGACCATATAAGGTGCTACATATAACACCTACAGTGGTAAATGTAGACGGAATCACTTCATGGATCCATGTCTCTCATCTCTGGCCTGCGCCCTGTCCAAAATCTGACTGGAAACTGGAAAAGACTGGTAACACTTTCAAATTGCGTATTCGCCATGTGGATAAGGCTACAGACTCTCCCCTTGGCCAAGAGTAGTCCTAACCCTCATCAGCCTGTTCAGCAGTAATGGCTGATCACAAATCCTACTGTACAAGAAGTATGGTCTATCTTACATACAGCCCCTTTAGGGACATGGTGGCCATCTCTCCACCCAGACATTTGTCAGCTGGCTATAGGTCTTTCCTTTTGGGATATCCCTGATGAAGGGGATCCAACTAAAATTCCAATAAATCCTTTCCGTATCATAGGTAATAGAAACAAACATTATGGATGTAGGGACACGAGAGCCAGATGCAGGTTGGCTAGCCTAGATTACTATGTTTGTCCAGCGGACTATCAAAGCCACAAACAGACATGGCTGTGTGGGGGAAATGCCGATTTCTTCTGTAAGTCATGGGAATGTGAGCATACAGGGGTGCCTGGTGGAACCCAAACTCCTCATCAAATTCAATACACAGCATTGGCCATATTACCAATTACACAACCAATACCGATGGCCCCCAGAGGGGTCTCTAGATCCTAAAATTCTCCGTGACCTTTTTAACTTCGGCAAGTGCTCAAAGGGTGGAAGGAAATTCCCCTAAGTGGAGGCATTTTCCCTCCTTCGCTCACATCCTGAACTATGCTTATCCAATAGATCCTCACCCTCAGCTTTCTGCTCCAGACTCTCTGCTGCCACTCCCACCTCAGCAACCTGATTTCTTCCCTCCAATTACTAGATCAAAAACCCAAACCGCCGGTTCTCAGATTATTGCCCCCTTGCTGAGGTAGCAGGTACTGAGGTACCCATCCACCCACTCACTACTCTCTTCTCCTGTCAGTGCCCTCACCAGGTCCCACCAGGTCCTCTTACCAGCTAACCCAAAGCTCAAACCAGCTAAGGAGAGCCCTCAGACCCCTATCCAAGATGTAATGAAAATGGCCTTTAAAGTTGCTCTGTCATCACTGAAAACAGGTTACTAAGAATTTAAAGTCCCTCACAGGCTTTTTGGGATACAAACTCCCATCTTCCCCTCTGCTCTATCTGTTCTACTGCTCAAGTTTTGTTGCCTGGAAAATTCCAAACCCCTTTCCCATTATTCTTTTACATCTCTCCTTCCTCATGCTCAGACCCAAGGTGCTGCTTTCAGACCCGCCTTCCCTGTCTTCCCCGTCTATACCAGGCCCACAGAAAAGTCTTAAATGACCTTCTCCAGCAGTCTTCACCATGGCTGACTTTAGGACTTTCAGCCAAAGAGTCCCTATAAAAGAGTTCAATGTAGATAAACTTCCCCTTTCCGTGTTTCCCTGTTCTATTTGGCCACTGGCTGGAAAAATCAGCACTCCTAAGCTAGGCTCCCCCTTACTAGTTTTTCACAAAACATGTGAACAAGGCCTCTGGCCTTGAGCTGGGGCTTCACAGACATGGTTACATTTCTAAGATAAATAAGTTACCAAATGAGCTCCATTGTTACAGCTGGCAGTGAGAAAAAAAAAAAGAGAGAAGAAAAAAGCTCTCCCACTCCAGGTGTCCTTAAAATGTTAACTTGCCCAGAACAGATGAAAAAAACAATAGAAACGAAAACTTCTTTTTGTGAACTTATGCAGACTGTGAACTTCTGAGCCCCTTCCCTTACATGTTGGGTACAAAATTCGGAAACTACCTAAATTTGGAGATCAGGTGACTAATTGATTACAACAGAAGCAATGCCCTCTAAATCCGTTGCAACCAAATAGGTATGTTTCGCTGTCTTCGGTGCTATCTTAGGTGCCTTGAATTGTCCGTCCTTACAACAGTATAATTCTATATACTTAAACATTGTTTATGTTTTCATAAAATGGTCAACAGATGTGATTAATTATGTAATGTTCAGATGTTTCCCAGAGTGCTCTATCATGAGGCAGGTTAATTTAAATATCAAATAGGGGGGCATACAACCCAGTTCCTCTGGGAACCTGTATCCCTCACTTTAGCCATCCTATTAGGAAAAGGAGCTGCTGCACGTGTGGGCACAGGAATCACTGTCCTAGTCCATGTGACACAACAAATGACCCCATGAGAAGCAGCAATAGACCAAAATTTAAAGATATTAAAAACCTCCATCACAGTTTTATAGGAATCTTTAACGTCTCTCTCTGAAATTGTTTTACAGAACATGCGAGGGTTGGACCTCCTCTTCGTGAGAGAAGGGGGCTTTCGTGCTGCATTGAGGGAAAAAGTTGATTTTATGCCGACCATACTGGAGTTGTAAAAAAATCTATGAGTAAATTAAGAAGACGCCTAGAAGAGCATCAACAAGAGAGAGATGCACAAAAAGGGTGGTTTGAGTCTTTGTTCACACAGTCCCCCTGGTTAACTACGCTTTTATCAGCCCTGGCCAGTCCATTAATAATCCTCATTTCATTGCTAATTGTAGGACCCTGTTTGCTCAACCATCTAGTTTCCTTTCTACAAGCTTAAATTGGATAAGTTAAACTTATGGTAATCAGACAACAATATACCTCACTAGAAGACATAAAATGTGAGACCCCGCAATGCTCATTTTTATGATTAAAATTAACCAGAATAAGAAGTGGGGAATGAAAGGTTAATAAAATATGTACTTTTAACTTCTTGTTTTTCTGTATGCTTAACAAAATACTGATGAAATCTTGAAAACTGTTTGCTAATCTTGTTCCCAGAATGTGCTGTCCCCAATTGCCAAACTGTTGAATGTACTCCCTCTCCCATTGGCATGCAAACCACTCACTCGACCTTACCCATCAATAAATTTCCCTCCCTGCTCTCACCACGTAAATTGCATAAGCTCTGCTTAAGCTGTTCTTAGGGCTCTCTTCTCTATTCAAGTGAGCTCTGAGTCCCAGCATGCTGGACCCCCAATAAACCCTTTGCTGTTGCATGAGACAGTCTCTTCGTGGTCTCTTTTCCGACGCTCGCCCGACCTTTACATTGGTACAATCATAAGTGTGAACATTCCTATGTGTGTCCAGAATATTACTATAATAAATAATATATGTAGATCAGGTAATAGGAGTTTTTCTTCCACCATTTCTGGGAGCAATATTTTGAAGATATATGAATTAGTATTTTGGGTAGAAATAGGTGTACCATTTGTCTATGAATATAGAGATAATGCATGAATAGACAATACTGTGAATTAATAATATTACTGCTTCCAACTTTAAATAATGGATTGAATTGATATCTGAAAATATACAGGAAACCTTATATTGATATACTACATTTAATCCTACCCGTTATACATCTGAATGAAATATTAGGGTTATGGATTTTCATGAAGAGTGTTTGAGTTTTGCTTCAAAAGTGATTATGGAAATTGAAAATAATGTGTTTGGAAAGAAGTCTCATGAAAAGACCAGTCCAGAAACCTGGAGGTATGCATGTGTTCTGAAGCAGAAAGTGATTTAAAGTGAAACAAACGCCTATATATTTGCTAACTTGTGGATGATAAATATATACGATGATGTGCAGAAATTGAAGAAATAGTAATGTACCAGTGTTGAATAAAAATGAACTTTAAAATACACATCATGTCCCATAGGAATATACTTGAATTGATGTTAAACTGCGTCCGTTAATGTAGAAATATTAGAATTTGTATGCACCATTCACTGAAGTTAGTTTTCAGTACTAGGAAACAAATATGTATTTCAGGTAGATGAATATTTCTGAGAATAATCTTGTGAAAAGTTGATTATAAATCCACATACATGAACATGAATGAATTCAGGGAGTGTATAATAAGACTCATACATTTCATATTTTGAAAAATCTGGAGAGTATATATATATATATATATATATATATATATATATATATATATATATACACACACACACACACACAAACTGAGACTATAAAAATAGAAATATATATGCCAATTGAAATTCACCATGAAATATACATCATCCACAGATTCAAAAATATTCATGTTACTGAAGATAGATTTATGTATAATGTTGTTTAACTAGGAAGTTTACCCATACATTGAATTTTCAGTTCCAACAGCATTTAGGAGGAGTAATCTCTTCTCACATTTTGTATCTGCCAAGTCAGCCACCTCACAAGAATGTACGTGTGATACCAGGTAGGATTCTATATGTGCATATAAAAATACATGTGCTGAATAGGCTACAGAGAGAGGGAGACAGGAATTTACATATTTGTTAACTTTAAAAACACATGGATAACTATTTCAACAGAAAATTGACTAGATTTATAACACCTACCCTTTTTTATGCAAAAGGCAAGTCCAACTATACACCATGCCTCCTCTGAACTGCTTGGATTTCTATTCTGTTTGGGTTATTTTTCTCCATCATATTAGGAGTAGTAGTCAGAGTCCAGTAGGTTATGAGTTAGTGTCAGGGATCAGTATTTCAAATGGAAAATAGAATAATGAATCAAATGTGTATGCAAATATATGCTACACAAAAATCTTCCCACTCTCATCCAGAACAAATCCTTGACATTACCTTCGCCTGAAGTAAGTCACAATTAGAATAGAAGAGTTAGAAAATCTGTGAATACATATCTTGAGTGGAAAATGCTCAGAGTTCAGAACCTTGGAGGTGGTAGAGGAGTTTGAAAAGTAAGGGACATGGTAAACACTCCTCTAACATGGAGGTCTGCTGGCGTAAAGACATCTTGAGAAACTGCCTCTGAGGTTGGGCACTTGAAACATACGTTATTTTCAGGAGCTTTAGCTTCCTTTGAAGTGAGACAATAAAATCTGGGTCTGCATCTATGTGACCTGGAGGATATGGTTTCTTATTTTCCAGTGAACATGAGGCAGTAGTGCTGAATTCACTCTTTGTTGGTAAACAGTGGCCACTGGGGTCTAATTGTCTCCCCATGTGGACTGTGGAGCCATTTGGTCATCCTCCACTTTTCGTGGTGTTTCCTGCTGTTGCACTGGGAGTTTGGTATTTGCTTCACAAAATACAAGAAGTTCAACAGGGACACAGTGCTGGAGGGAGTTCTGTCACGTGTTGTGGGTCAGGGTCTGCAGGAGAATGCAACAACCAGGCTTCTTTCCCACATACCTTGCCCCCTTGTCCATAGCAACTTGATTCTGAACATGGCCCTGAATCCTCTCAATATAAAAACATGCTTTTACATATTCGGGTCTCCTGGATGCACCATGTTAGTCACAAAAAATTTGGAAGCCAATGAGAAATCCACATGGCCATAACACAGATGTATTATCACACAACTGCAGAACACTTCTCTAGGCCCAATACTCTGCAGGCTCTAACGTGCTTGCCCCCATGTCCATAGCAACTTGATTCTGAACATGGCCCTGAAATCTTTCAATATAAAAACATGCTTTTACATATACGGGTCTCCTGGCTGCACCATGGCAGTCACAATGAATTTGGAAGCCAATGGCAGAACCACATGGTCACAACACAGATGTATTATCACAAAAGTGCACACCATTTCTCTAGGCCCACAACTCTGCAGGCTATAACTCAATGGCATCTCTGTTCTACACCATTTTCATGAAACCCAGTGAATTAAGGCAGGGTCTGGTACACTCAAGATCAGCAACAGGACATCCAAAGGTTCTCCAGTGCCACCTGGTCATGGGAATTTTAAAAATTTCATGGTATTTATCTGGCCATTTTTCAAGGATGAAGTTGGAGGCACTGTGGGTTTCAATTCATTCAGGAACCATTAAATGTTGAGGAAGTTCATTTCAAAGAAAGCTCTGGAGAACTCTCACAGGCAAGGCTTCCAAAAGAGTGGCCAAAAGGTCACATGAAGCCAGGCACATTGAGGTCTCCAAAGTGAGGTCCATGTGTGTTTTGACTCAAAACTATCCCTGCCAAGTCTTTCAGAATAAAATCATGTGATATATTGGCTGAGATTCCCAGTACTCTTTGGAAAACCACCCTGGGCCTAGATCTCAGTTTCCAAGGGTGACTTTCATGTGTGGCCTCCTAAAATCCCAACACTTTTCATGGCAATACTTCTCTGAGGTCAATTCCAGAACGCAGTCTCTAAGGGGAATCAAACCAGAGTTCAAGCCCAGCTTGACCCAGTCATCTCTTCACACCGCCAATCAAATGAACACAATTAAAAACAAAACACTATCACATGGCCCCATCTTCTTCCTTATAGACACTCATCATAACCTCTGGTTGGAGCTTTCAATGAGGGGCACATTCCAAAAGAGTGTCCAAAATAAGCTCCCTTGCCCCTCATTTGGCTCAAGTCAGGGTGGGAAGGACACCCTTCCTGTGAACCAGGAGTGATCAAATAGGCCTGTCATTAATACTGCTCCGCTTTTCCAATTTGAGGCCTTCTGACTGTGGGGCTTAGATTCTTTATGTGAACTGGAGTCATGAGAAAAGACAAGCACCTCTGCAGAGATTTGAAGAACTCATTTGACCAAAAGAATCGCTATTCTCACTTGATTGATTTCAGGAACCTAACAGAGAAAGGCAATAGAATTCATTCACAATGACTGAAATTTTTTGCGAATTTGGTTTTGGTTTCACACATGGGATCTTTCTTTAGATCCATCAGGTGCTGAGAATCTAAGCCACAGCCTCACACAGGGCCAAGAGCCTGATTCAGACACATCCCTTTCCGAAGCAATTTAGCAAGAGCCACAGGTGATGCCCATTCATTTCCATTTGAAAACTGTTTTCTTCAGGCTTCACAAAGGGGTAGCCTGAGCCCAACATCTTCCTGACATTCAGGGCAACAGAACAATAGGTAAGCAAAAGGCCCAAAGCATGGTATCTCCACTGAGACTTTTCTGGTCACACTCATATCTGAGTTTTCTGAGATACTGGCCATTCCCTTCAGGTATCCAGTACATGGACATGTCAAAGACCTTGGAGTTGGTACATATCTTGGACACAAAACAATGAGACTATTCTGGAGAGTTGCCAGAATTCAGGAAGAAAACAGGGACTTAGGAAGGTAGTAGGTTTTGCCAATCCATAAGGCAAGCAGCAGTCCATTCATAAATTGGGCAGGATGAATGCTGGGAATCTTTCTACTACACAGGACACATCCATTGTTGCATTGTCTTTTCTCATGTCTACAACCACGGACACAGTGGGATACACAGACATAGAAACACTCACCTTGTCAAATGACTTACTAGAAATAGTTCACTGAAAACCAAACAAACCGCCTTTCCTACCTATTCTCAGAACAAGAGACAAAACCACACACCCACACTCACAATGGCACCTCCTTCCCCTAAGTAGGTCTGTGACTATCCGGAGTGTTCTCTGACTGGTGGGCAATACTATGTTCCCCCGAAATGGCCTGTATTCTCTCAGATCTGGTTTCCTTGGCCAACTATGTGAAGTTGTCAGGAAAAAGTGGTGAGCCACTACCTGCTTTCTCAGGAAAGGTCCCTCTTCAGAGCTCTCCTGGCATTTGGCCATCCTCACATCAGTAGGTACCAAGAAAGACTGACTCTGTCCTTGGTAAATCCAAACAAGTGAGCCCACTGGGACTGGGACTGGAACTGCATCTGGGTGCCTGGCTTCTTGGATACCAAGTTCAGAGAGTTCCATCACCAAGGAAATGAGGTATGACACTTTCTTTGGAACTGAATGAGGTCACTGCCTTGGCAACCACTTGGTCCTAACAGTTGCTTCCAAGGGCCCCATGAGATGGAGGCTGCCCCTTCTTCCTCTGACACTTTCACAATTTAGAATGGTATATCAACCATAGACACACACACAGGCCTGGTTTGGTCCATCTTCTCCAAAATAAGAAGAGAGAGGCTGATTCAGACACATCCCTTCATCCTGACCAGGTGGTTTGTCATCGAAGATGACTTTTGCTCTTTCAGGTCCTTCATACCTGTCTACAACTTCTCCAGGTATCATTTCTGCATGGACCTTTGAGGATCTCAGCAGGTGGAAGGTCCCCTACTTTTCTGTATTGTAAGAACAACTTTGTCCCTGCTCTTCTGTAAAATGAGATTGAGGGAACAGTGTATGTTTAGGGTTAATAACAGGTTTGATTTCGATTTGTGTGAGGAATCATTCTTCTGGATGAATAATGGTATTGGGAACCTGGTATATTTACAAGAATGTAGAGGTGAAACATAAGTATGAAAACAGAAATCCAGGTATGATTTTAAACCCATAAGGGCATTGGGCCCTTGATTGGGATACTTAGCTTTGAATTATGTTCTGCACAGATGTCTCAGATAATTTGATATACAATGGCATAGGACCTAGTACCTTGGAAGATTGAATGTAGAAGAGAACATCCCTTCAAAAAGGGATAGTCGGTAGGATTAGGAAGATAGTCGGTCGTTTTAGGAAGAAGAGTGAGTATATGATTTGGAACAAAAGTTTTTTAGCAATAGGATTTCAGTTAGAGAGTGAATGTATATGTCAGCACACATGAAGAGCCAGTCACGATGATGAAGTGGGGAAAATATGTAGAAAAGAAGATATCAATAAAGATATTACAAAATCAGGGAAAGTATAAAGTGAGTGAGAGGATTAGACATTTTCAACAGGCTTGAGGTTGAATCTTAGAAAGAAACAAATATGAAGTCACCAATAATATTGACATTTGAGAGCATTAGGCACCCTGGACATGGATGTTTTTAGTAATCTATGTTCACATTTCATTTAGGCTTTGCTTGGTTCAATCATAAGTGTAACATTTACATTTTTGTCCAGAATATTATTGTGATAATATGTATATGTAGATCAGGTGACATAAGTATTTCTTCCACCATTTTTGGTAGCAATATACTGAAGACATAAAATTAGTATTGGGCGTACAAAGAGGTGTACCCTATGTCTATGAATATAGAGATAAAGCATAAATAGACCATACTGTGAAAAAGTAATATAACTTGTTCCAACTTAATATAATGGGATGAACTGATATCTGAAAAATTACTGGAAATCTTATATGCATATACAATCATTCATTCCAACCAGTTATTCATCTAATGTCAATATTAGTGTTTTGGTTTATCATGAAGAGTGTGTGAGTTTTACTTCAAAAGTGATTATGGAAATCGAAAATAATGTGTTTGGAAAGAAGTCTCATGAAAAGACCAGTCAAGAAACCCTGACAATACATGTGTTGTGAAGTAGGAAGTGATTAAAGTTTAAAGAAATGCCTACAAATTTGTGAACTTGTGGATGAAATACATATCTTATGATGAGCAAAAACTGAAGAAATAATAATGTACCAGTGTTGAATATAAATGAACATCATATTATATATCATGTCCCATTGGGATCTACTTGCATTGGTGATAGACTGGATCAGTTCCTGTAGAATTATTAACATTTGTATGCACCATTCACTGAAGTTAGTTTTCAGTACTAGGAAACAAATATGTATTTAAGGTGGATGAATATTTCTGAGACTAATATTTTGGAAAGTTTATTATAAATCCACATGCATGAACATGAATGAATTTAGAGAGTGTATATAAGACACATATATTTCATATTTTGAAAAATCTGGAGAGTGTATATATATATATATATATATATATATATATATATATATATATATACACACACACACATACCCACACACACACAAAAAAAACACACACAGACATTTAAAAGTAGCAATATATATGCCAATCGAAATTCATCTTTAAATATATATCATCCACAGATGCAAAAATATTTATTTTACTGAACATGAGTTTATGTATAATGATGTTCTACTAGGAAGTTCCCCTATAGGTGGAATTTTCAGTTCCAACAGCAATTTGGAGGAGTGATCTCTTCTCACAATTTGTATCTGCCAAGTCAGCCACCTCACAAAAATGTACATGTGATACCAGGTAGGATTCTATAAGTGCATATGAAAATACATGTGATGAATAGGCTACAGAGAAAGGGAGACAGGAATTCATATATTTGTTTAATTTAAAAACACATGGTGAACTATTTCAATTAAAAATTGACTAGATTTATAACACCTACCATTTATCATGCAAAAGGTAAGTCCAAGTATGCAGCATGCCTCCTCTGAACTGCTTGTATTTCTATTCTGTTTGGGTATTTTTCTCCATCATATTAGGATTAGTAGTCAGAGGATAGTAGGGTATGGGATAGTGTCAGGGATTCAGTATTTCGAATAGAAAATTGAAAATGAATGCAATGTGTATGCAAATATGTGCTACACAAATATCTTCCCACTCTCATCCAGAGCAATGCCTTGACATTACCTTCGCCCCATGTATGACACAATTAGAGGAGAAGAGTTAGAAAATCTGTGAATACATATCTGCAATGGAAACTGCTCAATTTTCACAAATTTGGAGAAGGTAGAGGAGTTTCCAAAATTAAGGGACAATGTAAACTCTCCACAAACATGGAGCTCTGCTGGCCTAAAGAGTTCTTAAGAAACTGCCTCTGAGGTTGGGCACATGAAATATATGTTGTTGTCAGGAGCTTTAGCTTCCATTGTAGTGAGACCATCCAAGCTGGGTCTGCATTTTTGTGACCTTTGTGAGCACATGGTTTCTTGTTTTCCAATGAACATGAGGCAGCATTGCTAAATTCTCTCTTTGTAGGTAAACTGTGACCAATGGGGCTAAGTGTCTCCCCGTGTGCACTGTGAATCCATTTGGTCATCCTCCACTTTTCGTGCTGTTTCTTGCTGCTGCACTCGCAATTTGGCATTTGCTTCATGAAACAAGGAGTTCAACTGGGACACAGTGCTGGAGCGAGTTCAGTCACGTGTGGTGGGTCAGGGTCTGCAGGAAAATGCACCAACCATGCTTCTATCCCACCAGCTTGCCTCCTTGAGCATAGCAACCTGATTCTGAACATTGCCCTGAAACTCCTACATATAACAAGATGCCTTTTCAGAGAAGGGTCTGCTGGCTGCACCATATCAGTCATAATCCATTTGGAAGCCAAAGGCAGATCCACATGGCCAAACCACAGATTTTTTATCACACACCTGCCCACAACTTCTCTAGGTCCACTACTCAGCAGGCTCGAACTTACTTGCATCTCTTTTCTATACCATTTTCATGAAAACCAGTCAATCAAGGCACCTTCTGGTATATTCATAATCAGAAACAGGACATCCAAAGGTTTTCCAGTGCCACCTGCTCATGGGAATTTTAAACATTTCATGGTATTTATCTAACCATTTTTAAAGGATGAAGTTGGAGGCACTGTGGGTTTCAATTCATTCAGGAACCATTAAATGTTGAGGAAACTCATTTTAATGAAAGTTCTCAAGAACTCTCACAGGCAAGGCTTCCAAAAGAGTGGCCAAAAGTTCACATGAAGCCAGGCCCATTGAGGTCTACAATATGAGGTCCATGTTTGTTTTGACTCTCAACTATTGCTGCCAAGTCTTTCAGAATAAAATCATGTGATATCCTGGCTGAGATTCCCAGTGCTCTGTGGAAAGCAACCCTGGGTCAAGACTCATTTTCCAAGGACTACCCTCATGCGTGGCCTCCTAAAATCCCAACACAACTCATTGCAATACTTCTCTAAGATCAGTTCCAGAATGCAGTCTCTAAGGGTAATTACACCAGAGTTCCAGCCCACGTGGACCAATTCATCTCTTCCAACCGCCACACAAGTGACCACAATTAAAACCAAAACACTCCCACATGGACCTCATCTTCTTACATATAGACACTCATCATTACCTCTGGCTAGAGGATTCTATGAGGGGCACAGCCCAAGACAATGTCCAAAAGAAGCTTCCTTACCCCTCATATGCCTAAAGGCCCGGACTCCCTTCCTGTGAACCAGGAGTGATCAAATAGGCCTGCCGTTAATACTGCTCCACTTCTGCAATTTGTGGCCTAGTGACTGTGGGGTTTAGATTCTTTTTGTAAATGGGAGTCATGAGAAAACCCAAGCACCTATGGGCTAGACTCTGCAGGGCTTTGAAGAACTCATTTGACCCAAAGGATCCCTATTCTCACTTGATGGAGGCAGGAACATTACAGAGGAAGACGAGAGACTCCATCCACAATGACCGCTCTTTTGGCCATTTTGGTTTTGGATGCACACATGGGATCCTTCTTTAGACCAATCAGGTGCTGAGAATCAAAGCCACAGCCTCACACAGGGCCAAGAGGCTGATTCAGACACATCCCATTCTAAAGCAATTAAGCAAAGAGCCCAAGGTGATGCCCATTCATTTTCATTTGAAAACTGTTTTCTTCAGGCTTCAAAAAGGGGTGGCCTGAGTCAAAGAACTTCCTGACATTCAGGGCAACAGACAAATAGGTAAGCAAAAGACCCAAAGCAGGGTTTCTCCATTGAGACTCTCCTGGTCCCAATGATATCTGTGTTTTCTGACATGCTCTCATTCCCTTCAGCTATCCAGTACATAGCCATGTCACAGATCTTGGAGGTGGTTCATATGGTGGACATAAAATCATAAGCCTATTCTGAAGAGTGGCCATAATTCTACGAAGAAAACAGGAACTTTGGAAAATAGTAGGTGTTGCACATCCATAAGGCAATCCACAGTCCATTCATAAATTAGGCAGGATGAATGCTGAGAAGCTTTCTACTAGACATGACAAATCCATTGATGCATTCTCTTTTCTAATGTCTACAACCACAGACACGGTGGGATACACAGACATAGAAACACTTGCCTTGTCAAAGGACTCAGTAGACACAGTCCATTCCAAACCAAACAAACTGCCTTTCCTACCTATTCTCAGAACATGAGACAAAACCACAAACTCACACCCACAACCACAAAGGCACCTCCTTCCTCCAAGTAGGTATGTGACTATCTGGAGAGCCCTCTGACTGGTGGACCATTTTATGTTCCCCCGAAACGGCCTGTCCTGTCTCAGATCAGGTCTCTTTGGCTAACTCTGTGAAATTGTCCGGGACCAGCAGTGAGACACTACCTGCTTTCTCAGGAAAGGCCCCTCTTCAGAGCTCACCTGGCATTTGGCCATACTCACATCAGTATTTACCAAGAAAGACGGACTCTGTCCTCTGTAAATCTAAACAAGTGAGCCCACTGGGACTGGAACTGGGACTGCCTCTGGGTGCCTGGATTCCAAGTTTAGAGTGTTCCTTCACCAAGAAAATTAGATGAGGTCACTTCTTTCTGGAACTGATTGAATTTGCTGCCTTTGCAACCACTTTGTCCTAACAGTTGCTTCCAAGGGTCTCATGAGATGGAGGCTGCCCCTATTTCCTGTTACAATTTCACAAGATAGAAAGTTATATCAACCATAGGCACCTGGGAACAGCTCTCTACATAGGCCTGGTTTGGTCCATCTTCTCTACATTAAGAAGATAGAGGCTGATTCAGACACATCCCTTCGTCATGACCAGGTTGTTTGCAATTGAAGATGACTTTTTCTCTCTCAGGTACTTCATAGTTCCCTATATCTTCTCCAGGGATTATATCTGCATAGACCTTTGAGCTTCTAAGCAGGTGAAAGTCTCCCTACATTTTTGTATTGTAAGACCAACTCAGTCCTGCTCTTTTGTAAAGATAGATTGAGGGAACAGTATATGGTTAGGGTTAATAACAGGTTCGATTTGTGTTAGGAATCATTCTGCTGGATGAATAAGAATATCGGGATCCTGTGGTATTTATAAGAATATAGAGGTGATATATAAGTATGACAATGGAATTCTAGATAAGATTTGAAGCCCAGAAGTGCACTGGGCACTGGAGTGGGAAACTTAGCTTTGAACAATGTTCTGCACAGATATCTCAGATAAATCGATATATAATGGCAAAGGACCATGTACCTTGGTTGATTGAATGTGTAAGAAAACATCCAGTCAAAAAGGGATAGTCGGTAGGATTAGGAACATAGTGTAGGTTTAGATAGAAGAGTGAGAATAGGATTTGGACCAAAAGTACTTTAGCAATAGAGTTTTGGTTAGAGAGTGAATGTAAATGTCAGCACATGTGAAGAGTTGGTCACAGTGATGAACTGGAAAAAATATGTAGGAAAGCATTTATCAATAGAAACATTAGAAAATCAGGCAAAGTATAAAGTGAGTGATAGGATTAGACATTTTCAACAGGTTGAGATTTAATATATAATCTTAGGAAGAAACAAATATGTAGTCACCGACAGGATAGACATTTGAGAGCATTAGGCAACCTGGACATGGATGGTTTTAGTAATCCATGCTCACTTCCTATTTAGGATTTGGTACAATCATAAGTGTGACATTTGCGTTTTGTGTCCAGAATATTACACTGAAAAAATGTATATTTATATCAGGTGACATGAGTATTTCTTCCACCATTTCTGGAAGCAATATGTTGAAGACATATAAATTAGTATTGGGGGTACAAATACGTGCACCCTGTGTCTCTGAATATAGAGAAAATGTATGAATAGACAATAGTGTGAATAAAGAATATAATTGGTTTCAACTTTAAAAAATGGATTGAAGTGATATCTGAAAATATAAAGAAAATTTTATATTGATAAACATACATTCATTCAAACCAATTATACATCTATTTGTAATATTAGGGTTATGGTTTATCATAAAGGGTGTGAGTTTTGCTTCAAAATTGATTATGGAAATCGAAAATAATGTGTTTGGGTAGAAGTCACATGAAAAGACCAGTCAAGACACCTGGAGGAATACATGTGTTCTGAAGCAGGAATTGATTGAAAGTGAAACAAATGCCCATAAATTTGTGAATTTGTGGATGAAATATATATCCTATGATGTCCATAATACGAATAAATATTAATGTACCAGGGTTTAATAAAAATGAACGTCAAAATGCACAGCTTGTCATATAGGAATCGAGGTGCATTGATGTTAAACTTGGTCAGTTACTGTAGAAATATTAGTTAAATCTGTTTTTCAGGTGGATGAATATTTCTGAGAATAATCTTGTGAAAAGTTGATTATAAATCCATGTCCATGAACATGAATAAATTTAGCGAGTGTAAATAAGACACATATATTTCATATTTTCAAAAATCTGGAGAGTGTATATATATATATATATATATATATATATATATATATATATATATACACAAAACACACACACAGACATTAAAAAGTAGCAATATATATGCCACTCAAAATTCATCTATAAATATATATCATCCAGAGATGCAAAAATATTTATTTTACTGAACATGAGTTTATGTATAATGTTTTTCTACTAGGAAGCTCCCCTATAGGTGGAATTTTCAGTTCCAACAACGATTTGGAGGAGTGATCTCTTCTCACAATTTGTATCTACCAAGTCAGCCAACTCACAAAAATGTACATGTGATACCAGGTAGGATACTATAAATGCATATAAAAATACATGTGATGAATAGGCTACAGAGAAAGGGACAGGAATTCATATATTTGTTAATTTTAAAAACACATGGAGAACTATTTTAATTGAAAATTGACCAGATTTATAACACCTACCATTTATCATGCAAAAGGCAAGTCCAAATATACAACATGCCTCCTCTGAAATGCTTGTATTTCTATTCTGTTTGCGTTACTTTTCTCCATCATATTAGGATTAGTAGTCAGAGTCTAGTAGGGTGTGTGAATATTTCTGAGAATAATCTTGTGAAAAGATGATTATAAATCCATATTCATGAATATGAAAAATTTAGGATGTGTAAAATAATACACATATATTTCATATTTTGAAAAATCTGGAGAGTGTGTGTATATATATATATATATATATATATATATATATATATATATACACACACACACACACAAACATTCACAGACATTAAAAAGTAGCACTATATGCCAATTTAAAATCACCATGAAATATATATCATCCACAGATCCAAATAAATTTATTTTACTGAACATCGATTTATGTATAATGTTGTTCAACTAGGAAGCTCACCCACAGGTTGAATTTTCAGTTCCAACAGCGTTTAGGAGGAGTGATCCCTTTTCACAATTTGTATCTGACAATTCAGCCACCACACAAGAATGTACGTGTGGTAACAGGTAGGATTCTAAATGTGCATATAAAAATACAGGTGCTGAATAGGCTTCAGAGTAAGGGAGACAGGAATTCACATATTTCTTAACATTTAAAATACATGGAGAACTATTTCAAAAAAAATTGACAAGATTTAAAACTCCTACACTATATAATTCAAAAGGCAAGCCCAACTATCCACCATGCCTCCTCTGAACTGCTTGTAGTTCTATTCTTTTGGGGGTATTTTTCTCCAACATATTAGGATTAGTAGTCAGAGTCTAGTAGGGTATGTGTTAATGTCAGTGATTCAGTATTTTGAATCGAAAATAGGAAAATGAATCCAATGTGTATGCAAATATGTGCTTCAGAAAAATCTTCCCACTCTCATCCAGAACAATCCCTTGACATTACCTTCGCCCCAAGTAAGACACAATTAGAGGAAAAGAGATAGAAAATATGTGAATACATATCTGAAATGGAATTTGATCAGGAGTTCACAACCATGGAGGTGGTAGAGGAGTTTTCAAAAGTAAGGGACAGGGTAAGCACTCCACAATCACAGAGCTCTGCTGGCCTAAAAACTTCTTGAGAAACTGCCTCTGAGTTTGGGCACTTGAAATATATGTTGTTGTCAGGAGCTTTTGCTTCCTTCTAGTGAGACGATCAAAGCTGGTTCAGCATCTATGTGACCTGGAGAACATAAATTGTAATATTCCAATGAACATGAGGGAGCAGTGCTGAATTCTCTCTTTGTAGGTATACTCTGGCCACTTGGGGCTAAGTGTGTCCCCGCGTGGACTGTATATTCATTTGTTCCTCTTCCACTCTTCATTGTGTTTCTTGCTGCTGCACTGCGACTTTGGTATTTGCTTCACGAAATACATGGAGTTCAACTGGGACACAGTGGTCTAAGTGTCTGCCCGTGTGGACTGTGAAGCCATTTAGTAATCCTCCACTTTTCCTGGTGTTTCTTGCTGCTGCACTGCGAGTTTTGTATTTGCTTCATGAAATACAAGGAGTTCAACTGGGACACAGTGCTGGAGGGAGTTCTATCACATGTGGTGGCTCACACATGAGCATTCATGAAACCGGCCTCTATACCACATAGCTTGCTCCCTTGACCATAGCAACCTGATTCTGTAAATTACCCTAAAACCTCTCCATATAACAAGATGTGTTTACTTATAATGGTCTCCTGGCTGCACCATGTCCGTCTCATGACATTTGCAATCCAAAGGCAGATCCACATGGCCCCATCACAGATGTTTTATCACACACCTGCCTACCGCTGCTCTAGGCCCTCTACTCATCAGGCTCCAAATTACTGGCATCTCGGTTCTACACCATTTTCATTAAACCCAATCAATCAAGGCACTGTCTGGTACACTCATGATCAGAAATAGGACATCCAAAGGTTCTGTATGCCACCTGTTCATGGGAATTTCAAAAATTTAAACTATTTATCTAGCCATTTATCAAGGATGAAGTTGGAGGCACAGTGGATTTCAATTCATGCAGGAACCATTAAATGGTGAGTATGATCATTTCAATGAAAACTCTGGAGAACTCTCACAGGCAAGGCTTCCCAAAGAGTGTCCAAAAGGTCACCTGAAGCCAGGCTCATTGAGGTCTACAATTGAGATCCATGAGTGTTTTGATCTCAACTATGGCTGCCAAGTCTTTCAGAATAAAATCTTGTGGTATCCTGACTGAGATTCCCAGTGCTCTGTGGAAAGCTACCCTGGGCCTACATCTCAGGTTCCAAGGGCGACTCTCATGCATGGCCTCCTCAAATCCCAACACAACTCATGGCAATACTTCACTAAGCTCAGTTCCAGGACACAGTGTCTAAAAGGAGTCACACCAGAGTTCAGGCCCAGGAGGACCCAGTAATCTCTTCCAGCTACCACACATATGACCACAATTTAAATCAAAACACTCCCACATGGGCCTCATCTTCTTCTACACAGACACGCATCATAACCTCTGGCTGGAAGTTTCCATGAGGGGTGCAGCCCAAGACAGTGTCCAAAATAAGCTCCATTGCCCCTCATTTGCCAAAAGTCAGCGTGGCCTAAACACCCTTCCTTTGAACCAGGAATGATCAAATAAGCCTGCCTTTAATACTGCTCTGCTTCTCCAATTTGAGGCCTAATGACTGTCAGGTGTAGATTTTCTATGTGATTTGGAGTCATGAGAAAACCCAAGCACCTATGGGCTATCCACTGTAGGGCTTTGAAGAACTCATTTGACCCAAATGATCCCTATTCTCACTTGACGGAAGTCAGGAACTGAAAAGGTCGGGCGAACTTCGGAGGAAAAGACCACCAAGAGACTGTCTCATGCCACAGCAAAGGGTTTATTGGGGATCCAGCATGCTGAGGCTCAGAGCTCACTTCAGAGGAGCAAAGAACAAAAAGCCCCGAGAACAACTTGAGCAGAGTTTATATACATTCTTTAGAGAGGGCAGGGACTTTACATACATCCTAGCCTCCTTTAGAAAATCATCATATACCGCGGGAAAATAAAATAATAACTCTAAAACATGATTAGCACATTCATTGGCGGGAACAGGTTGGGCAGCGGGTGATTGGTCAGCCGTGAGAAGGAGTATACATTTAAACTGATTGGTTGAAGCACTGAGATGTATACGTGCAGATCTGCATGGTTTCTGGGAAGGGGTGGTTAAGTAACGAGGTGGTCAGGGAAGATTTCAACACACATCTAATGGGAAGATCCGGGAATTGTCTTAAGTGCCACAGGAATTTCAGGTTCTGAGTGCAGCTTGGAAAATGTATAAAACCTGGTTCTTTACGTTTCAATTTCAATTTCTTTTATTCTTTCATTTCCCACCCCTTTTTCTGACTACTTTTAATCTTAAAAGTAATGAATCAAAATTATTGTGGGGTTTCACATTCTATTCCTACCAGTGCAGCATATTTCTGTCTGATTATCATGAGTTTCACCTGCCTAATCTGAGCCTGGAGAAAGGAAACTATGTGGTTAAGCAAACAAGGTCCCACAGTTAGCAACACCATAAGGATGATCAGGGGTCCAGCTAAGTCTGATATTAGTGTAGTTACCAGGGGTACTGGGTTAACCATGACTCAAAGCACCCTTGTTGAATCTCCCATTCTCTCTGGCGCTCTTCAAGGTATTTTCTTAATTTAGTCATGAATTATTTTGCAACTCCAATATGGTCAGCATAAAAACAACATTCTTCTCTCAGTGCAACACAGAGGCCCTCTCCCTCATCAAGAGGAGGTCTAATCCTCACCTGTTCTGTAAAACAACTTCAGAGAGAGAGGTTAAGGATTCCTGCAAAGCTGTGATGGAGGTCTCTAACGTCTTCAAGTCTTGATTTATTGCTGTTTCTAATTGGGCCATTTGTTGTTAACCACGCATCATAGAAGCTGTTCCCATACCCACTCCTGCAGCAGCTCCTATCCCCAATAGGATGGCTAGAGTAAGGGACAATGGTTCCCCTTGATATCGGGTTGTTTGTCCCCCTAGTAGACCTTCAAATGATTAGGCATTATGATAGAGTACCCTGGAGAGTATCTGCACCATTACACAATAATTTACAGGGCTGTCAAAGACCTGGGCTGAAATACAAGGAGTTCTGACTGTGTGGAGTTCAGTACCATAAAGGTTCCTTTAATTAGTTCCCAGGGGGAGGAGTCAGATGTACTCTGGACTGGGAAAGTAGGCAAAGACGGAATCCAGGAAGTATTAGATGGTAGAGGGGTTCTGGTAGATCTAGGCATGGAAGGTTTAGGAGGCTTAATTCCTGGCTTGAGGGGATTGGGTCCTATTGCTGTGGGATTTTCTTTCTTTTTAAGCCAGACGGTGAACCAGAGACCAAATTCATCACCTGGGCCATAAATATAGAATCGCATTCCCCACGTATTTCCCATAGGCCAGGTTTTTCTGAGGTAGCCCCTTCCTTTGGAAGTGAAAGTTATATTGAGGGGGTAACATAGAGTATTCTTTCCACAGCGAGTTTTTGACACCACTGGGCTAGCAGCACATTTCTTGGGATCAATCCAGGTGTCATTTCATCCTACCGGAATCATACCTTTCTGGGGAGTTTGGGTTCCACCATGCAGCTTTCGTTTGTTCACAACCCCAAGATCTACAATAAAAGTCACTGGGTCCTCCACAGGTTTGGGCCTGTTTTATGACTTTGGAAATCAGGTGGGCACACATAATAGTCAAGACTGGCTAGTTTACACCTGAGCTGGGGGAGATGACATCCATAATTCATGGTTTAAGGTGGTCTATGTTGCCCTGGTTAGGGTTTGAGTGGGATCTGTGTGGGGTCCTCTATGTCAGGGAGATCCCAGTCAGGGAAGCCTATGGCAAGCTGACAAATGTCCGGGTGGAGAGATGGCAACCAAGTCCATAAGGTGGCTGTTTGTGAAATAGATCACACTACTTGCCCATTAGGATTCATTACTTGCCCTTGTTGCTGAGCACGCTGATGGGGATTAGGGCTGCTGGTGGTCATGGGAAGAATCCATAGCCCTACCCACATGACGGACACGCAACTTGAGATGGATACCAGTCTGTAGAAGTTTCCAGCCAGAGTCTGTACAGGGCTCAGGAATGAGATGGGAGGCATTGATCCAGGAAGTGATCCCATCCACTTTCACCACTGTGGGTGTTATAAGCAGCACCTGGTATGGTCCTTTCCAGTGGAGTTCCAGGGATGACACCTGACGCCATCTCACGTAGACGAAGCCTCCCACTTGATATCAATGTGGGGTTCCCTCGTCTCCAGTCTGATAAGCAGAGGCCAAATGTTTCCACAGGTATCGCTGGGTGCTGGGTTTGTTAAAGGGCTTTAAATCTGTCAAGCAAGGGGGTGTGAAAGGAATCATTAAGTCTCATAGTTGGGATTAGGTCCCCTACTGGAGGAAGGGCACCATTGAGAATTTCATAAGAGGTGAGGTTACACAAAGAGGCGGAGGGGGTATTTCTTTCACAAAACAGTGCATAAGGTTGGAGCATAGTCCAATTTTTTATGCCAGTATCCAAGCTTAATTTTGTTAAGTACTCTTTGATGGTTCAATTCATCCTTTCTACCTGTCCTGAGCTCTAGGGTCTATAAGCACAATGTAACTTCCAATTAATCCCCAGGGTCCTGGCAAATCCCTTACTTTCCTGGGGCATAAATGCCGGTCCGTTAGCGGACCCTATTACCTTAGGCAGGCCGAACCTTGGAAAAATGTCTTCTACGATCTTTTTGACTACCATCTGAGCTGTTTCTTTCTTCATGGGGAAGGCTTCGACCCATCCTGAAAAAGTATCTACAAAGACTAGGAGATATTTAAGTTCATACCTTGCTGGCTTAATTTCAGTAAAGTTCAATTCCCAGAATTGTCCTTGTCTGGTTCCTTGTAAGCGCTTCCCTGCAGGAAGCTTGGATGGGTAAGCATTAACTACTTGGCAGACTTGACAAGCTCTACTCACCTGCTCAGCTATTTCTTTCCTCTGTGAGTCAGTCAATAATAAGTCCTTTCTCCGGTCCTTTAAGAGTGCCTATATCTTCTCTGAGTCTAAGTGGGTGAGCTGGTGTACGTCTTTGACATAAAGGTGGGCTTTTTGAAATTGTAAACTTGGCTCTGTAGGATCCCAGAGTTCTGTATCTGTCTCCTCAGATGATAAGTTGCCTGAATGTTCCGGTGCGGCCAAGTCTCCTGATTGTTGTTCCCACTGGTGTGGAAAAAGTTAACACAGTCACTCCATTTAGGGCTGCCAATTAAGCTTCCTCATCTGCCCTTCTTTTTCCAACCGCCACGGGTTCGTTTCCCTTCTGGTGCCCTGGGCAGTGCACTATAGCTAGTTCCTTAGGGCCCTGCACTGCTGAGAGAAGTTGGAGGATCTCATCTTTGTTCTTTATTTCTTTCCAGGTGGAGGTTAATAACCCCCTTTGCTGGTAAATAGCCCCGTGCACATTTGCAGTGGCAAATGCATAGCGGCTATCAGTGTATATGGTGGCCCTTTTGCCTGTTGCTAGTTCCAATACTTTCGTAAGGGCAATCAGTTCTGCTTTTTTGGGCTGATGTCAGTTCTGGGAGACCAGAGGAACAGATGACACTAATTTTGCTAACTACTGCTTCTCCAGCCCACCGCTTACCATCTTGGAGGAAGCTGCTGCCATCCATAAACCATACAACTTCAGGGCAAGGCAGTGGCTGATCCTTCAAGTCTCGTCGTATACTGGTTTCCTCTGCCAGTATGTGTTGACACTCATGAGCGACGGGTCTTGATGATTCTTCTGGCAGCAGTGTAGCCGGGTTGAGTGGAGCAGCGGGTCCCAGCGTGATTCTGTCTTTGTCAAGCAAGAGGTTCTGGTAGTGGGTTATTCTAGAGTTTGATAGCCACATCTCTGGAGGCTGACAGATGATGCACTCCAGGGCATGGGGGACTATAATCGTTAGCTTCTTTCCCAACGTTAATTTATCAGCATCTTTTATTAGAAGGGCTGCCGCTGCTATAGCTCTTAAGCAATGGGGCGACCCACTAGCCACTGGGTCCAGTTTATTTGATAAGTATTCTACCGGCCTTTTCCAAGGTCCCAAAGTCTCAGTGAGCACAACCCGTGCTATTCCTTTCTTTTCCTCGATGTAGAGACTGAAGGGTTTTTCTATATCTGGGAGTGCTAAGGCCGGAGCAGATAGCAGCACCTTTTTTCTGACATTATCAAAAGCTTGTTGGTGCTCAGGGGTCCATTGGAAGTGGGCATCCCCCTTTATCAGCGGGTATAAAGGGGCAGCCAGAGACGCGAACCCAGGAATCCATAACCTGCAAAAGCCGGCAGTCCCAAGAAACTCCCTGAGTTGTCTCTTATTAGATGGGGGCAGTATCTGCACAAAGGTTCGTTTTGTGGGCTCAGTGAGCCATCCTTTGCCACCCCTAAGAGAATAACCCAGGAAGATTACTTCTTGCTGACAAATTTGGGCCTTTTTGGCAGAAGTCCTATATCCAAGCCGAGCAAGCTTGGAAAATAATGCTTGGGTCCCAGACTCATAGTTCTCTTTGGTGTCGGCTGCCAGTAGCAGACCATCCACATATTGGAGTATGGTGACATCGGGGTGTGCAGTTTTGAAGTCATTGAAGTCCTTGTGGAGGGGTTCATCAAAGAGAGTGGGGGAGTTTTTGAACCCCTGTGGGAGTCTAGTCCAGGTTAGTTGGACAGATGTTCCTTTTTCGGGGTCTATCCACTCAAAAGCAAACAGCAACTGACTGTCCTTATGTACGGGCAAGCAAAAGTGAGCATCTTTTAAGTCTAGCACAGTGTACCATTCCTGCTCCAGATTCAGAGCGCTAAGCAAATTATATGGATTCGGTACAGTGGGGTGAATGTCCTGCACTCTGTTGTTGATCTCTCTTAGGTATTGAAGCGTCCGGTAGTCCCCAGTTCCTGGCTTTCTTACTGGTAGCAGGGGGATATTCTAGGACAAATGACAGGGCCTTAAGACCCCAAGAGCCAGGTATTTCTGAATATGGGCCCTTATCCCATCCTTAGCTTCTTTGATTAGAGGATATTGTTTAACACTGATTGGAGAGATAGAGGCTTTTAATTCTACTACTATTGGAGGTTGTTATATGGCTAGACCTAACCCAGCAGTTTCTGCCCAGGCATTAGGATAATCTTTTATCCATTTCTGGGGTAGTTTGCCTGTTTGATCAGTCCTAGGAGGCGCGAAGTGTTGATGTTCATCTTCTAAGGATGTTGTCAAAGCAATGACTATGGGAGTTTTTACTGAAGGCTTTAGAAACTCCACTTGGGGACCATCAGGGTTAAAGGTTATTCTAGCCCAGAGTTTGGTAAGCAGATCCCAGCCCATCAATGGGGCTGGGCATTCTTGGATTACTTGGAAAGCGTGGTGGACTTTTCCATTTCCTAGGTCCATAGTCCTCTTAGTTGTCCCAGCCCAATATCTACTGCCATTAGTACCTTTAACAGGGGACCATTTATTTGATAGGGGGGCCAGTGGGGTCTTAAAGGTTGATTATACTGCTCCTGTATCCACTTCAAAGTTCACTGGGGTCCCCTCCACTTTAAATGTTACCCTGAGCTCGGAGAGGGGATCCGAGCCCCGACTTTCCTAGTCCTCTTCTAGAGTCAGCACGGCGGACTGGCATCTCTGCTTCTTTCGGGGGCATTCTTTGGCCTAGTGTCCTGTTTTCTTTACAGTAGGCACACTGATCTGAGGCCAGGGGCAGCCATTGGCGGGGGCCCAGGTATCCCTTTCTGTCTCCCTGCTTTATAACTTCTGGCATATTTGGTGCTCTGACCAGAACCTTAGTCAATGCTTTAGTCTGCCTTTTGCTCCTTTCATCCTCCTTTTGTTCCCTTTCTGTCTCTCTCCTCTGTTCCCTTTCCTCCTCAGTTTCTCTCTTATAATATACTTTCTCAGCATCTCTTACTAAATCTCTCAAGGTCTTATCTTGTAATACATCTAGACGTTGTAACTTTCTCTTAATATCTAGGGCAGCCTGCTCGATAAAGGCCATTGCAACAGATGCTTGTTCATCCTCTGCCTGAGGATCAAAAGGAGTATATTTCCTATATGCTTCCATAATTCTCTCCAGAAACATAGAGGGAGACTCATTAGGCCCTTGGATAATCTCTCTTAACTTGGCCAAATTAGTCGGCCCTCTGGCGGCCACTCGGAGACCCGCTATTAGAGTCTGGCGATAAGTGGACAGATGCTACCTACATTTAAAGGTGTTTGGGTGCCAGTTGGATCGGTTCATTGGCCCGTAGGGACAGAGAGGAAGCATCATAGGGGCTTCCGAGTTTTCTATTATCCGTCACCGGCGGGTTCCTTTAGGTGGCCCAGCTTCCTCCAGGGGAGGAGGGGTTGCTGCTGCTGCAGAGAAGTCCCCTGGAGTGCTTGGGTCTGGCCCAATTGCCTCTAGCGGTGGAGAGGCTGAGTCAGCGGCGAGAATATCATCTGGAACGTGTTGGGGGTTGGAGAGCGAGGGTAGAGGATAAGGAGGGGGAGGAGTGTCCAGTCTTGTGACTGAGGGAGAATGGAAGGAAGAGGGGGAGGAGTGGAAGGTTTGAATGATAGGATGCTGGGGGAAGGGGTATATGGCTGTTGATCTGGGTGGCCACGTGGCCCCGGCTGAAAGACAATATCTCTGACTTTTCGGATTAGAGGGAAGTAGAAGGATCCTTCTGGGGGGCCACCTGACTCCGAGAATGGGCCATTCTGAAGCACAGAGAATCTGCCAGGTACGGCATTTTACTGAAAAAGAAAGATTCTGGGGCCTTGAGCGGACATCAGTCCAATGATCAAGTGTCAGGGACAGAGAAGTGGAAGTGCTTTGTCCCATAATGAGAGTTACTCAAACAGGGACAGTGAAGACACAAACGCAACACAGACAAAGACAAACAGTAAACGTTTAACATGAGTCCAAGACAAAGATTAGAACTGAGTAACTGCCAAAACCTGATGGGTTAGACAATAAAGACAGCCCGTAAACTCAACATGAGTTCAGAACAATGACCAAAACTGAGTAGCCGGCAAAACCTGATGGGCTGGCGAACCGAATCCTGAAGCAAAATATAAACGAGTTGAGGAAATTAGTATTCCTTGATTTCTCTAGTCCTCTGGAGTGTCCCCCAGGAACGTGGCCTGTAGCTCTGTGACACATCTGTCAGCCACCATCAGAGAGAGCTAATGCTCTTCACTGACAGCCACTTTGCCAATCCATAACCTGAAACCCAAAACCAGAAAGAGGTGCCTTACTTACCCCGAGAGGAGTCCATTGGGGTCTTTTGTCCGCCGCTGCCGGATATCTCACCTGGGGCCTCCAGATAAATAGGTGGGGCGAACGTCAGAGAAAAAGACCACCAAGAGGCTTTCTCATGCAACAGCAAAGGTTTTATTGGGGGTCCAGCATGCTGGGGCTCAGAGCTCACTTTAGAGGAGCAAAGAACAAAGAGCCCTGAGAACAACTTGAGCAGAGTTTATATACATTGCTTAGAGAGGGCAGGGACTTTACATACATCATAGCCTCCTTTAGCAATTCATCATATACCATGGGAAAATCAAATAACAACTCTAAAGCATGATTAGCACTTTCATTTGCGGGAACAATTCGGGCAGGGGGTGATTGGTCAGCCCTAAGAAGGGGTATACATTTAAACTGATTGGTTGAATACCTGAGATGTATACTTGCTGAGCTGCAGGGATTCTGGGAAAGGGTTGTTAAGTAACTAGGTAGTCAGGGAAGATTTCAACACACATCTAATGGGCAGATCCGGGAATTGTCTAAACTGCCACAGGAAAGTGCAGCTTGGAAAGTTTACAAACCTGGTTCTTTACATTTCAATTTCAATTTCAATTTCTTTTATTCTTTCAGAACCTTACAGAGAAAGGCAAGAGACTTAATCCACAATGACTGCTCTTTTGGCCATTTTGGTTTTGGATGCACACATGGGATCTTTCTTTCGATCCATCTGGTGCTGATAATCTAAGTCACAGCCTCACACAGGGCCAAGAGGCTAATTAAGACACAACCATTTTCAAAGCAATTACTACTCTGAGGTCAGTTACAGAACTCAGTCTCTGAGGAGAATCACACCAGTTTTCAAGGCTAGGTGCACCCAGTCATCTTTCCCAACCACCACATAAATGACCACAATTAAAACCAAAACAATCCCACATGGCCCTCATCTTCTTCCATAGAGTCACTCATCATAACCTCTGGCTGGAGGATTCCTTGAATGGCGCAGCTCAAGAGAGTGTCCAAAATAAGCTTCCTTGCCCCTCATTTGCCTAAACTCAGGGTGGCCTGGACACCCTTCCTGTGAACTAGGATTGATCACATAGGTCTGCCGCTAATACTGCTCTACTTCTCCAATTAGAGGCCTACTGACTGTCAGGTATAAATTCCTTATGTGATTTGGATTCATGATTAAACCCAAGCACCTCTGAAGAGCTTGGAAAACTCATTTGACCCAAAAAATCCCTATACTCCCTTGAAGAAGGTCAGGAACCTAACAGAGGAAGGCAAGAGACATCATCCACAATGACTTATGTTTTTGCCATTTTGGTTTTGGATGCACACATTGGATGTTTCTTTAGATCCATCAGGCGCTGAAAATCTAAGCCATAGCCTCTCACAGGGCCAAGAGGCTGATTCAGACACATGGCTTTCCAAAGCAATTAAGCAAAGAGCCACAGGTGATGCCCATTCATTTCCATTTGAAAACTGTTTCCTTCAGGCTTCACAAAGGGGTGGCCTGAGGCAAAGACCTTCCTGACATTCAGGGCAAAAGATCAATAGGTTAGCAAAAGGCCCAAAACAGGGTTTCTCCACTGAGGCTTTTCTGGTCACACTGATATCTGAGTTTTCTGAGATGCTCCAATTCCCTCCAGCTATCCAGAACATAGCCATGTCACAGAGTTTGGAGGTGATACATATTTTGGACACAAAACCATGAACCTATTCTGGAGAGTGGCCAAAATTCAGGAAGAAAACAGAAACTTAGTAAGATAGTAGGTGTTGCCCATCGATAAGGCAACCTGCAGTCCATTACTAAAATGGACAGGATGAATGCTGGGAAGCTTTCTACTAGACAGGACACATCCATTGATGCATTCTCTTTTCTAATGTCTACAACCATGGACACAGTGGGAGACACAGACACAGAAACACTTGCCTTGTCAAAGTTCTTTCTAGAAATAGTCCACTCCAAACCAAACACACCGCCTTTCCTACCTATTCTCAGAACATGAGACAAAACCACAAACTCACACACACACTCAAAAAGGCACCTCCTTCCCCCAAGTAAGTCTGTGACTATCCAGAGTGTCCTTTGACTGGTGGGCCATTTTATGTTCCCCCGAAAAGGCCTGTCTTGTCTTAGATCTGGTCTCCTTGTCAAACACTGTGAAGTTGTCAGGAGCCTGTTCTGACCACTACATGCTTTCTCAGGGAAGGCCCGTCTTCAGAACTCTCCTCGCATTTGGCCATCCTCACATCAGTAGGTACCAAAAAAGACAGACTCTGTCCTTGGTAAATCCAAACATGTGAGCCCACTGGGACTGAGACTGGGACTGGCTCTGTGTGCCTGGCTTCCTGGATCCCAAATTCAGAGAGTTCCATCACCAAGGAAGTGAGGTAGGTCACTTATTTCAAGAATTTAATGAGTTCACTGCCTTGGCAACCACTTTGTTATAACAGTTGCTTCCAAGTGTCCCATGAGATGGAGGATACCCTACTTCCTCTGACACTTTCACTAGTTAGAATGGTATATCAACCATATGGAACCAGAAACAGCTCTCCACATTGTCCTGGTTTGGTCCATATTCTCTCCATTAAGAATAGAGAGGCTGATTCAGACACAACCCTTCATCCTGACAAGGTTGTTTGCCATGGAAGATGACTTTTGCTCTCTCAGGTCCTACATAGCTGCCTAATACTTCTCCAGGGATCATTTCTGCTTGGACCATTGAGTTTCTAAGCAGGTGGAAGATCCCCTACATTCCTGTATTGTAAGACAAACTCTGTCCCTGCTCTTCTGTAAAGGTAGATTGAGGGAACAGTGTATGGTTAGGGTTAATAACAGGTTTGATTTTGGTGAGGAGTCATTCTGTTGGATGAATAATGGTATTGGGAACCTGCGATATTTACAAGAATATATAGGTAAAATATAAGTACGGAAACAGAAATCTAGGTATGATTTGAAGCCCAGAAGGACATTGGGACCTTCATTGGGATACTTAGCTTTGAATTATGTTCTGCACAGATGTCTCAGATAAATCGATATACAATGTTATAGGACCTTGTACCTTGGATGATTGAATGTCGAAGAGAACATCCAGGATAAAAGGGATAGTTGGTAGTATTAGGAAGACAGTTTGTAAGTTTAAAAAGAAGAGTGTGTATAAGTTTTGGACCAAAAATTCTTTAGCAATAGGGTTTCGGGTAGAGAGTGAATATGAATGTCAGAACGTGTGAAGAATCAGTCACAATGATGAACTGGGGAAAATATGTAGGAAAGCAGATATCCATAGAGACATTAGGAAATCATGCAAAGTGTAAAGTGAGTGATTGGATTAGACATTTTCAATATGATTGAGTTTCAATATATAATCTTAGGAAAAAACAAATATGTAGTCCCCAAAAAGATTGACAAGTGGGAGCATTAGGCAGCCTGGACATGGATGTTTTTAGTAATCCATGTTCATTTTCCATTTAGACTTTGGTACAATCATAAGTGTGATGTTTGCATTTTCTGACCAGAATATTACTGTGATAAAATGTATATGTGGATCAGGTAACATGAGTATTTCTTCCACCATTTCTTGGAGCCATATTTTGAAGATGTATAAATTAGTATTGTGGGTAAAAATAGATGTACCCTGTGTCCATGAATATAGAGATAATGCATGAATAGAGCGTAGTGTGAATAAATAATATTACTTGTTCCAACTTTAAATAATGGATTAAATTGATATCTAAAAATATTCAGGAAATCTTATATTGATATACATACATTCATTTCAACCAGTAATACATCTAATGGTAATATTAGGGTTGTGGTTTATCCTGAAGTGTGTGTGAGTTTTGCTTCAAACTGATTATGGAAATCAAATATAATATTTTTGGAAAGAAGTCTCATGAAAAGACCAGTCAAGAAACATGGAGGAATACTTGTGTTCTGAAGCAGGAAGTGATTGACATTGAAACAAATGTCTAAAAATTTGTGAACTTGTGGATAAAATATATATCCTACGATGTGCATAAACTGCAGAAATAGTAATGTACCATTGTTGAATAAAAATGAACGTCAAATTATATGTCATGTCCCATAGGAGTCTACTTGCGTTGATATTAAACTGGGTCAGTTACTCTAGAAATATTAGGATTTGTGTGCAGCTTTCACTGAAGTCAGTTTTCAGTACTAGGAAACAAATATATATTTCAAGTTGATGAATAATTCTGAGAATAATCTTGTGAAAAATCGATTATAAATCTAAATACATCAACATGAATAAATTTAGGGAGTATATATAAGACACATATATTTCATATTTTGAAAAATATGGAGAGTATGTATATATATATATATATATATATATATATATATATATACACAAAACATACACACAGACTATAAAAAGTAGCAATACATATGCTAATCGAAATTCATCATTAAATATATATAATTCACATATGCAAAAATAATTATTTTACTGAACATGGATTTTTGTATAATGTTTTTCTATTAGGAAGCTCACCCATAGGTTGAATTTTCAGTTTCAACAGCGTTTAGGAGGAGGGATCTCTTCTCACAATTTGTATCTTCCAAGTCAGACAACACAAAAAAATTAACCTGTGATACCAGGTAGGATTCTATATGTGCATATAAATATACATGTGCTGAATAGTCTATAGAGAAAGGGAGACAGGAATTCACATATTAGTTAATTTTAAAAACACATGGAGAATTATTTTAACCAAAAATTGACTAGATTTATAACACCTACCCTTTATCATGTAAAAGGCAAGTCCAAATATACACCATGCCTCCACTGAACTGCATGTATTTCTATTTTGTTTTGGTTATTTTTCCTCCATCATATTAGGATTAGTAGTCAGAGTCTAGTAGGGTATGGGTTAGTGTCATGGTTTCAGTATTTTGATTGGAAAATAAGAAAATGAATCCAATGTGTATGCAAATATGTGCCACACAAAAATATTCCCACTCTCATCCAGAACAATGAATTGCCATTACCTTCACCCCAAATAAGACACAATTAGAGGAGAAGAGTTAGAAAATCTGTGAATACATATATGGAATGGAACATAATCAGGAGTTCACAACCTTGGAGGTGGTAGAGGAGTTTCCAAAAGTTAGGGTCAGGGTAAACACTCCACAAACATGGAGCTCTGCTGGCCTAAAAACTTCTTGAGAAACTGTCTCTGAGTTCGGGCACTTGAAATATATGTTGTTGTCAGGAGCTTTAGCTTCATTTGTAGTGAGACCATCAAAGATGGGTCTGCATCTATGTGACCTGGAGAACATGGTTTCTTTTTTTTAATGAACATAAGGGAGCAGTGCTGAATTCTCTCTTTGTAGGTAAACTGTAGCCACTCGGGTCTAAGTGTCTCCCCATGTGGACTGTGAAGCCATTTGGTCATCCTCCACTTTTTGTCGTGTTTCTTGCTGCTGCACTGGGAGTATGGTATTTACTTAACGAAATACAATGAGTTCAACTGGGACAAAATGCTAGAGTGAGTTCTGTCATGTGTGGTGGGTCAGGTTCTCCAGGAGAATGCACCAACAAGTCTTCTATCCAACATAGCTTGTCCCCTTGACCATAGCAACCTGTTTCTTAAAATTGACGTTAAACCTCTCCATATAACGAGATGCCTTTACATATAAGGGTCTGCTGGCTACACTATTTCAGTCACAAGCCATTTGGAAGCCAATGGAAGATCCACATGACCCCACCACAGATATTTTATCACACATCTGCACACCACTGCTCTAGGCCCACTACTCAGCAGGCTCCAACTTACTGGCATCTCTGTTCTACACCATTTTCATAAAACCAAGTCAATTAAGCCACTGTCTGGTACACTCATGATCAGAAACAGGACATCCAAAGATTCTCCAGTGCCACCTGGTCATAGGAATTTCAAATATATCATGGTATTTATCTGAGATTAGGAAGATAGACGGTAGGATTAAAAAGAAGGGTGAGTAAAGGATTTGGACATTAAGTTCTGCTTCTCCAATTTGACGCGTATTGTCATGCATGGGCGACTCTCATGCCTGGCCTCCGAAAATCCCAACACAATTCATAGCAATACATCTCTAAGGTCATTTCCAAAACTCCGTTTCTAAGGGGAATCACACCAGAGTTCAAGCCCAGGTGGACCCATTCATCTCTTCCAACCGCCACACAAGTGACCACAATTAAAAACAAAACACTCCCACATGGCCCTCATTTTCTTCCATGTAGACACTCATCATAATCCCTTGCTAGAGGTTTCCATGAGGGACACAGTGCAAGACAGTGTCCAAAATAAGCTCCCTTCCCCCTCATTTGCCTAAAGTCAGGGTGGCCTGGGCACCCTTCCTGTGAACCAGGAGTGATCAAATAGGCCTGCCATTAATGCTGCTCTGCTTCTCGAATTTGAGGCCTACTGACTGTGGGGTTTAGATACTTTATGTGAATTGGAGTCATGAGAAAACCCAAGAATCTCTGGGCTTCCCTCTGCAGGGCTTTGAAGAACCCATTTGAGTGAGTCTAGGAGTTGGACCAAAAGTTCTTTAGCAATAAGGTTTTGGTGAGAGAGTAAATGTAAGTGTCAGCACATTTGAAAGGTCATTCCCAATGATGAACTGGAGAAAAGGTATTTGAAAGCAGATATCAATGGAGACATTAGGAAATCAGGCAAAGTACAAAGTGAGTGGTAGGATAAGACATTATTAACAGGGTTGAGTTTGAATATATAATCTTAGGAAGAAACAGATATGTAGTCACCAATAGGAATAATATTTGAGAGCATTAGGGAACCAGGACATGGATGTTGTTAGTAATACATGCTCACATTCAATTTAGGCTTTGGTACAGTCATAAGTGTGACCCTTGCATTTTGTGTCAGGAATATTACTGTGATGAAATGTATATGTATATCAGGTGACTAGAGT
Organism: Callospermophilus lateralis; assembly: GCF_048772815.1. Lineage (NCBI taxonomy): Eukaryota > Metazoa > Chordata > Mammalia > Rodentia > Sciuridae > Callospermophilus > Callospermophilus lateralis. The sequence goes on from NW_027518079.1 coordinate 94,155, forward strand.
ATTTTTTCCACCATTTCTGAAAGCAATATTTTAAAGACTTATAAATTAGTATTGGGGATACAAATACATAGACCCTGGGTCTATGAATATAGAGATGATGCCTTAATAGACCATACTGTGAATAAATAATATAACAGGTTCCACTTTTAATATTGGATTGAATTGATATCTGAAAATACATAAGAAATTTTATGTTGATATACAATCATTCATTCCAAACAGTTATACATCTAATGGTAATAATAGAGTTATGGTTAATCATGATGGGTGTGTGAGTTTGCCCCAAAAGTGATTATGGAAATCGAAAACAATGTGTTCAGAAAGAAGTCTCATGAAAAAAACAGTCAAGAAAGCTGGAGGAATACATGTGTTCCAAAGCAGGAAGTGATTGAAAGTGAAACAAATGCCTATAAATTTGCTAAATTGTGGAAGAAATATATATCGTATGATGTGCATAAAATGAAGAAAACTAATATACCAGTGTTGAATAAAAATGAACGTCAAAATAGACATCATGGAACATAGGAATCTACTTGCACCGATGTTAAACTGGGTAAGTTACTGTAGAAATATTAGCATTTGTATATACCATTCACTGAATTTAGTTTTCAGTACTAGGAAACAGATATGTAGTTCAGGTGGATGAATATTTCTGAGAATAATCTTGTGAAAAGTTGATTAGAAATCCAAATATATGAACATTAATGAATTTAGGAGTGTATAATAAGACACATATATTTTACATTTTGAAAAATCTGGAGAATATATATATATATATATATATATATATATATATATATATATATATATACACACACACACAAAACCCACACAGAGCAAATAAAAAGTAGCAATATATATGCCAATCAAAATTCATCGTGAAATTTATATGATCCACATATCCAAAAATATTTATTTTACTGAACATGGATTTATATATAATGTTGTTCAACTAGGAAGCTCCCCCATAGGTTGAATTTTCTGTTCCACAATTTGTATCTGTCAAGTTGGCCACCTCACAAGTATGTACGTGTGATACCAGGTAGGATTCAATATGTGCATATACAAATACATGTGCTTAATAGGCTACAGAGAAAGGGAGACAGGAATTCACATATTTGTTAACTTTAAAAACACATGGAGAACTACTTCAATTAAAAATTGACTAGATTTATAACTCCAAACCTATATATTGCAAAAGGCAAGCCCAACTATACACCACCCCTCCTCTGAACTGCTTGTATTTCTATTCTGTTTGAGTTATTTTTCTCCATCACATTAGGATTAGTAGTCAGAGTCTAGCAAGCTATGGGTTAGTGTCAGGGAATCAGTATTTCGAATGGAAAATTGGAAAATGAACACAATGTGTATGCAAATATGTGCTACACAAAAATCTTCTTATTCTCTTCCAGAAAAATTTATTGTAATTAACTCCGCCCCAAGTAATACAGAATTAGAGAAGAAGAGTTAGAAAATCTGTGAATACATATCTGGAATGGAATATGCTCAGGAGTTCACAACCTTGGAGGTGTTAGAGGAGTTTCCCAAAGTAAGGGACACAGTAAACATTTCTCAAATGTGGAGCTCTGGTGCCCTAAAGACTTTTTGGGAAACTGCCTATGTGGTTGGGCACTTGAAATATATATTGTTTTCAGGAGCTTTTGATTTCTTTCTAGTGAGACCATCAAAGCTGGGTCTGCATCTATGTGACCTGGAGGACATGGATTCTTATTTTCCAATGTACATGAGGTAGCAGTGCGGAATTCTCTCTTTGTAGGTAAACTGTGGCCATTGTGGGCTAAGTGTCTCCCTGGGGGACTGTGAAGCCATTTGGTCATCCTCCAATTTTCATGGTGTTTCTTGCTGCTGCACTGGGACTTTGGTATTTGCTTCACGATATACAAGGAGTTCAAATGGGACACAGTGGGGGAGGGAGTTCTGTCTTGTGCGGTGGGTCAGGGTTCTCAGGAGAATGCACCAAGCAGGCTTCTATCCCTCATAGCTTGCCCCCTTGTCCATAGAAACCTGGTTCTGAACATTGCCCTGAAACCTCTCCATATAACAATATGCTATTTCATTGAACATTCTGCTGGCTGCACCATGTCAGTCACAAGCAATTTGGAAGCTAATGGCAGATTGACATGGCCTCACAAAGATGTTTTATCATACACCTTCCCACCTCTGCTCTAGGCCCACCACTCAGTAGGCTCCAACTAACTGGTATCTCTGTTCTACACCATTTTTATGAATCCCAGTCAATCAAGGCACTGCCTGATAGATTCATGAATGATGTAGGACATCCAAATGTTCCCAGTGCGACCAGGTCATGGGAAATTCAAAAATTTCATGGTATTTATCTAGGCATTTTTCAAGGATGAAGTTGGAGGCACTGTGGGTTTTAATTCATTCGGGAACCATTAAATGGTGAGGATGCTCATTTCAATGAACGCTTTCGAGAACTCTCACAGGCAAGACTTTCCAAAGAGTGGCCAAAAGGTCACATGAAGCCAGGCTCATTGAGGTCTACAATGTGAGGTCCATGTTTGTTTTGATTCTCAACTATGGCTGACATGCCTTTAAGAATAAAATCATGTGATATCCTGGCTGAGATTCCCAGTGCTCTGTGGAAAGGTACCCTGGGCCTATATCTCAGTTTCCATGGGTGACTCTCATGCATGTCCTCCTAAAATCCCAACACAAGTCATGGCAATACTTCTCTGAGGTCAGTTTCAGAACTCACTCTCTAAGGGGAATCACGCCACTGTTCAAGCCCAGGTGGACCCAGTCACCTCTTCCAACCGCCACACAAATGAAAACAATTGAAACCAAAAAAAATCCCACATGGCCCTCATTTTATTTCATATAGACACTGAACATAACCTCTTGCTAGAGGTTTCCATGAGGAGCACAGTACAAGACAGTATCCAAAATAAGCTCCATTGCCCCTCGTTTGTCTAAAGTTTGAGTGGCCTGGACACCCTTCCTGTGAAACAGGAGTGATCCAATAGGCCTGCATTTAATACTGCTCCACTTCTCCAATTTGAGGCCTACTGACTGTGGGATTTAGATTATTTATGTGTATTGGAGTCATGATAAAACCCAAGCACCAATGGGCTAGCCTCTGCAGGGCTTTAAAGAACTCATTAGACCCAAAGGATCCTTATTCTCACTTGATGGAGGTCAGGAAAATTACAGAGAAAGACAAGAGAATTCACCCACAATGACTGCTCTTTTGGCCATTTTGGTGTTGGATGCATACATGGGATCTTTCTTTACATCCATCAGGTGCTGACAATCTAAGCCACAGCCTCACACTGGGCCAAGAGCCTGATTCAGACACATCCCTTTCCAAAGCAATTAAGCAAAGAGACACAGGTGATGCCCATTCATTTCCATTTGAAAACGGTTTTCTTCAGGCTTCACAAACGGGTTGGCCTGAGGCAAAGTCCTTCCTGACTCAGGGGAAAAGAACAATTGTTAAGCAAAAGGCCCAACCACGGTTTCTCCACTGAGATGTTAGTAGTCACACTGATATCTGAGTTTTCTGAGATGCTCGCCATTCCCTTCAGCTATCCAGTATATGGCCATGTGACAGAGCTTGGTGGTGGTACATATCTTGGACACAAAACCATGAGCCTATTCTGGAGAGTGGCCAGAATTCAGGAAGAAAACTGGAACTTAGGAAGATAGCAGGTGTTACCCATTGATTATGCAAGCCCTGGTCCATTCATTAATTGGGCAGGATGAATGCTCGGAAGCTTTCTAATAGACAGGACACATCCATTGATGCATTCTTTTTTTCTAATGTCTACAACCACGGACACAGTGAGATACACAGACATAGAAACACACGCCCTGTGAAACGACTTAGTAGAAACATTTCACTCCAAACCACAAAACCGTCTTTCCTACCTATTCTCAAAACATGAGACAAAACCACAAACCCACACCAACACCCAAAAAGGCACCTGCTTCCCTCAAGTAGGTCTGTGACTATCCAGAGTGTCCTCTGACTTCTGGACCATACTATGTTCTCCCAAAATGGCCTGTCCTTTATCAGATCTGGTCTCCTTGGTCAACTCTGTGAAGTTGTCAGGAGCTAGTGGTGAGCCACTACCTGCTTTCTCAGGAATGGCCCCTCTTCAGAGCTTTTCTGGTATTTGGCCATTCTCACATCAGTAGGTACCAAGAAAGATTGACTCTGTCCTTGGTAAATCCAAACAAGTGAGCCCACAGGGACTGTGACTGAGACTGGCTTGGATGCCTGGCTTCCTGGATCCCATGTTCAGAGAGTTCCATCACCACGGAAGTGAGGTGAGGTCACTTCCTTCAGGAACTGAATGAGTTCACTGGCTTGGCAACCACTTTGTCCTAACAGTTGCTTCCAAGGGTCACATGAGATGGTGGCTGCCCCAACTTCCTGTGACACTTTCACAAGTTAGATTGGTATATCAACCATAGGAACCTGGGAACAGCTCTCCACAGAGGCCTGGTTTGGTCCATCTTCTCTACATTAGGACGAGAGAGGCTGATTTGGACACAACCCTTCATCCTGGCCAGGTTGTTTGTCATGTAAGATGACTTTTACTCTCCCAGGTCCTTCATAGCTGCCTACGTCTTCTCCAGAGGACATTTCTGCATGGACCTTTGAGGTTCTCAGCAGGTGGAAGATCCACTACATTCCTGTATTGTAAGACTAACTCTGTCCCTCCTCTCTGTAATGTTAGATTGAGGGGAAAGTGTACGGTTAGTGTTAATAACATTTTCGATTTGGGTTAGGAATCATTCTGCTGGATGAATAATGGTATTGGGAACCTGTGATATGTATGAGAATATATAGGTGAAATACATGTATGAAAACAGAAATCTAGGTAAGTTTTGAAGCCCAGAAGAGAATTGGGCCCTTGATTGGGATACTTAGCTTTGAATTAGGTTCTGCACAGATGTGTCAGATTAATCAATATTCAATGGCCTAGGACCTTGTACCTTGGATGATTGAATGTAGAAGAGAACATCCAGTCAAAAAGGGATAGTCGGTAGTGACAGGTTAATAAAATAGGTACTTGTCACTTCCTGTTTCTCTGTATGCTTAACAAAACACTTTTGAAATCTTGAGAACTCTTTGCTAATCTTGTTCCCAGAATGTGCTCTCCCCAACTGCCAAACTGCAGAATGTACTCCCTCACCCGTGTGCACGCACACTGCCCACTCACCCGGACCCATCAATAAACTTTCCTCCCTGCCCTCTCCAAGAAAATTATATAAACTCTGCTTAAGGTGTTCTCAGGGCTCTCATCTCTTTTCAATTGAGCTCTGAGCCCCAGCATGCTGAACCCCCAATAAACCCTTTGCTGTTGCATGTGACAATCTCTTTGTGGTCTCTTCCTCCAAGGCTTGCCCGACCTTTTCATATGGAGGTTCCACTGAAATCCAGCAGCGGCGAATGTGAGACCCCATGTGTCGTGGCTTTCACTATTTGTGTATCTTTCATTATGGGACAGAGCACTTCAATGCCTCTGTCCCTGACCATTGATCACTCGCCCAAAGTCCACATAAGGGCTCAGAATCTTTTTTATTTAGTAAAACACTGGACCTGGAAGATGCTCTGTGCCTCAGAATGACCCACCTTTTGAGTCGGATGGCCTCTAGAAGGATCTTTCTACTTCCCACTAATTTAAAAAGTTAGAGATATTGTCTTTTAGCCAGGGCCACATAGCCATCTGGATCATTCCGCCATATATCTTAACTTTGCAGGACCTCTGCAAATCTCCTCCTCCATGGGTGAAGCCTTTCCTTACCGCTGCCCCTGCTCCTACTCCTTCCCCCATGATCTCTCAAACCCTCTGCTCTTCTTCCTTCTCCACCCTCTGTTCTCCCTGAGTCACAAGATTTGACTCTACTGGATTCTCCTCCCCCTCCTTATCCCCTGCCCTCTTCCCCCAATCCCCAACACCCTCTAAGTGATTCCCCTGCTGCTGACTCAGCCTCTCTGCAATTGGAGGAGCACAGCACCCTCCAGATAGCTCCCCAGTGGCACACACAGCCCTTCCTTCCCTTGAGGAAGCTGGCCCGGCTATAGGAACTCGCCAGCAGTGAATAGTTGAAAACACTGGAACTCCCATGATGCTCCCCCTCCATCCCTATGGGCCAAGGATTGACGACGGCCATGGGGGAAAAAATGCAAGCCTACCAGTTTTGGCCATTCTCCTCTTCAGACGTACATAATTGGAAATATAACAATCCCCCTTTTTCTGAGCACCCCACCTGGCACACAGGTCTGGTTGAGTCATTGATGTTTTCACACTAGCCTACTTGAGATGACTGCCAACAACTCATAGGGACTGTCTTCATGACAGGGGATCAAAATAGAATACTCCTGGAAGCTGGAAAAAAATATCCTCTGACCAGATGCGTGACTGACACAACTTCCCAAGATAATCAAAGCCAGCTTTCCTTTGAACCAACCCAACTGTGGCCCCCAAATCTTTGAAGGTAGGGAGCATCTGTTCACTTATCACCGGGCTCTAATAGTGCGTTTCCGTGCGGCCGCTAGGCGACCAACTAATTAGGCCAAGGTAAGAGAGATTATTCAAGGACCTGAAGAACCTCTCTCTATGTTTCTAGAGAGAATTATGGAGGCATATAGAAGATATACTCCTTTCAATCCTCAGGCAGAGGATCAAAAGTCATCTGTCACAATGGCCTTTATTGGGCAAGCTGCCCCGGATATTAAAAGAAAGTTAAAATGCTTAGATGGATTACAAGATATGACTTTGAGAGATTTAGTCAGAGAAGCCGAGAAGGTATACTTTAAGAGAGAAACTGAGGAAGAGAAGGGAACAAAGGGAGGATAAAAGAAACAAAAGACAGACTAAGGCGCTGACTAAGGTCCTGGTCACAACAACAAATAGGCCAGAAATTAAGAAACAGGGAGACAGGAAGGGATAACTGGGCCCACGCCAGAGGCCACTCCTTGCCTCAGATCACTGTGCCTACTGTAAAAAAAAGGACACTGGTCCAAAGAGTTCCCTAGAAAGAGACAGCCACTCCTGCCAGCCATTCTGACTCTTGAGGATGACTCCAAAAGTCGGGGCTAACATCCCCTCCCGGAGCTCAGGGTAACTTTTGAAGTGTAGGGGACCCCAGTAAACTTTGAAGTGGATACAGGGGCAATATACTCAGCCCTTAAGGCCCCATTGGGCCATCTATCAAATAAAAGGTCTCTAGTTCAAGGGGCAAATGGCAGTAAGTATCGGGCTTGGACAACTAAGAGGACCATGGACCTGGGAAAAGGAAAATCCATCAATCCTTCCTAGTAATCACAGAATGCCTGGTCCCATTGATGGGCAGAGATCTGCTCACCAAGCTCTGGGCCAAAATAACTTTTAACCCTGAAGGCAACCAAGTGGGATTTCTAAATCCTTCAGTAAAAACTCCTATAGTCATGGCTCTAACTATGTCAGTAGAAAATGTACATCAACTCACTCAACTTTGTTCAAAGAAACTGCAGGCATTCCTGAAGGATCAAGAACAGAGTTTTCCACTAACCAAATCACAGCAAAAGGACTGAATGGGTAACAAAAGCCTGTCGGGTCCATCAATTGGTTTATGCTTACCCTTCCAAGCTTCCTTGAGGAAAGCACCTAGGAGGAAAAAGACCAGGACAATTCTGGGAAGTGAACTTTACTGAAATTAAGCATGCAAGGTATGGACTTAAATATCTCCTAGTCTTTGTAGATACATTTTCAGGATGGATTAAAGCCTTCCCCACCAAAAAAAAAAAAAAAGAAAGAAAGAAAGAAAGAAAGAAAGAAAGAAAGAAACAGCACAAATGGTGGTCAAGAAGATCCTGGAAGATTTTTTTCCAAGATTCGACCTGCCTAAGGTAACAGAGTCTGATAATGGACCTGCATTCATGACCCAGGTACGTTAGGGGTTAGCCAGTACCCTGGGGATTACATTGTGCTTATAGACCACAGAGTGCAGGACAGGTAGAATGAATGAATAGAACCATTAAAGAGACCTTAATGAAATTAAGCTTAGAGACCGACATAAAAGATTGGACAATGCTTCTGCCTTATGCAATGTTTCATGCAAGAAATACTCTCTCTGTTTCTTTGTGTAACCTCACCCACTATGAAATTCCCTATGGGGCCCCTATTCCAGTAAGGGACCTAACCCCAACTCGAAGACCTAACGATCCCTTCCACACCACCATGCTTGACAGACTTACAGCTGTTGAAAGAACTCAGCGATACCTGTGAAAACAGCTGGCCACTGCCTACCAACCTGGAGATGAGGGGACTCCACATCAATATCAAGTAGGAGACTCTGTCTATGTAAGACAACATCAGGTGTCATCCCTGGAACCCCACTGGAAAGGACCATACCAGGTTCTACTTATAACACCTACAGTGGTAAAGGTAGACAGAATCACTTCCTGGATCCTGGCCTCTCATCTCAAGCCTGCACCCTGTCCAGACTCTGCCTGGAAACTGGAAGAGACTGGTAACCCTTTCAAATTGTGTATTCGCCAGGTGGATGAAGCTATAGAGTCTCTCCTTGACCACCAGTAGTTCTAACCCTCATCAGCCCTTTCAGCAGCGATGGCTGATCACAAATCCTACTGGAGAAGAAGTATAATCTATCTCACATATAGCCCACTTTGGGACCTGGTGGCCATTTCTCCACCCAGACATTTGTTAGCTGGCTATAGGTCTTTCCTATTAGGATATCCCTGATGAAGAGGATCCCACTCAAATTCCATTAAATACCTTTTGTACCATAAATAATGGAAACAAACATTATGGATGTCGGGACAGGTAAGCCAGGTGCAGGTTGGCTAGCCTAGATTACTATGTTTGCCCGGCAGACAATCAAAGCCACAAACAGCAACAGCTGTGTGGAGGAAAAGCCAATTTCTTCTGTAAGTCATGGGGATGTGAGCATACAGGGGCTTCCTGATGGAACCCAAACTACTCATCAAATTCTGTACACAGCATTGGCCATATGACCAATTAGATAACCAAAACCCATGGCCCCCAGAGCGGTCTCTAGATCCTCAAATACTGTGCGACCTTTTTAACTTCTGCAAGTGCTCAAAAGGGTAAAAGGAGATTCCCCTATGTGGAGGCCTTTTCCCTCCTTCGCTCACATCCTGAACTATGCTTCTCCAATAGATCCTCACCCTCAGCCTTCTTCTCCAGACTATCTGCTGTCACTCCAAACTCAGCAACCTGATTTCTTCCCTTCAATTACTAGATCAAAAACCCAAACCAACACCGGTTCTCAGACCATTGCCCCCTGGCTGAGAAGCAGGTACTGAGGTACCCCTCCACCGACTCACTCCTCTCTTCTCTTGTCACTGCCCGCACTGGGTCCCACCAGGTCCTCTTTCCAGCTAACCCATAGCTCAAACCAGCTGAGGAGAGCCCTCAGACCCTTATCCAAATGTAATGAAAATGGCCTTTAAAGTTGCTCTTTCATCACTGAAAACAGGTTACTAAAAATTTAAAGTTCCTCACAGGCTTTGTGGATACTCACTCCCTTCTTCCCCTCTGCTCTACCTGTTCTACTGCTCAAGTTTTGTTGCTAGGAATATCCCAAACCCCTTTCCCATTATTCTTTTACATCTCTCCTTTCTCATTCTCAGATCCATGAAGCTGCTCTAAGCCCCGACTTCTCTGTCTCCCCCCTCTGTACCAGGCCCACAGAAAAGTTTTCACTGACCTTCTCCAGGAGTCTTCACCATGGCTGACTTTAGGACTTTCAGCAAAAAAGTCCTATAAACGATTTCAGTGTAAATAACCTTCCTCTTTTAATGTTGCCCTGTTCCACTTGGCCACTGGCTAAAAATAATCAGCACTCCTAAGCTAGACACCCCCTTACTAGTTTTTCACAAAATATGTGAACAATTCCTCTGGCCTTGAACTGGGGCTTCACAGAGATGGCAACATTTCTAAGATAAAGAAGTTACCATCTGGGCTCCATGGTAACAGCTGGCAGGGGGAAAAAAAGAAAGGGAAGTAAAAGCTCTCCCCCACCCAGTTGTCCTTGAAAAGTTAACTTGCCCAGAACAGAGAAAAAAAAACAGAAACAAAAACAGCTTTTTGTGAACTTCTGCAGAGTGTGATCTTCTGAGCCACTTCTCTTACATGTTGGGTACAAAATTCTGAAACTACCTAAACTTGGAATTCAGAAGATTAATTGATTACAACCGAAGCAATGCACTCTGAATCTGGGTGCAACCAAATAGGACTGTTTCACTGTCTTTGGTGCTATCTTAGGTGCCTTGCCTTGTCCGTCCCTACAACAGTATAATTCTATATACTAAAACATTGTTGATGTTTTCATGAAATGAAAAACGGATGTGATTAATTGTGTAATGGTGCATATGTTACCCAGAATGCTCTATCATGACGCAGGTTCATTTGAAGATCGAATAGGTGGGACATACAACCCGGTTTCACTGGGAACATATGTCCCTCACTTTAGCCATCCTATAAAGAATAGGAGTTGCCACAAGGGTGGGCACAGGAACCACTGCCCTGGTCCATGGGACACAACAAATGACCCAGTTAGAAGCAGAAATAGACCAAAACTTAAATATATTAGAAACCTCCATAACAGCTTTGCAGGAATCTTTAACCTCTCTCTCTGAAGTTCTTTTACAGAACAGTTGAGGGTTGGACCTCCTCTTCATGAGTGAAAGGGACCTTTGTGCTGCATTGAGGGAAGAATGTTGTGTGAAGTTGTCAGAAGCCAGTGGTGAGCTACTACCTGCTTTATCAGGAAAGGACCCTCTTCTTAGCTTTCCTGTCTTTTGGCCATCCTCACATCAGTAGGTACCAAGAAAGACAGACTCTGTCCTTGGTAAATCCAAAAAAAGTGAGACCACTGGGACTGGGACTGGGACTGGTTGTGCTTGCCTGGCTTTCTGAATCCCACGTTTAGAGAGTTCCATCACCCAGGACGTTATGTGAGGTAACCTCAATCAGGAAGTGAATGAAGTCACTGCCTTGGCAACCACTTTGTCCTAAGAGTTGCTTCCAAGGGTCCCATGAGATGGAGGGTGCCCCTACTTCCTGTGACATTTTCACACGTTGGAATGGTATATCAACCATAGGCACCCGAGAACAGCTCTCCACACAGGCCTGGTTTGGTCAATCTTCTCTACATTAAGATGAAAGAGGCTGATAAAGACACATCCCTTCATTCTGACCAGGTTGTTTACCATGGAAGTTGAGTTTTCCTCCCTCAGGTCCTTCATAGCTGCCTACAACTTCTCCAGAAATCATTTCTGCATGGTCCTTTGAGGATCTCAGCAGGTTGAAGATCCCCTACATTCCTGTAGTGTAAGACCAACTTTTTCCCTGCTATTCTGTAGAGTTACATTGAGGGAACAGTGTATGGTTAGGGTAATAACAGGTTTTATTTGGGATAGGAATCATTCTGCTGGATGAATAATGGTATTGGGAACCTGTGATATTTACAAGAATATATAGGTGAAATATAAGTATAAAAACAGAAATCTAGGTAAGATTTGAAGCCCAGAAGAGCATTGGGCCCTTGATTGGGATACTTAGCTTTTAAATATCTTCTAAACAGATGTCTCAGATAAATCGATATACAAAGGCATAGGACCTTGAAAATTGGATGATTGAATGTAGAAGAAAACATCCACTCATATAGGCATAGTTGGTAGGATTAAGAAGATAGTCAGTAGGTTTAGGAAGAAAAGTGAGTATAGGATTTGGACAAAAAGTTCTTTAGCAATAGGGTTTGCGGTAGAGAGTGAATGTAAATGTCACCACATGTGAAGAGTCAGACACAAGGATGAACTGGGGAAAATATATGGGGAAGCAGATATCAATGGAGATATTAAGAAATCAGGCAAAGTATAAATTGAGTGATAGGATTACACATTTTCAACAGGTTAGAGGTTGAGTATAAAATCTTAGAAAGAATCAAATATTTAGTCACCAACAGGATTGACATTTGAGAGAATTAGGCAATCTGGACATGGATATTGTTAGTAATCCATGCACACTTTCCATTTAGGCTTTGGCACAGTCATAAGTGTGAACTTTGCATTTTGTTTCCAGAATATCACTGTGATAAAGTGCATATGTAGATCAGGTGACATGAGTATTTCTTCCACCATTTCTGTGGGCAATATTTTGAAGGTGTATAAATTAGTATAGGGTGTACAAATAGGTGTTCCCTGTGTCTAGGAATATAGATAAAATGAATGAATAGACCATACTGTGAATAAATAATATTACTGGTTCCAACTTTAAATATTGGATTGAATTGATATTTACAAATTTACAGGAAATCTTATATTGAGATACATACATTCATTACAGCCATTTATACATCTAATGGTAATATTAGGTTTATGGTTTATCATGAAGAGTGTGTGAGTTTTGCTTTAAAAGTGATTATTGAAATCTAAAATAAAATGAAGTATCATGAAAAGACCAGTCAAAAAACATAGAGGAATACTTGTGTACTGAAGCAAGAAGTGATTAAAAGTGAAACAAAAGCCTATCAATTTGCAAAATTGTGAATGAAATATATATCCTATGATGTGCATAAACTGAAGAAATAGTCATGTAACAGTGTTGAATAAAAATGAAGGTCAAAATACACATCATGTCCCATAGGAATCTACTTGCATTGATGTTAAAGTGGGTCAGTTACTGTAGAAAAATTAGGACTTCTATGCACCATTCACTGAATTTTGATTTCAGTACTAGGATACAATATGTATTTTAGGTGGATGAATATTTCTGAAAATAACTTTGTGAACATTTGGTTATAAATCCACATTCATGAATATGAATGCATTTAGGGATTGTATAATAAGACACATATATTTTACATTCTGAAAAATCTGGAGAGTGTGTGTGTGTGTATATATATATATATATATATATATATATATATATATATATATATATATATATAAAGAGAGAGAGAGAGAGAGAGAGAGAGAGAGAGAGGCATTAAAAGGTAGCAATATATATGCCAATCGAAATTCATCATGAAATATATAACATCCACAGATCCAAAACTATTCATTTTACTGAACATGGATTTATGTATTATATTGTTCAACTAGGAAGCTCACCCATAGTTTTAATTTTCAATTCCAACAACGTTTAGGAGGAGTGACCTCTTCTAAAAATTTGTATCTGCCAAGTCAGCCATCTAACAAAAATGTACATGTGATACCAGTTAGGATTCTATATGTACATTCAAAAATACATGTGCTGAATAGGCTACAGATAAAGGGAGATAGGAATTCACATATTTGTTAACTATAAAACACATGGAGAACTATTTCAATTTAAAATTGACTAGATTTATAACACCTACCCTTTATCATGCAAAAGGTAAATCCAACTATACACCATGCCTCTCTAAACTGCTTGTATTTCTATTCTGTTTGGGTTTTTTTTCTTCATCACTTTAGGATTGCTGCAATCTGGCTGGGCACAATTCAGGAGCCACTTGTCAAAAGAAACTAAAATTACTTTTAGAACCACACATGACTAAAAATTAGCTCCTCGGGAAAAACCCTCAGAGCCCAACTGCCACTACTGGCTTCCCACAAGCTCTCAACCTCCACACTCCTTCTCTTGAGGTCGATTGGCTGGGTCGTGTGGGCAGAGCCCAAAAAGTCCCACAATGAGCAGCTCCGTTGTCTGAAAGGGTGGGGAAACAGCCCAATGGCATTACCACAGAGGAGCCAATCAGCTAGATATTGCTGGGGCTGCTGTGAGCCAATCATCATCTTGCAGTCTGAAAGGGTGGGGAAAGTGCTCAATGAGCATCTCCAATGAGCATCACCGCAGAGGAGCCAATTAGCTTGATGTTGCTGGGGCCGCTGTTAGCCAATCATCAGCTGGAAGTCTGAAAGTTTGTTTGGCCCCTTGGGCTGTGCCTCTCAACACCTCCCCCTCTCTGTTTAAACAACAAGCATGTGGCTTAGGGACCATGCCTGCCTTAGGTTGTCCAATAGTACATATGGTGCTTACCCATTATCGAATGAGCTGACCTCAAGGTATCAGCCTACAGTCTTAGATTGGTACCATTGCAATTGGATCTTACCCGTCACTAGCTACAGGTCCAGTATACAGTCACACCTGTGGAGAGGTCTTTGTACCAGCGGGGGGTGAGGTTCTTTGTCTCACCTCTGTTGGCCCCCAAATTTTAGCTGAACGACCATGACAGCAGAAGGGAGGAAGATACACCAAGCCAATTGACGGCTCCTTTTGGAAAAATTGTACCACCGATGACATCATCAGCAAAAATACCCCAACACTACCACAAGTCAATTCACCAACATATTGTTCACAATGCATGCAGGTGAGTTCACAATGCATACAGGTGATACATAGTCCAGGCAAGTTCTGCAAGCAGTTCAGTGATGGCTATTGCAGAAGCTGTAGATTGGTTTTATCTTTGTCTTTACAGGCACTGGGATGAAGATAGGAATTTTGGCAATAATGCCCAAAGAAAAATTATGTAACATTCCAGAAGGTACTAAAAGAAAACAATTTTCTTAACAATTGACATTGTCTTGAAGAGAATTATTAAATATAATGAAAAGAAAAGGTGAAAGTAAACAAACAGATCTGTTAACCTCCTTTTTTGTACACATTTTAAAACAATCCTCAACAGGTGTTTACCCAATTTAAATTAAAACATTTACATCAAGTGTATAAAAATATATTTGGATCCATTTTTTCATGAGCGCTCATCATATATGATATATGGACATACGTACATTCAAACATATAACAAAAAACACAAGTGTGCACACGTAATATAATACATACAACACATAACATAAGAGTAAAGGCCTTATAACATTTTACAGGTGAAATCTCCATTGCAATGTCTAAAAACTCTATAGTCCAAAAATAGAACTGATCAGCAAAACATTAACCTAGGTTTGTATGAGCTCAAAAAACAAAATAGAACTTCATGACATGGGAAAGGGTAAAAATAAAATAGATATTGAAAAAAGCATCCTGGATTTGTCACAGATGTAAGAATAGCCAAACTGGAGTTCTGGATATCAGCTGTTATGGATTTGAGCCAAATCATATTCTTTTAATCTGTAGAAATCGCTTTAGTTAGTCTCTCTGGAATCCAAATCGGCTGCTGTTCTCCCTGTGGAAACACACAAACAGACCTACAACTCCAGACAATTAATGGGTCAGGACATTTCCATTGTCCTGTTAGAATATCCTTCCAAAGTACCTTGGGCTTATGTACATTTTTTGGACACATATGCCTTTCCACAGGACTAAGCCCTGATGAATCCAAATTTCCAAAGTTTAGAGTAAAAAGGGTTATTTTAAGTTTATCTTTGGGGAATATATACCCCTTCCCAATTCCTTTTTTTTTTTTTTTTGTTTAATTAGTACGTTTTAATAGTTTAATGAGCTCATTTAACTATGCCTTGTCCCTGCGGATTGTATGGGATTCCTGTTATATGAGTAATGCAAAATGATGAGCAAAATTCTTTAAAAGAGGTAAAAGTATAACCAGGGGCAACATCTGTTTTTAACTGTTTTGGAATGCCCACAGTGGCAAAATTTTGTAAGCAATGAGCTATAACATCTTTAGTTTTTTTTCTCCGGCATGAAGGGAGTCCATCAAAAATTCAGAAGAAGTATCATCTGTAACATGCAAATATTTTAATTTTCCAAATTCTGGCAAGTTTGTGACGTCCATCTGCCAAAAATGGTTAGGTATCAATCCTCTAGGATTGACTCCAAGATTAACTTGTGGTAAAATGGTCACACAATTTTGACATTGTTTTATTATTTGTCTAGCTTGTTCCTTAGTTATTTTAAAGCGCTTATGTATAGTATTAGCATTGACATGGAATTTTTTATGAAAATTTGTAGCTTCTTCTACTGTAGAGAAAATATGTATGTCATGCGTAGTTTTATCTGCTAAATCATTACCCAAACTAAGGGCTCCAGGCAATCCTGTATATGTCCTGATATGCCCTATAAAGGACGGATCTTTTCTGTCCCAGATTAGACTTTGTATAGTGGAAAGAAAAGAGAAAACAGGAGAGGAAGGGGAAATTTGTTTCTTCCTAAGATTATATATTCAAACTCAACCCTGTTGAAAATGCATAATCATATCACTCACTTTATACTTTGCCTGATTTCATAATGTCTCTAAAGATATGTGCTTTCCTGCATATTTTCACCAGTTCACCATTGTGACTGACCCTTCACATGAACTTATGTTCACTTTCACTCTCTAACCACAACCCTAATGCTCCAGAACTTTTGTTCCAAATCCTATACTCACTCTTCTTCCTAAACCAACTCTGTACCTAATTCTACCTACTATCCGTTTTTGACTGGATGTTCTCTTCAACATTCAATCATCCAAGCTACAAGGTCCGATGCCATTGTATATCTATTTATCTGAGACATCTGTACACAATGTAAATCAAAGTTAAGTATCCAAATCAAGGGCCCAATGCCCTTCTGGGCTTCAACATTACCTAGATTTCGGTTTTCATTCATATATTTAACCTCTATATTTTTATAAATATCTCAGGTTCCCAATACCATTATTCATCCCGCAGGATTATTCCTAACTCAAATCAAACATTTTATTAGCCCTAAGAATACACTGTTCTATCAACCTAAATTTAAAGAAAAGCAGGGACAGAGTTGGTCTTACAATACAGGAATGTAGGGGATCTTCCACCTGCTGAGAACCTCCAAAGTCCATGCAGAAATGAATCCTGGAGAAGATATAGTCAGCTATGAAGGATCTGCGAGAGTAAAAGTCATCTTCCATGGCAATCACCCTGGTCAGGATGAAGGGATGTGTCTGAATCAGCCTCTCTCTTCTTAATGTAGAGGAGATTGACCAAACCAGGCCTGTGTGGATAGCTATTCCCGGGTTCCTAAGGTTGACATACCATTCTAACTTGTGAAAGTTTCAAAGGAAGTAGGGGAAGCCTCCATCTAATGGGACACTTGGAAGCAACTATTAGGACAAAATAGTTTACAAGGCAGTGAATTTATTCAGTTCCTGAAGGGAGTGACCTCACCTCACTTTCTTGGTGATGGATCTCTCTGAACTTGGGATACTGGAAACCAGGCACATAGAGCCAGTCCCAGTCCCAGTCCCAATGGGTTCACTTGTTTGGATTTACCAAGGACAGAGTCAGTCTTTCTTTGTACCTACTGATGTTAGGATGGCAAAAGCAAGGAGAGCTCGGAAGAAGGGCCTTTCCTGAGAAAGCAGGTAGTGGCTAAACACTAGCTTCTGACAACATAACAGAGTTGGTCAAGGAGAACAGACCTGAGACAGGACAGGACTTTTCAGGGGAAAATTGTATGGCCCACCAGTCAGAGGACACTCCCTAGAGTCACAGACCTACTTGGGGGAAGGAGGTGCCAATATGGGTGGGGTTTTGGGTTTATGATTTTGTCTCATGTTCTGAGAATAGGTAGGAAAGGTGGTTTGTTTTTTGGGGTTGAACTGTTTCTAGTAAGACGTTTGACAAGGCGAGTGTTTCTATGTCTCTGTATCCCACTATGTCCGTGGTTGTAGACATTAGAAAAGAGAATGCATCAATGGATTTGTCCTGTCTTGTAGAAAGCTTCCCAGCATTCATCCTGCCCAATTAATGAATGGATTGCAGCTTTCCTTAAGGATGGGCAACACCAACGATCTTAGTAATTTCCAATTTCTTTCTGAATTCTGGCCAATCTCCAGAATAGGCTCATGGTTTTGTGTCCAAGATATGTACCACCTCCAAGCTCTGTGACATGGCCATGTACTGGATAGATGAAGGGAATGGGGAGCATCTCAGAAAATGCAGATATCAGTGTGACCAGTAAACTCTCAGTGGAGAAACCCTTCTTTGAGCCTTTTGCTTACATAATGTTCTGTTGCCTTGAATGTCAAGAAGTTCTTTGTTTCGGACCACCCCTTTGTGAAGCCTGAAGAAAACAGTTTTCAGATGGAAATGAATGGGCATAACCTGTGGCTCTTTGCTTAATTGCTTTGGAAATGGATGTGTCTGAATCCAACTCTATGCCCTGTGTGAGGCTGTGTCTTAGATTCTCTGCAACTGATAGATCTAAAGAAAGATCCCATGTGTGCATCCAAAACCAAAATGGCCAAAAGAGCAGTCATTGTAGGTGAAGTTTCTCTCCGTCCTCTGTTAGGTTCTTGACGTCCATCAAGTGAGAATTGGGATCCTTTGGGTCAAATGAGTTTTTCAAAGCACTGCAGATGTGGTTGGGTTTTCTTATGACTGAAATTCACATAAAGAATCTACACCTGACAGTCAGTAGGCCTCAAATTGCAGAAGAAGATCAGTATTAATGGCAGGTGTATTTGATCAATCCTGGTTCACTGGAAGGGTTTCCAGGCCACCCTGACTTTAGGCAAATTAGCGGCAAGGGAGCATGTTTTGGACACTGTCTTGGGCTATGCCCCTCATGGAAACGTCCAGCCAGAGGTTATGATGAGTGTCTATATGGAAGAAGATGAGGGCCATTGGGGAGTGTTTTGGTTTTAATTGTGGTCATTTGTGTGGCATTTGGAAGAGATGACTGGGTCCACCTGGGCTTGAACTCTGGTGTGATTCCCCTTAGAGACTGAGTTCTGGAACTGAGCTCAGAGAAGTATTGCCATTAATTGTGTTGGGATTTTATGAGACCATGCATAAGAGTCGCCCTTTAAACTGAGATCTAGCATTGAAGTGCTGTGTCCCATAATGAAAGATCCACAAACAGTGAAAGCAACGACACATGAAACAGACAAGACAAGACAATAAAGACAGGCAATGGACGTCCAACACTGAGATCAGGACTGAGTAGCCGGCAATAACCAATGGGCTGGCAATACCAAATCCAAAACAAAATATCACTGAGTCGAGGAATCTATTATAACTAAATTTCCCAAGTCCTCTGGGGCGTCCTCCAGGAACGTGGCCTGTGGCTCTGTGACACGTCTGTCAGCCACTGTCGGAGAGAGCTCACACTCTTCATCAATAGCCATTTTTCCAAGTCCTAACCTGAAACCTGAAACCAGGAATAGGAGACTTACTTACCCCAAGAGTAGCCCGTTGGGGTCTCTCATCCGCCGCTGCCAGATATCAGTGGAAACTTCATGTGTAAAGGTCGGGTGTGCATTGGAGGAAGAGACCAACAAGAAACTGACTCATGAAATAGCAAAGGGTTTATTGGAGTTCCAGCATGCTGGGGCTCAGAGCTCACTTGAATACAGCAGAGAGCACTGAGAAGAGCTTGAGCAGAGCTTATATACTTTCCTTGCCGAGGGCAAGGAGGGAAGTTTATTGATGGGTCAGTGGGAGTGGGCAGTTTGCATGCAACCAGGTGAGAGAGTAAATTCTGCAGTTTGAAAACTGGGGACAGCACATTCTGGGAACAAGATTAGCAAACAGTTCTCAAGATTTCAACAGTGTTTTGTTAAGCATAGAGAAAAACAGGAAGTGACAAGTACCTATTTAATTAACCATTCAATAACAACTATACCTTTTTAAATGGATGTTCTCATCTACATTCAATCTTCCAAGGTACAGGGTCCTATGACATTGTATATCAATTTACCTGAGACATCTGTGCAGAACGTAATTCAACACTAAGTATCCCAATTAAGGGCCCAATGCCATTCTGGGATTCAAATCTTACTTAGATTTCTGTTTTCCTACATATATTTCAACTATATATTCTTATACATATCGCAGCTTCTCAATAGAATTATTCATAAACAGAATGATTCCTAACCCAAATCAAACATGTTATTAACCCTAACCCTACAGTGTTCCCTCAATCTAACTTTAAAGAAGAGCACGGACAGAGTTGGTCTTATAATACAGGAATGTAGGGGATCTTTCACCTGCTGAGAACCTCAAAGGTCCATGGAGAAATAAGCCATGGAGAAGATGTAGGCAGCTATGAAGGACCTGAGACAGCAAAAGTCATCTTCCATGGCAAACAACCTGGTCAGGATGAAGGGATGTCTCTGAATCTGCCACTCACACCCTGTGAACTGCGCCACTTCACAGGTGAATAACGAGTTAGAATGACAAAAAATTATCTTGTTAGGATCTTACAGAAAAATGGGTGTGCACCGAAACCTAGAAGAATGATTTCCACCAATGAGGTCCGGTAATTGAGTCTCAAACACGAGCCAAATGTGCGAACGGAGATCCGGGCTGACAAATCTGTGTGGCCTGCCCCGTGGCTAGAGACAGCAGGGCACCACCTAGAAGCGACCAGCCGGCAGGGAGAAACGTTGCTGCAGATTCTGTGGAATCCTGCTGGCTGACCTCCAACTGAGCCCCGGGCTGAGTTTGGGATTTCAAACGGGGAAGGAAGTGCTACAGTTCTATCCCCCCACAATAAAAACTCCACCAAGGAAACCAACGGTCACCATCTTGGAGAGCAGAAGTAACCACCGCCACTCTCCAACAGATTGCAACAATAAAACAGGTTTGTGTTACTCAGCTCATCTCCCATACAGCAGGGAATTCACATAAAATCTCTCTTAGGCTTTCCATTGGAGAGATTATCAGAGAGAGCCTGCATAAAGACGTCGGGAAAACTAGAGGCACCTGACCTTCAACTTCCCCTCCCATCAGCGGCGAAAACGAAACCTGTCTAGCCAGAGCTGGGAGAGGGGCAAGAGGAAAAAATCAAAACAATAGAGTGCCGGGGTTCCCCATAGACACCATCCACACCCAAGAAACGGCAGGCCCAGAGGACAGTATGAGCTGCCGAGAGGCATCACTCAGGGGAAATCTGGTCTAGCACGAGAAACCAGGACTAGCAGGAGATAACAGGGGACTAGAGGCCAGGCCCGCGTGACTGGGCGGCTGGAGAACGCCCGCCCACTGGTAACAAACAGCCCGCTGCTGGTGCGACTGGGTGGCTGGTGCCCGCCTGCCTACCAGCGACCAATCGCCCACTGGCTGCACGTGCAACTGGGTGGCTAGAGATCTCCCGCCCACCAGTGACAGCCCACCCGCTGACTGTGTGACTGGACAGCTGGAGACCGCCCGCCCGCCGGCGACCGGGAGTTGAAAACAAACAGAGACAGATCAGTCCCAGCCCACTCCCATTTGAACACCCTGGCAAGGAGCCTGGGGCCCGCCATAGCAGACAGGTGACATCACTGGAGCTCGGCCATCGCAATTCCTTCCAAGCAGAATTCACTTTAGCAGGCATAGTCTACCAACACAAAGGAGAGACAACAGATATATTAAACCAAAACAAATCTATAGAATAGAGCAGAAAAATAGCAATCAAATAGAGATGGAAAACAACGTGAACATCATGAAAAAACAAAGGAAAAAAATGTGTACAAACAATGCAGGACAACTTAATTCTACAGGAGGACCTAGAATCATCAGAAACAGGGATAGGGAAAAAAACTCAAGGCTTACCTAACTCAGATGGAAAGGGATATTAGAGAATACATGAATCAGCAAGTCCTAGCAATAAAAGTATATTTTGAAAATGAATTAAACAAATTCAAATGGCAAAGAACAAGCTTTACCAGGAGATAGAGATCTTAAAAAAAATCAAACAGTAATCCTAGAAATGCAGGAAACTATTAATTAAAACTCAAACGAGAATATTACAAATAGACTAGATCAAATAGAAGTCAGAACATCAGATAATGACAACAACGTTTATCAACTTGAAAAGAATATAGTCAACACAGAAAAGATGCTTAAGTCCCAAGAGCAGTCTATTCAAAAGATATGGGATGTCATAAAAAAAACAAATTTCACAGTCATCGGGATAGAAGAAGCCATAGATATTCAAACCGAAAGAATGGACAACATATTAAATGAAATAATTCTAGAAAACTTCCCAGAGATGAAAGATGGAATGGATTGCCAAATCCTTGAAGCCTACAGGACCCCAAACATTCAAAACCATAATAGACCAACTCCAAGACATATAATTATGAAGATAGCCAACATAGAGAACAAGGAGAGAATATTAAAAGCTACGAGAGAAAGGAGGCGGATTACATTCAGGGGTAAACCAATTAGATTAACGACTGATTTTTCATCACAAACTTTGAAAGTGAGAAGATCCTGGAACAATGTATTTCAAACACTGAAAAATAATGAATTCCAACAAAGAATACTGTATCCAGCAAAATTAAGCTTCAGATTTGACAATAAAATTAAAGTCTTTCACAATGAATTAAAACTAAAAGAATTCACACCCATAACACCAGCACTGCAAAGGATTTTGGGCAAAATACTACAAGAAGAAGAATTGAAAAATAGTGCCCCAAACTAACAGTGGGAGGTATCTCAGTAAAGGGGGAGGAAAATAACCAAAAAGTAAAAACTAGCCAAACTAAAATAAATAAATAAATTAACATGAATGGATGTACAAATCATATTTCAATTGTAACCTTAAATGTTAATGGCCTAAACTCACCATTCAAGTGACATAGGGTAGTAACCTGGATCAAAAAAACAAATCCAACAATATGCTGCTTTCAGGAGACTCATATGATAGGTAAAGACATACACAGGCTGAAAGTAAAAGGTTGGGAAAAATCATACCACTCACAGGGCACACGGAAGCAAGCAGGAATGGCCAAACTCATATCAAATACAATCAACTTCAAACCTACGTTAATCAAAAGGGATAAAGAAGGACACTATATAACGTTAAAAGGAACCATCCACCAACATAACATAACAATTACCAATTTGTATGCAGCAAACAAATGAGCTGCCACACTCATAAAACAAACTCTTCTCAAGTTCAAGAGTCAAATAGACTACAACATAATAATTATAGGTGACGTCAACAGACCGCTCTCACCATTAGACACATCCTCTAGACAAAAACTGAATAAAGAAACTATAGAACTCAACAGCACAATCAATAACCTAGACTTAACCGACATATATAGAATATATCAACCATCATCAAGTGGATACACCTTCTTATCAGCAGCAGATGGATCCTACTCAAAGATAGACCATATATTAGGTCATAGGGCAACTCTTAGTAAATATAAAGGCGTGGAGATAATACCATGCACCATATCAGATCATAATGAAATGAAACTGGAAATCAATGATAAAAGAAGGAAGGAAAAATCCTACATCACATGGAAAATGAACAATATTCTACTGAATGATCAATGGGTTACAGAAGACATTAAGGAGGAGACAAAAAAATTCTTAGAGACAAATGACCATACAGACACAACCTACTGTAATCTATGGGACACAATGAAAGCAGTTTTAAGAGGAAAATTCATTTCTTGGAGTTCTTTCCTCAAAAAAAGAAAAAAACAACAACAAATAAATGAACTCACACTACACCTCAAAAACCTAGAAAAGGAAGAGCAAAACAACAGCAAATGTAGTAGACGACATTAAAATAAGAGCAGAAATCAACGAAATTGAAACAAAAAATCATTGAAAAAATTGATAAACTAAAAGTTGGTTCTTTGAAAAAATAAATAAGATTGACAGGCCCTTAGCCATGATAACGAAGAGAAGAAGAGAGAGAACTCAAATTATTAACATAGGGGGTGAAAAATGCAATACCACAACAGACACTACAGAAATATAGAAGATAATTAGAAAGTATTTTGAAACGCTATATTCCAATAAAATAGAAGATAGTGAAGATATCAATAAATTTCCTAAGTCATACGATCTGCCCAGATTGAGTCAGGAAGACACACACAATTTAAACAGACCAATGACAAAGGAAGAAATAGAAGAAGCCATCAAAAGATAACCAACGAAAAAAAGCCCTGGACTGGATGGGTAAACAGCGGAGTTCTACAAAACCTTCAAAGAAGAATTAATACTGATTCTTTTCAAGCTCTTTCAAGAAATAGAAAAAGAAGGAGCTCTTTCAAATTCATTCTATGAGGCCAAAATCACCCTGATCTTGAAATCAGACTAAGACACTTCAAAGAAACAAAACTACAGACCAATATCTCTAATAAACTTGGATACAAAAATTCTCAATAAAATCCTGATGAATCGAATACAAAAGCATATCAAAAAAAATTGTGCACCATGATCAAGTAGGATTCACCCCTGGGATGCAAGGCTGGTTCAATATACAGAAATCAATAAATACTATTCACCACATCAATAGACTTAAAGACAAGGACCATATGATCATCTCGATAGATGCAGAAAAAAACATTTGACAAAGTACAGCATCCCTTTATGTTCAAAACACTAGAAAAACTAGGGATAACAGGAACTTACCTCAACATTGTAAAAGCTATATATGCTAAACCTCAGGCTAGCATCATCCTAAATGGAGAAAAACTGAAGGGATTGCCTCTAAAATCTGGAACAAGACAGGGATGCCCTCTATCACCACTTCTATTCAATTTAGTTCTTGAAATTCTAGCCAGAGCAATTAGACAATAGAAATTAAAGGCATAAAAATAGGAAAACAAGAACTTAAATTATCACTATTTGTGGATGACATGATAATATATATAACAGACCCAAAAGGGTCTACAAAGAAACTGCTAGAGATAATAAATGAATTAAGCAAAGTGGCAGGATATAAAATCAACACGCATAAATCAAAGGGATTTATGTATATCAGGAGCAAAACTTCTGAAATGGAAAGGAGGAAAACCACTCCATTCACAATATCCTCAAAGAAAATAAGATACTTGGAAATCAACCTAACAAAAGAGGTGAAAGATTTATATAATGAAAACTACAGAACCCTAAAGAGAGAGATAGAAGAAGATCTTAGAAGATGGAAAAATGTATCCTGTTCATGGATAGGCAGAACTAACATCATCAAAATGGTGATATTACCCAAAGTTCTCTACAGGTTAAAATGGATGCCAATCAAAATCCCAACGGCATTTCTTGTAGAAATGATAAAGCAATCATGAAATTCATATGGATAAACAAAAGACCCAGAATAGCAAAAGCAATTCTAAGCAGGAATTTGAATCTGGAGGTATAGGGATACCAGAGTTCAAACTGTACTACAAAGCAATAGTTATAAAAGCAGCGTGGTACTGGTACCAAAACAGGCAGGTGGATCAGTGGTAGAGAATAGAAGACACAGAAATCAATCCACAAAATTACAACATTCTTATATATGATAAAGAGGCTAAAAGCATATTGGGAGATGGATAGCATCTTCAACAAATGGTGCTGGGAAAACTGGAAATCCATATGCACCAAAATGAAACTGAATCCCTTTCTCTCGTCATGCACAAAAGTTAACTCAAAATGGATCAAGGAGCTAGTGATGAAATCAGAGACACTGCATGTGATAGAAGAAAAAGATGGCTATGATCTACATACTGTGGGGTCGGGCTCCAAATTCATTAATAGAACACCCATAGCCCAAGAGTTAATAACAACAATAAACAAATGGGACTTACTTAAACTAAAAAGTTTTTTCTCTGCAAGAGAAACAATAAGAGAGGTAAATAGAGAGTCTACATCCTGGCAACAATTTTTTACCCCTCACACTTCAGATAGAGCCCTAATATCCAGAATATACAAAGAACTCAAAAAATTAAACAATAAGATAACAAATAACCCAATCAACAAATGGGCCAAGGACCTGAACAGACACTTCAGAGAGGAGGACATACAATCAATCAACAAGTACATAAAAAAATGCTCACCATCTGTATCAGTCAGAGAAATGCAAATCAAAACCACCCTAAGATACCATCTCACTCCAGTAAGATTAGCAGCCATTATGAAGTCAAACAACAATAAGTGTTGGCGAGGATGTGGAGAAAAGGGTACACTTGTACACTACTGGTGGTACTGAAAATTGATAAGGCCAATTTGTAAAGCAGTATGGAGATTTCTTGGAAAGCTGGGAATGAATGCACCATTTGACCCAGCTATCACCCTTCTCGGACTAGAGGGTCTTAACAGAGCGTACTATAGGGATACTGCCACATCAATGATCATAGCGCCACAATTCACAATAGCTAGACTGTGGAACCAACCTAGATGTCCTTCAATAGATGAATGGTTAAAAAACTGTGGCATCTATACACAATGGAGTATTACTCAGCACTAAAAAATGGCAAAATCATAGACTTTGCAAGGAAATGGATGGCATTAGAGCAGATTATGCTAAGCTAAGCTAACCAATCCTTAAAAAAAATGCCAAATGTCTTCTTTGATATAAAGAGAGCACCTAAGAACAGAACAGGGAGGAAGAGCATGAGAAAAAGATTAACATTAAACAAAGACGAGTGGGGGTATAGAAAGGGGGAGAGAAGGGAAAGCATATGGAAATGGTAGGAGACCCTCAATGTTACACAAAATTACATATAAGAGCTTGTGAGGGGAAATGGGGGGAAAACAATGGAGAGAATTGAACAACAGAAGATGAGGTAGAGAGGAAAGATGGGAGGGGAGGGGAGGGGGGATAGTAGGGGATAGAAAAGGTAGCAGAATACAACATCACTATTATGCCATTATGTACAAATGTGAATGTGTAACCAATGTGCTTCTACAATTCGTATTTGGGGAAAAATGGGAGTTCATAACCCAATTGAGTCAAATGTATGAAAGATAATATATCATGAGTTTTGTAATGTTTTGAACAATCAGTAAAAATAAATAAATAAATAAAGGTTTAAAATTGAGTGGCAAGAAATCAGCTAAAAAAGTGTTGAGATGCATTCATTTTGCTAAGCAGAAACTTTGTTTTGTGTAGTTGTATCTTTCGCAAACTTATTTTACCAGAAAACTGGCTTTTGAAAATACACTTAATTGAGATTAAAGGATAATCCACCTACATTCATGAAAAATTCATAGCATTTCCTATATTTTTCATATTTCATTTTTTGGTAAATATTTTGTCATGGACCAGGTCTAGTCTTAGGCTATTCTTTCAGAATACTGCCTCATCTGATAAGTTGGTACAATGTGTTGGATTGTTCTTTTCATCTTTTATTTAATAGTTTCTAGCTGATAATGTGTATTTTTCATTATCTTTATTTGGACATACATACCCAACGATATCTTTGCATTTTATGTTTTATTGGGAAGAGACTCATCAAAAGCTCTGTATTATATGTATCAACAATCAAACATTTAGAGCATGCAATTATTCTTAATTTTGCATGAAAATATCTTTGTACCATTTACTTATAAAAATTTAGAACTATTAATAATGTCCCTACTGTAATAAGTAACTAATTACCAGAAAAATTAAACAATTCACTTTATATCAATTATGAATATGAAAAGTACTAAAATAAGTATTTGGCAATTAATACATAATTGATAGAAATTGAAATCATAAGAAAGCCATTTAAAATGTCAGTGCATATGGTCCTTAAATAATAGGTTGTTCAAAAAAATTTCTCTAATTCATAAGATATAATATGCCATATTACAGCGTAACGTGATAAAAAACATTAAATTATCAATATTGATAATAAAGAATGATACCTTTTTTCTTAAATATGTTTATTTGATTTTCATTGTAAGATGTTAATTCTGGAAGACTTCAGAATTAAGAAAGTCTTGGTGTATATTATTTCTAACAGGCTAATCAAAGTACTTTTAAATATATATGTATATATATATATATATATATATATATATATATATATATATATATATATACATAATATATGTAATGCATATGCATGAATATAGACACATATGTATAATAAATGTATTGTAATATATCTATCAGGTGATTATAATTATTAAATTTTTTTTAAAAAAAATAGTGACTATAAAAAACAGTCTCAAATTTAAATTTCATAGCATACAACTGTTTGTAATGCCATGAGAGAAAAATAGATATGGAGGAAAAACGAAAAAGGAAGAGAGAGAAGGGGAAAAATGAGGAAGAAAGTGAGTAAAGAAGAGGGAGAGGCGTGTTCGATGTTAAGACAAAAGTGGAGCGGCTGGGTTTGTGATTCAGTGTTAACATGTTTGCCTAGTATGTGTGAGGAACTGGGTTCTATTCTCAGCACCACATAAACAAATAAACAAAATGAAAATCCATCAACAACTTAAAAAATAAAAAATAAAAAACTAGAAATATTACTAAAATCCCAAGCATTTATGAATGTTAAATAATAAAATATATGTTACATAGCCTTATGTAATTTCTAGACTCCCCAAAAGAGTCATTAAATGTTAGATTATTAGTGCTATAAATAAAAATCCATTGCTCTTTCCTCTACATTCTGTGGCATTCTAGTGCTAAAATAAATTGTAGTATAACACCAAAAAAAAAAAAATCCTAATATTTCTACAGTAACTGACCCAGTTTAACATCAATGCAAGTAGATTCCTATGGGACGTGATATGTACTTTGAAGTTTATTTTTATTCCACACTGGTACATTTCTATTTCTTGAGTTTATGCACATTATAGGATATATATTTCATCCACACGTTCACAAATTTATAGGCATTTATTTCACTTTCAGTCACTTCCTGCTTCAGAAAACATGTATTCCTCCGTTTCTGACTGGTCTTTTCTTGAAACTTCTTTCCAAACACATTATTTTCGATTTCCATTATCACATTTGAAGCAAAACTCACACACCCCTCATAATAAACCATAACCCTAATATTACCATTAGATGTACAACTGGTTGGAATGAATGATTGTATATCAATATAAGATTTCTTACTTAGTTTCAGATATCAATTCAATCCATTATTTAAAGTGGAACCAGTTATATTATTTATTCACAATGTGGTATTTTCATGCATTATCTCTATATTCATAGATACAGGGTACACCTCTTTGTACCCCCAACACTAATTTATACGTCTTCAAAATATTGCTCCCAGAAATGTTGGAAGAAATACCCATGTCACCTGATCTACATATGCATTTTATCACTGAAATATTCTGGACACAAAAAGCAAAGGTCACACTTATGATTGTATCAAAGCTAAATGAAAAGTGAACATGGATTACTAAAAACATCCATGTCCAGGTTGCCTAATGCTCTCAAATGAAAATCCTATTGGTAACTACAAATTAGTTTCTTCCAAAGATTATATATTCAAACTCAACCCTGTTGAAAATGTCTAATCCTCTCACTCACTTTATACTTTGCCTGTTTTTGTAATGTCTCTATTGGTATCTGCTTTTCCACAGTTCATCATTGTGACTAAATCTTCACATGTTCTGAAACTTACATTCACACTCTAATCGAAATCCTATTGCTAAAGAACTTTTGGTCCAAATCCTATATTCACTCTTCTTCTTAAAACCTACCTACTATCTTCCTAATCCTACCGACTATCACTTTTTGACTGGAGGTTCTCTTCTACATTCAATCATCCAGTTACAAGGTCTTATGCCATTGTATATCGATTTCTCTGAGACATTTTTGCAGAATGTAATTCAACGATAGGTATCCCAATCAAGGGCCCAATGATTTCTGGGCTTCAAATCTTACTTAGATTTCTGTTTATGTACATATATTTCACGTCTGTATTCTAATAAATATCACAGGTTCCAATAACATTATTCATCCAGCAGAATGGTTCCTAACCGAAAATGAAAATGTTATTAACCCTAACCATACACTGTTCCCTCAATCTAACTTTACAGAAGAGCAGTGACAGTGTTGGTCTTACAATACAGGAATGCATGGGATCTTCCACCTGCTGAGAAACTCAAAGGTACATGCAGAAATGATCCCTGGAGAAGATGTAGGCAGCGATGAAGGACCTGAGAGAGCAAAAGTCATCTCAATGGCAAACAACCTGGTAGAATTAAGGAATGTGTCTGAATCAGCCTCATTCTTCTTAATACAGAGAAGATAGACCAAACCATGCCTGTGTGGAGAGCTGTTCCCTGGTCCCTATGTTTGATATACGATTCGAACTTGTGAAAGTGTCACAGGATGTAGGGGAATCCTCCATCTCATGGGAACCTTGGAGGCAAATGTTAGGACAACGTGGTTTCCAAGGCAGTGACCTCATTCAGTTCCTCAAGGAAGTGACTTCACCTCACTTCCTTGGTGATGGAAGTCTCTGAACTTGGGATCCAGGAAGCCAGGCACCCAGAGCCATAACGCGTCCAAGTCCCAGTGGTCTAACTTGTTTGGATTTACGAAGGACAGAGTCAATATTTCTTGGTACCTACTGATTTGAGGATGGCCAAATGCCAGGAAACCTCTGAAGAGGGTCCTATCCTGATAAAGCAGGTAGTGGATCACCGCTGGCTCCTGACTACTTCACAGAGTTGGCAAAGTAGAGCAGATCTGAGACAGGACAGGCCATTTTGGGAGAACATAGTATGGCCCACCAGTCAGAGGACACTCTGGATATGACAGACCTACTTGGGGGAAGGAGGTGCCTTTGCGGGTGTGGGTGTGGGTTTGTGATTTTGTCTCATGTTCTGAGAATACGAAAGAAAGGCGGTTTGATTGGATTGTAGTGAACAGTTTCTAGTAAGTCGTTTGACAAGGCGAGTCTTTCTATGTCTGTGTATCCCACTGTGTCCGTGGTTGTCGACATTAGAAAAGAGAATGCATCAGTTGATGTGTTCTGTCTAGTAGAAAACTTCGCAGCATTCATCCTGCCCAATTGATGAATGGACTGTCACTTGCCTTAGGGATGGGCAACACCTACTATCTGCCTAAGTTCCTGTTTTCTTCCTGAATTCTGGCCACTCTCCCGAATAGGCACATAGTTTTGTGTTTAAGATATGTACCACCTCAAGCTCTGTTAAATGGCGATGTACTGGACAGCTGAAGGGAATGGGAGAATCTCAGAAAACTCAGATATCAGTGTGACCAGGAAAGTCTCAGTGGAGAAACCCTGCTATGGGCCATTCTCTTACTATGTATCTGTTTCCCTGAATGTCAGGAAGTTCTTTGCCTCAGGCCACCCTCATGTGAAGCCTGAAAAAAGGAGTTTTCAAATGAAAAGGAATGGGCATCACCTGTGGCTCTTTGCTTAATTTCGTTGCAAAGGGATGTGTCTGAATCACCCTTTGGCCCTGTGTGCGGTTGTGGCTTAGATTCTCAACCCCTGATGGATCTAAAGAAAGATCCGATGTGTGCATCCAAAACCAAAATTTCAAAAAGATCAGTTATGATGGATGAAGTCTCTTGCCTTTCTTTGTTAGGTTCCTGAACTACATCAAGTGAGAATAGGGATCCTTTGGTTCAAATAAATTTTTGAAAGCCCTGAAGAAGTGCTTGGGTTTTCTTATGACTCCAATTCACATAAAGAATCTATACCTGACAGTCAGTAGGCCTCAAATTGGAGAAGCAGATCAGTATTAACTGCGGTCTTATTTTATCACTCCTGGTTCACATGCAGGGTGTCCAGGCCACCATGACTTTAGGCAAATGAGCGGCAAGGGAGCTTATTTTGGACACTAACCCATACCCTACTAGACTCTGACTAGTAATCCTAACATGATGGAGAATAATAACCCCAACAGAATAGAAATACAAGAAGTTTTGAGGATTCATGTTGTATAGTTGTACTTGCCTTTTGCATTATATATTGTAGGAGTTATAAATTTAGTCAATTTTTAATTGAAACAGTTCTCCATGTGTTTTTAAAGTTCACAACCATGTGAATTCCTCTCTCCCTTTCTCTGTAGCCTATTCAGAACATGTATTTTTATATGCACATTTAGAATCCTACCTGGTATCACATGTACATTCTTGAGAGGTTGCTGACTTAGCAGATACAAATTGTCAGAAGAGATCACTCCTCTGAATGCTGTTGGAAGTGAAAATTCAAACTATGGGTGACTTCCTAGTTGAACAACATTATACATAAATCCACGTTTAGTAAAATTAATATTTTTGGATCTGTGGATTATATATATATATATATTGCTACATTTTAATGTCTGTTTGAGTGTGTGTGTGTGTGTGTATAGATAGATAGATAGATAGATAGATAGATAGATAGATAGATAGATATACACTCTCCAGATTTTTGAAAATATGAAACATATGGGTCTTATTATATACTCCCTAAATTCATTCATGTACATGTATGTGGATTTATAATCAACTTTTCACAAGATTATTTTCAAAAATATTCATCCACCTGAAATACATATTTGTTTCCTAGTACTAAAAACAAACT
This sequence comes from Callospermophilus lateralis, assembly GCF_048772815.1. Lineage (NCBI taxonomy): Eukaryota > Metazoa > Chordata > Mammalia > Rodentia > Sciuridae > Callospermophilus > Callospermophilus lateralis. The sequence goes on from NW_027518079.1 coordinate 126,306, forward strand.
TCAGTGAATGGTGCATACAAATCCAAATATTTCTACAGTAACTGTCCCAGTTTAACATCAATGCTTGTAGATTCCTATGGGACATGATGTGTATTTTGACGTTCATTTTTTAACAAAACTTGTACATTATTATTTCTTCAGTTTATGCACATCATAGGATATATATTTCATTAACAAGTTCACAAATTTATAGGCATTTGTTTCGCTTTCAATAACTTCCTTATTCAAAACTCTTGTATTCCTCCAGGTTTCTTGTCTGGTCTCTTCATGAGACTTCTTTCCAAACTCATTATTTCTGAAATCCATAATCACCTTTGAAACAAAATTCACACACTCTTTATGATAATCCATAAGCCTAATATTAAAATAAGATGGATACCTGGTTGGATTGAATGATTGCATATCAATATAAGATTTCCTGTATATTTTCAGATATCAATTCAATCCATTATTTAAATTTAGAACTTGTTACATTGTTTAATCAAAGTTTTGTCTATTCATGCATTATCTCTATATTCCTAGACACAGGGTACACCCATTTGTAACGCCAGTACTAATTTATATATCTTCAAAATATTGCTCCCAGAAACGGTGGAATAAATACTTATGTCATCTGATCTACATATACATTTTATCACAGTAATTTTCTGGACACAAAAAGCAAAGTTCACACTTATGATTTTACCAAAGCCTTAATGGAAAGTGAGTATGCATTACTAAAAACATCCATGTCCAGGTTGCCTAACGCTCTCAAATGTGAATCCTATTGGTCACTACATATTTGTTTCTTCCTAAGATTATATATTTTACCTCAAGCCTGTTGAAAAGGTCTAATCCTATCAATCACTTTATCATTTGCCTGATTTACTAATGTCTCTATTAATATCTGCTTTCCTACATATTTTCCACAGTTTATCATTGTGACTGACTCTTCACATGTGCTCACATTTTCATTCACTCTCTACCCGAAACCCTATTGCTAAAGAACTTTTGGTTTAAATCCTACACTCTCTCTGCTTTCTAAACCTACTGACTATCTTTCAAATAATACCGAGTATCCCTTTTTGACTAGAAGTTCTCTTCGACATTCCATCATCCAAGGTACAAGGTCCTATGCCATTGTACATCGATTTATCTGAGACATCTCTGCAGAACATAATTCAAAGCTAAGTATCCCAATCAAGGGCCCAATACCCTTCTGGGCTTCAAATCTTACCTAGATTTCTGTTTTCATTCTAATATTTCACTCTTACATTCTTGTAAATATTACAGGTTCCCAATACAATTATTCATCCTGCAGAATGATTCTTAACCCAAATCGAAACTTTTATTAACCCTAACCATACACTCTTCCCTCAATCTAAGTTTACAGAAGAGCAGGGACAGAGTTGTTTTTACAATACAGGAATGTAGGTCATCTTAAACCTGCTGAGAACCTCAAAGGTCCATGCAGAAATGATACCTGGAGAAGATGTAGGCAGCTATGAAGGAGTTGAGAGAGCAAAAGTCACCTTGCATGGCAAACCACCTGGTCAGGATGAAGGGTCGTGTCTGAATCAGTCTCTCTATTCTAAATGTAGAGAAGGTGGACCAAACCAGGCCTTTGTTGAGAGATGTTCCCGGGTGCCTATGGTTGATATACCATTCTAACTTGCGAAAGTGTCACAGGAAGTAGGGGCAGCCTCTATCTCATGGGACCCTTGGAAGCAACTGTTAGGACAAAGTGGTTGCCAAGGGAGTGACCTCATTCAGTTCCTGAAGAAAGTGTCCTACCTCACTTCCTTGGTATTGGAACTCTCTGAAATTGGGATCCAAGATGCCAGACACCCAGAGCCAGTCCCAGTCCCACTCCCACTGGGCTCAGTTGTTTGGATTTACCAAGGACAGAGTCAGTCTTTCTTGGTACCTACTGCTGAGAGAATGGCCAAATGCCAGGACAGATATGAAGAGGGTCTTTCCTGAGAAAGCAGGTAGTGGCTCACCACTGGATCCTGACAACTTCACAGAGTTGGCCAAGGCAAACAGAACTGAGACAGGACTGGCCATTTCGGGGAACATAGTTTGGCTCAACAGACAGAGGACACACTGGAGAGTCAGAGACTTACTTGTGGGAAGGAGATGCCTTTGTGGGTGTGGGTGTGAGTTTGTGGTTTTGTCTCATGTTCTGAAAATAGGTAGGAAAGGTGGTTTGTTTGGTTTGGAATGGACTGTTTCTAGTAAATCGTTTGACAAGGTGAGTGATTCTAGTTCGGTGTATCCCACTGTGTACGTGGTTTTGGACATTAAAAAACAGAATGCACCAATGGATGTATCCTGTCTAGTAGAAAGCTTCCCAGCATTCATCCTGCTCAACTGATGGATGGACTGCGGTGTGTCTTATGGATGGGGAACACCTACTATCTTCCTAAGTTCCTGTTTTCTTCCTGAATTCTGGCCACTCTCCAGAATAGGCTCATGGTTTTGTGTCCAAGATATATACCACCTCCAAGCTCTGTGCCATGGCCATGTACTGGACAGCTGAATGGAATGGGAGAATCACAGAAAACTCAGATATCAGTGTGACCAGGAAAGTCTCAGTGGAGAAATCCTGCTTTGGCCATTCTCTTACCTATATTTCTGTTGCCCTGAATGTCAGGAAGTTCTTTCCCTCAGCCCACCCCTTTGTTAAGCCTGAAGAAAACAGTTTTCAAATGGAAATGAAAGGGCATCACCTGTGGCTCTTTGCTTAATTTCTTTGGAAAGGGATGTGTCTGAATCAGCCTCTTGGCCCTGTGTGCGGTTGTGGCTTAGATTCTCAGCACCTCATGGATCTAAAGAAAGATCCCATGTGTGCATCCATAACCAAAATGGCAAAAAGATCTGTTATGGTGAATGAAGTCTCTTGCGTTCCTTTGTTAGGTTTCTGACCTACATCAAGTGAGAATAGGAATCCTTTGGTTCAAATGAATTCTTCAATGCCCTGAAGAAGTGGTTGTGTTTTCTCATGACTCCAAATCACATAAAGAATAGTTACCTGACAGTCAGTAGGCCTCAAATTGGAGAAGCAGAGCCGTATTAACTGCAGTCCTATTTTATCACTCCTGGTTCACATGCAGGGTGTCCAGGCCACCATGACTTTAGGCAAATGAGGGGCAAGGGAGCTTATTTTGGACACTAACCCATACCCTACTAGACTCTGACTACTAATCCTAATATGATGGAGATTAATAACCCAAACAAAATAGAAATACAAGCAGTTCAGAGGAGTCATGTTGTATAGTTGGACTTGCCTTTTGCATTATATAGGGTAGGAGTTATAAATCTAGTCAATTTTTAATTAAAATAGTTCTCCATGTGTTTTTAAAGTTAACAAATACGTGAATTCCTCTCTCCCTTTTTGTGTAGCCTATTCAGCACATGTATTTTTATATGCACATATAGAATCCTACCTGGTATCACATGTTCATACTTGAGAGGTTTCTGACTTGGCAGATACTGCCGCGGTCCGGTTGGAGCAAAATAACCGGGGGGTGGGGGTTATGAATAACATGTGTATGTTGATATAGCAGGAGTGGAAGCCATTTATTGTAGGACAATAGAGGTATTTATACATTCCACCCAGCTTATCTAATTAACATAAACTAGATACTGCAGTCAACCAATCAGGAATCTCCACACCTAATGGCTCGCTTTTGTTACATCTCAAACCACTCCCTCTGGCATTTTGCCAGGCATCATCCAGACTTGTTTACACACTCTAACATTCCCATGGCAAACTGCCAGGTGTTATTTTGACATGTTTACAGACTCTAACATTTCCCCCTTTTATTTAATTTAAATAAAGACCACAGTGGTTTTTACAGAAACACCATAAATAACCTGCTACAAACAGAAAGGGAGGATACAAAATGTCTCAATACCAGCCAATTGATGAAGCACTTGGAGAAATAATACCAGCAATGACACTGTTAGCAAAGACACCGAGTTAAAATTTGTTATAGATTACAGTTTGTTGTCTCAGTCCAGGTAAAGCAGTGTCTCAATAGATTAACTCACAGTTCAGGTAAACCACAGTCCAGGTATGTTCTGCAGGCAGCTAGCTTAAATCACAGTCCTGGTATGTTCTGCAGGCAGCTAGCTTAAATCACAGTCCATGTAAATTCTGCAGGCAGCTAGCTTAAATCACAGCCCAGGAAAGTTCTGAAGGCAGCTAGCTTGATCCAAAGTCTCCTCCGTTTCTCAGCCGAAGTCTCCTCCGGTTTTCAGCAACACTGGAAATTCTTCCACCCTTGTCCTCACCGGCACTGGGATGAAGGCAGGAACTCCTACCACTGGCTAAAGAAAATCCTATAGTATTCCACCAGGTGCTAAGAAAACAACCTTCTGAAAAATTTAGTACATTATCTCAAGGTTTTTTACATTTGAAAAAAGCCTTAATAGTGCTTATTATTTATTATCTTCCGGGTGTGGGAGAACCATTGTAGCTTAGTTATTGGCATTGAAAATGACCAAACATCAGGGGGCCAGTAGCATCTATGGCTGGCTGTAGCATCCTGGGCAGCCACAGATGGCCCTGGGGAGTGTCCAGGACTCAAACTGCCACGGGGCCCCGCTCCCCAGGCTGGGGGCGGGGAATTGCCGGCTGCCACTGCTTGAAAAGCCCTTGCTGCACAATGACTGGCTTGAGCATGTGGCAGCCGAGGCGCCTATTCACACACACTCCGGAAACGAAAAGTATTCAGTAACAGCCTTTTGCTGAAACTTTTTTCCTGATAATCCTTCTTCTTCTTAACTTTCTTTTTCTTTCTGATTAGACTTCCTGGGCTTCCATCAACACATGCCCTAATTGCTCTTGTTTCCACTGGGGTGCCTCTTTCCATTATCAATTTACTTCTCACCCCTTCCTTATTTTCATCACAAAGACAATACAATACACTGAGATAAAACAAGAAACAATCATACTGTATCAATCTTCTCCATTTTTTGAAATGACCGTTTTTCCTCTCCCCCTATCTGCGGAGGGATGAGCAGATTTGCTCCCATCCTATCTATGGATGGGCAGCTTTTATTCGTCACTTACCCCCAAGTGTCCCAGGGCTCACTGTATGGGCCACCATCTGCAGCAGTCCCACTGCAGCAAAATAACCGGGGCAGGGGGTGATGAATAACTAGTGTATGTTGATACAGTAGGAAAGGCGGGATAGGTAGGAAAGGCTATTTGTTTGGTATTGAGTGGACTGTTTCTAGTAAGTTGTTTGACAAGGCAAGTGTTTCTATATCTGTGTATCCCACTGTATCTCTGGTTGTAGACATTAGAAAAGATAATGCATCAATGGATTTGTCCTCTCCAGGAGAAAGTTTAACAGCATTCATCCTGCCCAATTTATGAAAGGACTGTGGCTTGCCTTATGGATGGGCAACACCTACAATATTCCTAAGTTCCTGTACTCTTCCTGAATTCTGTCCACTCTCCACAACAGGCTCATGGTTTTGAGTCCAAGATATGTACCACCTCCAAGCTCTGTGACATGGCCATGTACTGGATAGCTGAAGGGAATGGCGAGCATCTCAGAAAACTCAGATAACAGTGTGACCAGTAAAATCTCAGTGGAGAAACCCTGCTTTGGGCCTTTTCTTACATAATGTTCTGTTGCCCTGAATGTCAGGAAGGTCTTTGCCTCAGGCCAACCCTTTGTGAAGCCTGAAGAAAACAGTTTTCAAATGGAAATGAATGGGCATCACCTGTGGCTCTTTGCTTAATTTCTTCCAAAAGGGATGTGTCTGAATCAGCCTCTTGGCCCTGTGTGAGGCTGTGGCTTAGATTCTCAGCACCTGATGGATCTAAAGAAACATTCCTTTTGTGCTTCCAAAACCAAAATGGCCAAAAGGGCAGTCATTGTGGTTGAAGTCCCTCGCCTTCCTCTTTAAGGTTTCTGACCTACATCAAGTGAGAAGAGGGATCCATTGGGTCAAATGAGTTCTTCAAAACCCTGCAGAGGCTAGCCCGTAATTGCTTGGGTTTTCTCATGACTCCAATTCACATAAAAAATCTATACCAAACAGTCAGTAGGCCTCATATTGGAGAATCTGGGCAGTACAAATGGCAGGCATATTTGATCACTACTGGTTCACAGGAAGGGTGTCCAGGCCACCCTGATTTTAGGCAAATGAGGGGTAAGGGAGCTTATTTTGGACACTTTCGTGAGCTTTGCCCATCATGGAAAACCCCAGCCAGAGGTTATGATGAGTGTCTATATGGAAGAAGATGAGGGCCATGTGGGAGTGTTTTGGTTTTAATTGTGGTCATTTGTGTGGTGGTTGAAATAGATGACTGGGTCCACCTGGGCTTGAAGTCTGGTGTGATTCCCCTTACAGACTGAGTTATGAAACTGACCTCAGAGAAATATTGCCATGAGTTCTCTTGGGATTTTAGGAGGCCACGCATTAGAGTCGCCCTTGGAAACTGAGATCAAGTCCCAGGGTGGCTTTCCACAGAGCATCGGGAATCTCAGCCAGGATATCACATGATTTTATTATGAAAGACTTGGCAGCCATAGATGAGATTCAAAACAAACTTGGACCTCACACTCTAGACCTCAATGGGCCTGGGTTCATGTGATCTTTTGGCCACTCTTTGGGAAGCCTTGACTGTGAGAATTCTCCAGAGCTTTCATTGAAATGAGCTTCCATACCATTTAATGGTTCTTGAAAGAATTGAAACCTACAGTGCCCCCAACTTCATCCGTGAAAAATGCTAGATAAATACCAAGAAATTTTTGAAATTCCCATAACCAGGTGTCAGAGGAGAACATTTGGATGTCCTGTTGCTGATCAGGAGTGTTCCAGACAGTGGTTTGATTGACTGGGTTTCATGAAAATGGTGTAGAACTGAAATGCCAGTATGTTGGAGCCTGCTGAGTATTGGGCCCAGAACTGTGGTGTGCAGGTGTGGGATAAAACATTTGTGTTGGGGCCATTTGGATCTACCATTGACTTCCAAATGGCTTGTGACTGACATGGTGCAGCCAGCAGACCCTTATATGTAAAGGCATCTTGTTATATGGAGAGGTTTCAGGGAAATGTTCCGAATCAGGTTGCTATCTTCAAGTGGGCAAGCTATGTGGGATAGAATCCTGGTTGGTGCATTCTCCTGCAGACTCTGACCGACCACACGTGACAGAACTACCTTCAGCACTGTGTCCCAGTTGAACTTCTTGTATTTCGTAGAGCAAATACCAAACTCCCAGTGCAGCAGCAAGAAACACCATGAATAGTGGAGGATGACTAAATGGGTACACAGTCCACACAGGGAGACACTTAGCCTTCAGTGGCCACAGTTTACCTACAAAGAGAGAATTCAGCACTTTGCCTCATTTTCATTGGAAAATAAGAAACCAATTTCTTCAGGTCACATAGATGCAGAGCCAGCTTTGATGGTCTCACAACAAAGGAAGCTAAAGCTCCTGAAAACAACATATATTTCAAGTGCCCAACCTCAGAGGCAGTTTCTCAAAAAGTCGTTAGGCCAGCAGAGCTCCATGTTTGTGGAGTGTTTACCTGTTAGACAAGGATGCAAGAAAAGACCACTGACTCCAATTAAAATCAAATTAAACTAAGCTTATTATTTTCACCAGCCAGGCTAACTCTCCCTCCCAAAACGGCCGGAACAAGACAGCAACCCCAACTTACCTACAGCCCAGCTTTAAAGCCCAGAAAGTTACACAAAAGGGGGGTTAGAGATAACAGAACTCGGACAAGCATCACACTAATGGTAGTATATATATATATATATATATATATATATATATATATATATATATATATATATATATATTTTTTTTTTTTTTTTTTTTTTGCTGGCCCCAACATCAGAATTTGTGAGGACCATTAGACCCTCAGAGATGGTCATTGTCTGTCCAGGGAAGGCCAATATTTATGATGTGTCGCTAATGTTTCACAGAGTGCTGCTATCTGGTCAGAGAGCCAGACATGGGTGAGTTCAAGGCATGGGCAGGCATTCCAAGCAGGTTCAGAATTTGCAGTAATTTATAGTAAAGCCAAAATTATCTTATCATGGCTTTGTGGCAAGATGGCTCCCAATTTTAATAAAAGATCAGGTTGGGCCTATCATTCCCCCCTTTTCTTATGTGTTCCTTTCAAATCTTTGATAGATTAAGGGAAGTGCACTGAGGAAATTTAAATCCCTCAGGTAACAGTCTCCAAATTTCTAGAACTCACCCAAAACGGGTCTCCCTGATTTTACCTGACTGAATTAATTACGTATATTGATAGTCTATTTATTTTTGGCTCCATTGTTGTAAGAAGGGAGGCCTCACGCATTTTGGATTCTTCTGCGCTGAGAGAGGGTGACGTAAGGGTCATGGCATGAGGGACATGAGTTGCCTTTTAGAATTTAGTTGAGGGACATGAGTTGTCTTTTTGATTTCAGCTTGGTTTGAAGTCTGGTTGGGGAAGAACAGGTTGTAAAGTCATCTGGGAATGGGTTCTTCTATGAGAGTAACAAAAACCATGAGTAATGAATAAATGCTGCAGCAGCTGGAACATGTCACCATATAGAAGTTCCCTCACCATTCTTTAATATCCTCAGTTATCAGGACTGTCAACTTAATATTTAATTTTTTGTTTTACAGTTGTCCCTCCCCATAAGATACAGTTTATAAATTTAATGTCATCTGATCTTGCAAAATCCTTTTTCTAGTATGACCTCTGTGTCTAATAGAGAAACCTTTAATTCTGTTACTCAGGGCTGGATAATCGTACTAGCAAACACCAAGCCTACCTCTGTAGGTTAGGAATATCTGTAGGCCCTAAACTAAATTTTCTGCCTCTGGCAGCTCCTCTTAATAGTCTCTTTTTATAGTTATCAGGCATTCCTGTCTGAGAATCCTTCTTTGTAACCTCCAGTCTTACTTATTTTGGGAGGCTAACATAAAGTGTATACCTTAAAATATTAATATTTGTTTTCTTGGCCGATTCATTTAACTTTAATTTTAAATCCTAATCTTAAACATCCAGCAAATAAATTTTAACAGCCTTATATTGAGAGTACTGGGCTTTAATATCTATAACTTAATTATTATTTATCTTTTCATAAATTGGGATATGTATTATTCTGTCTGTCTTGTAGGTGATGACTTATTATCTTAAATTAACCCATGTTGTGTTATTAAAGCAACACTTCTGTAAAAGACTAACAGGGAATCTTTAGATCACTTATAAGCAAATTAAAAATAAAATTTTTTAACAAGAGTAAAAATACTTAGTTTCTGTAATAGCTACCCTGAATTTTTTGGCTGAGTTATACATTATATGCCCTGTTTGAGATCCTAGTAATCTTCACAGAAAAACAAAAGAACTTTTGAACATAACGTTAAATGAAATAAAATCTGACCTACTCCTTTTGTAGTCATTATCACATGTAGTAAGATGGAACACAGAGCCTTATCTCAGGTAAGGCAGGCCTCTTTATAAATATTAAGTGTTTTAGTTCTAAAGCTGATCATTGTTTTTTAAATATCATTTTACAAAGTTTACATAAATTGTTTGAGGTCACATGAACATTATCTAACATCATATGACATCACATTTAAAACATGGATTAAAGAAAGGCTGAAAGATTTTAACCTTTACATATATTAGGCTCTGATTAACTTAAAAATACATTTAAATTGTTCCCCAATGAAAAAAGTAACATAAAACTTTACATATCTTATTGATAACAGGTAAATAAATCCCCAGTACATTTTTTTTACCACACAACTTCAGAATACCAGCTTGATATAATGCTCTTTAAATGTTTCTAACTTACAGACTTGTATACCTGGAAGATATGAGCACATTAATAGCATCAAAATTACATTGATATTTCTAGATTAACCAAGTTTAGCTTTTAAAGAAATGGAAGTAGAGTGCTCTAAAATAACAGTTCTTATTTAATCAGTTGTTTAATTTTTATGGTTGCTTGCTCTAGAAAAAATAAAACTTAATAAACACAATGTTATGGGTAAACTTATGTTTTCAGAAATTTTTGTCTCTTTAACACATGACTGATTTTTACAATCTGATACAGACCTTAGTAAATCAATCGGGTATCTAACAAATGTACTCAAGAATGAGAAATTCCACATCAAATTTACTTTACTTATTTATTAAAATATTAGACAAATGTATTGAACAGTGTAAACCATTTTTTTGTTGAAGGAAAAGTCCTAGAATCAAGGCATTTTAGACATTTTGTAGATATTAATATTTTATTAGATTTTTGAACACCTATAAAAACTTGTAAGCTTAAATTTAAAAACATTTATTTTTATCTGTTTATCCAATTTAAATTGAACAATTTTAATCACGTGAATTAAAGATCTTTGGATGCACTTTTTTTAAATTAATTTTTATTGTAGGTTGTTCAAAACATTACATAGTTCTTGATATATTATATTTCACACTTGATTCAAGTGGGATATTAACTCCCGTTTTTACCCCATATACAGATTGCAGAATCACATCAGTTTCACAACCATTGATTTACATATTGCCATTCTGGTGTCTGTTGTATTCTGCTGCCTTTCCTATCCTCTACTATCCCCACTCCCCCATCCCCTCCCCTCTTCTCTCTCTACCCCCTCTACTGTAATTCATTTCTCCCCCCTCATATTTTTCCTCCTTTCCCCTCACTTCCTCTTGTATGTAATTTTGTATACCCCTGAGGGTCTCCTTCCATTTACAGGAAATTTCCCTTCTCTCTCCCTTTCCCACCCACCTCTCATCCCTGTTTAATGTTAATCTTCTTCTCATGCTCTTCGTCCCTACTCTGTTCTTAGTTACTCTCCTTATATCAAAGAAGACATTTGCCATTTGTTTTTGAGGGATTGGCTAGCTTCACTTAGCATAATCTGCTCTAATGCCATCCATTTCTCTCCAAATTCTATGATTTTGTCATTTCTTAATGCAGAGTAATACTCCATTGTGTAAAAATGCCACATATATTTTATCCATTCGTCTATTGAATGGCATCTAGGTTTTGCTTCCACAGTCTTGCTATTGTGAATTGTGCTGCTATGAACATGGATGTAGCAGTGTCCCTATAGTGTGCTCTTTTTAGGTCTTTAGGGAATAGACCGAGTAGGGGAATAGCTGGATCAAATGGTGGTTTTATTCCCAGCTTTCCAAGAAATCTCCATACTGCTTTCCAAATTGGCCGCACCAATTTGCAGTCCCACCAGCAATGTACAAGAGTACCCTTTTCCCCACATCCTCGCCAGCACTTGTTGTTGTTTGACTTCCTAATGGCTGCTAATCTTACTGGAGTGAGATGGTATCTTAGGGTGGTTTTGATTTGCATTTCTCTGACTGCTAGAGATGGTGAGCATTTTTTCATATACTTGTTGATTGATTGTATGTCCTCCTCTGAGAAATTTCTATTCAGGCCCTTGGCCCATTTGTTGATTGGGTTATTTGTTATCTTATTGTCTAATTTTTTGAGTTCTTTGTATATTCTGGATATTAGGGCTCTGTGTGAAGTGTGAGGAGTAAAGATTTGTCCCCAGGACGTAGGATCCCTATTTACCTCTCTTATTCTTTCTTTTGCTGAGAAAAAACTTTTTAGTTTGAGTAAGTCCCATTTTTTGATTCTAGTTATTAACACTTGTGCTATGGGTGTCCTATTGAGGAATTTGGAGCCCAACCCCACAGTATGTAGATCATAGCCAACTTTTTCTTCTATCAGACGCCATGTCTCTGATTTGATATCAAGTTCCTTGATCCACTTTGAGTTAACTTTTGTGCATGGCAAGAGAAAGGGATTCAGTTTCATTTTGTTGCATATGGATTACCAGTTTTCCCAACACCATTTGTTGAAGATGCTATCCTTCTTCAATTGCATGCTTTTAGGCCCTTTATCGAATATAAGATAGTTGTAGTTTTGTGGATTGGTTTCTGTGTCCTCTATTCTGTACCATTGGTCCACCCACCTGTTTTGGTACCAGTACCCTGCTGTTTTTGTTACTATTGCTCTATAGTATAGTTTGAAGTCTGGTATAGCTATCCCGCCGGATTCACACTTCCTGCTTAGCATTGTTTTTGCTATTCTGGGTCTTTTATTTTTCCATATGAATTTCATGATTGCTTTCTCTATTTCTACAAGAAATGCCGTTGGGATTTTGATTGGCATTGCATTTAACCTATAGAGAACTTTTGGTAATATCGCCATTTTGATGATGTTAGTTCTACCTATCTATGAACAGGGTATATTTTTCCATCTTCTAAGATCTTCTTCTATTTCTCTCTTTAGGTTTCTGTAGTTTTCATTGTATAAGTCTTTCACCTCTTTTGTTAGGTTGATTCCCAAGTATTTTATTTTATTTGAGGATATTGTGAATGGGGTGGTTGTCCTCATTTCCATTTCAGAGGATTTGTGGCTGATATACAGGAATGTCTTTGATTTATGTGTGTTGATATTATATCCTGCCACTTTGCTGAATTCATTTATTAGCTCTAGTAGTTTCTTTGTAGACCCTTTTGGGTCTGCTAGGTATAGAATCATGTCATCTGCAAATAGTGATAATTTGAGTTCTTTTCCTATTTTTATGCCTTTAATTTCTTTCGTCTGTCTAATTGCTCTGGCCAGTGATTCGAGAACTATGTTGAACCGAAGTGGTGAGAGAGGGCATCCCTTAAAATTTGTTTTTATGAGTGCTTTTTTTATTATGAGCGCTCCTTATATATGTTAATTTCTGTATCATATATATAATTAAGAATATATATATATAGACATACAACAAATAACAAAAGTGTGCACACATAATAATAGTAAAGGCCTTGTAGCTTTTAGCAGGTGAAATCTCCATTGCCATGTTTTAAAAATGCCACAGTTGGTCAAAGATAGAACTGATCAGAAAAACATTAACCTAGGTCTGTAGGATCAAAATTATGAGTTAGAAAAATTAAAGGATCTAAGGAAAAAAATAAGAGTCCTAGAAAAAATAACTGACCAGTAATTAGTAAATACCATACTATTTACTTTTTTTTTTCCTTAAGCCTCATATCAGTCTCCTACTGATCTTGCAGGCTTCTTTCATTTGCATTTCAATCTAAGTCCTGGCTGAGGTCTGGAAGGAGCAGAAAAAACTGCTATTCTGAGCAGACACCTCAGGCCTAACGCATTTTAACCATAATTTTCCAGATAGGATGTTGAAAATTTTGATACAAGTTTAAGACAAAATTTACAAAATTTTATATCTTTACATCTTGTGTTGTCAACAGATACCATACTATGATTTACTATCCTTGTCCAAATTAATGCACTGGTACACACAGTGACATTTTCCCTGGCTACCCAATTAAAAATTGGTGAAAAAAAAAAGACTGAATGATTGGAAAATTTCTTGCCAACTTGGAAGTAGAGTTCTTTAGTTTTCCATCCTAAGTATTTAAGTTCTCTGGCATGAATTATCTGAAATCATAAACTAAACAATTATCTCAATCTGACTTTTAACGGCAAGATTCTGCAATGCTTCAAAAACCCAATAAGCTACCAGATTGTTACAATAAAACATCATCATTTAGACACACATTCAGGTAAAATCATTCCCAAGAAACAATATATAATATCAACACATTATTGCACATGTCTTAAAGTGCCAGAAACAAAGACACACGACAGACAGAAAGGAGCTCCAGACTATGACTGACAGACAGAAGCCTTTAAAACAGAGCAGATAAGAGAAAAATCTCCTACACCAGTTGCACCACAGATGTCCCCACAAGGGGACCAGATGTTTTCACAGAGGAGCATCCTGAAATGTAAAATCAAGGGTCTCCATAGTGACTTTCCTGCATTTAGTGTCCCCTTTTTTTCCCTCTTTTTTTAAGATGACAGAGGTGGCATTATCGTTAAATTGCAGGGAAAGACCTAGGGAATTCTCTGAAAAAATAAGGCTTCAGCAGCTGCTGGGAGTCCCTCAGTCCCTCCTTTTACTTACAGGATTTGCTCCTCTGTTTCAGTTCCACCACAAGCATGCTCCATCTCCTAACATTTCTGTAGTCAGCTCTCAAAAAGTTCCAGGGTGCGGGTGGGTTATCAAAATTTGTAACTTAAAGTTGGGTTCCTGAACTTGAAGCCAATTAATGCCAATTTAAAAATGAGGACAGGGTTTTGAGAAAAAGAAAAACGAAGGTTTATTGCTTTGCTAACAAAGATAAACACAGGGACTCTGCCAAAAGGTTGTGACTCTCTTTATCTGGAGGGACAAGGGATTTTAAAGGAGTTTCACTTATTAACCTGGGAAATACTCAGTTCTTAGGTCCCCCGCAGGCACTGCCCTCTGCAGTGAGTGTGCTCCAGGCAGCCAGCTAGGGGCTTCTCTCATACTGCTTAACAAACGGGTGTAAAGTTCAATGCAGTTCCTTTAAACTCAGTCCAAAGGGTGTCAGGCTTACTTGCTTTATTTTCATGTCCGATATCCTTAAGTTTTCACCACAGAAATCACACAACAAAATGCACAAAAACAAACAAACAAAAAACATATAGAACACAGAACAAAACAACAACAACAACAAAAAAAAAAAAAAACAGAAATCCGGCGCCGAAACAGGAAAACAGAGGAGCAATGCAATGTCTTCCTAAAGCTCCCCGTAGGAGCGCATGCGTGCCCGTTGGCACCTCTCTACCCTTCCAGATGAATTCCCTAGAGAACAGAACAGATGACAGAATGATTCTTGTTACTATCCCAGACAGGAGTATATGTGAGCCTCCTCAGTCCACCTCTCTGTCATCAGAAGAGATCTTCCTTAACCGGATATCAGATGTTATAAAGGCACCAATTACCTATGGATGCCTCCTCCACCAGGTGCTTGCTAATAGTTTTAATGCGGTGGTTCACTGCAGTGCTCCCTGAACTGAAGGCTAACTCCAAGGCCTTGGACCATCTCAAGTTGCACAAACCCTAGAGTTGCTCTCAAGCTTGGAGCCCTGGAAGGAAGGCCAACTTCAGAATTTACAGCAGTCTGGTCTTGTGATCTTGTCCGGCAGGGTCATCTCACTGGGGAACTCCAAAATATTAGACCAGGAACGCATGTAAAGACCACTGACTCCTAGTAAAATCAAATTAAGGCAAGCTAATTATTTCAAAGGGAAAGGCTACCTCTCCCTCCCAAAATGGCGGGAGCAAGACAGCAAACCCACCTTTCCTATAGCCCAGCTATATAGCCCAGAAAGATGCACAAAAAGGGGGTTACAGATAACAGAACTTTAACAAGCATCACACTAACGGTAGTTTACATTTTTTTTTAAGCTCACCCCAACATCAGAAATTATGAGGACCATTAGAGCCTCAGAGACTCGTTGTCTGGCCAGGGAAAGAAAATATTTATGAGGTGTCACTAAAGTTTCAGAGAGGGCTGCAATCTGGTCAGAGAGCCAGGCATGGGTGAGTTTAAGGCATGGGCAAACATTCCAACAGATTCAGAATTTGCAGTAATTTATAATAAAGCCAAAATTATCTTTTCATGGCTTTCTGGCAAGTGGGCTCCCAATTTTAATAAATGATCAGGTTGGGTCTATCAACCCTGTCCCTTACTTTTGGAAACTCCCCTTCCACATCCAAGCTTGTGAACTCCTGAGCATTTTCCATTCCAGATATGTATTCACAGATTTTCTAACTCTTCTCCTCTAATTGTGTATTACTTGGGGCGAATGTAATGTCAAGGCATTGTTCTGGATGAGAATGGGAAGATTTTTTGCATACACATTGGATTCATTATCTAATTTTTCATTCGAAATACTTAATCCCTGACACTAAAACCTACCCTACTGGACTCTGACTACTAATGCAAATATGATGGAGATAAATTACCCCAACAAAATAGACATACAAGCAGTTCAGAGGAGGCATGGTGCATAGTTGGACTTGCCTTTTGCATTATGTAGTGTAGGAGTTATAAATCTAGCAAATTTTCAATTTAAATAGTTCTCCATGTGTTTTGAAAGTTAACAAATATTTGAATTCCTGTCTCCCTTTCTCTGTAGCCTATTCAGCACATGTATTTTTATATGCACATATCAAATCCTACCTGGTACCACACGTACATTCTTGTGAGGTGGATGAATTGGCAGATACAATTTGTGAGAAGAGATCACTCATTCTAAACGCTGTTGGAACTGAAAATTCAACCTATGGGTGAGCTTCCTAGTTGAACAACATTATACATAAACCCATGTTCAGTAAAATGAATATTTTTGGATCTGTGGATGATATATATTTCATGATTAATTTAGATTGCCATATATATTGCTACTTTTTAATGTCTGTGTGTGTGTGTTATATATATATATATATATATATATATATATATATATATATATATATATTCTCCAGATTTTTCAAAATATGAAATATATGTGTCTTATTATACACACCCTAAATTCATTCATAATCATATATGTGGATTTATGATCAACTTTTCACAAGATTATTATCAGAAATATTCATCCACCTGAAATACATATTTGTTTCCTAGTACTGAAAACAAACTTCAGTGAATGGTGCACACAAATCCTAATATTTCTACAGTAACTCACCCAGTTTAACATCAATGCGTATAGATTCCTATGGGACATGAAGTGTATTTTGACGTTCATTTTTATTCAACTCTGGTACATTAATATTTCTTCAGTTAATGCACATCATAGGATAAATATTTCATCCACAATTTATCAAATTGATAGGCATTTGTTTCACTTTCAATCACTTCCTGATTCAGAACACATGTATTCCTTAATGTTTCTTGACTGCTCGTTTCATGAGACTTCTTTCCAAACACATTATTTTCAATTTCCATTATCGCTTTGAAGCAAATCTCACACACCCGTCTTGATAAACCATTAAAGTAATATTACCATTATATGTATAATTGGTTGGAATTAATGATTGTATATCAATATAAGATTTTCTGCATATTTTCAGATATAAATTCAATCGATTATTTAAAGTGTAATCAGTTATATTATTTATTCACAGTATCGTCTCTTCATGCATTATCTCTACATACATAGACACAGGGTACACCTCTTTGTACCCCCAATATTAATTTATATGTCTTCAAAATATTGCTCCCAGAAATGGTGGAAGAAATACTCTGTCAACTGATGTACATAAACATTTTATCACAGTAATATTCTGGACACAAAATGCAAAGTTCACACTTATGATTGTACCAAAGACTAAATGGAATGTAAACATGGATTACTAAAAAAATCCATGTCCAATTTGGCTAATGCTCTCAAATGTCAATCCTATTAATGATTACATATTTGTTTCTTCCTAAGATTATATATTCAAATTCAACCCTGTTGAAAATATCTAATACTATCACTCACTTTATACTTTGTCTGATTTCATAATGTCTCTATAGATATCTGCTTTCCTACATATTTTCCCCAGTTCATCATTGTGACTCATTCTTCACATGTGCTGACATTGACATTCACTCACTAACCGAAACCCTGTTGCTAAAGAACTTTTGGTCCAATTCCTATACTCACTCTTTTTTCTAAACTTACTTACTATCTTCCTAATCCACCTACGGTCCCCTTTTGACTGGATATTCTCTTCGACATTCAATCATCCAAGGTACAAGGTCCTATGCCATTTTATATCGATTTATCTGAGACATCTGTGCAGAACATAATTCAAAGCTAAGTGTCACAATCAAAGGCCCAATTCCCTTCTGGGCTTCAAATCTTACCTAGATTTCTGTTTTCATACTTACATTTCACCTATTTATTCTTGTAAATATCGCAGATTCCCAGTACCATTATTCATCCTGCAGAATGATTCCTAACTCAAATCGAATATGTTATTAATCCTAACCATACACTCTTCCATCAATCTAACTTTACAAAAGAGTAGGGACACAGTTTGTCTTACAATACAGGAATGTAGGGGATCTTCCGCCTGCTGAGAACCTCAAAGGTCCTTACAGAAATGATCCCTGGAGAAGATGTTGACAGCTATGGAGGACCTGAGAGAGAAAAATTCATTTTCCATGGAAAACAACCAGGTCAAAATGAAGGGATGTGTCTGAATCAGCCTCTCTCTTCTTAATGTAGAGTAGTTGGACCAAATCAGGCATGTGTGGAGAGCTGTTCCCGGGTGCCTATTTTTGATATACAATTCTTAGCTTGAAGTGTCACAGTAAGTAGGGGCAGGCTCCATCTCATGGGAACCTAGGAAGCAACTTTTAGGACAAAGTGTTTGCCAAGGCAGTGACCTCATTCAGTTTCTGAATGAAGTGACCTACCTCACTTCTTTTTTGATGGAACTCTCTGAACTGGGGATCCAAGAAGCCAGGCACCCAGAGTCAGTCCCAGTCCCAGTCCCAGTGGGCTCACATGTTTGTAATTACCAAGGACAGAGTCAGACTTTCTTGGTACCTACTGATGTGAGGATGGCCAAATGCCAGGAGAGCTCTGAAGAGGGCCAGTTCATGAGAAAGCAGGCAGTGTCTCACCACTGGCTCCTGAAAACTTCACTGAGTTGGCCAAGGAGACCAGATCTGAGAGAGTTTCCCAATACTATTATTCATCCCGAAGAATGATTCCTAACCCAAATTGAACATGTTATTAACCCTAACATACACTGTTCCCTCAATCTAACTTTACAGAAGAGCGGGGACAGTGTTGGTCTTACAATACAGGAATGTAGGGGATCTTCCACCTGCTTAGAAACTCAAAGGTCCATGCAGAAATCATTCCTGGAGAAGATGTAGGCAGCTATGAAGGACTTGAGAGAGCAAAAGTCATCTTCCATGGCAAACAACCTGGTCAGGATAAAGGATTGTATCTGAATCAGCCTCTCTCTTATTAATGTAGAGAAGATGGATCAAACCAGGCCTGTGTGGAGAGCTATTCCTGAGTGCCTATGGTTTATATACCATTCTAACTTGTGAAAGTGTCACAGGAAGTAGGGGCATCCTCCATCTCAAGAGACCATAGGAAGCAACTGTTAGGACAAAGTGGTTGCCAAGGGAGTGACCTCTTTCAGTTTCTGAAGGAAGTGACCTCACGTCACTTCCTTGGTGTTGGAACTCTCTGAACTTGGGATCCAGGAAGCCAGGCACCCATTGCCAGTCCCAGTCCTACTCCTAGTGGGCTCACTTCTTTGGATTTACCAGGGACAGAGTCAGTCTTTCATGGTACCTACTGATGTGGGGATGGCCAAATGCCAGAAGAGCTCTGAAGAGGGGCCTTTCCTGAGAAAGCAGGTAGTGGCTCATGCTGGCTCCTGAAATCTTCGCAGAGTTGGCCACGAAGACCAGATCTGAGACAAGACAGGCTATTTTTGGGGAACATAGTATGACCCACCAGTCAGAGAATACTCCAGATAGTCACAGATGTACTTGGGGGAAGCAGGTGCCTTTGTGGGTGTTGGTGTTTGATTCTTTTTTTGTCTCATGTTCTGAGAATAGGTTAACCAGTACCCTGGTTATTAATTGGTAGTTACATTATGCTTATAGACCCCAGAACTCAGGACAGGTAGAAAAAATAAATAGAACCATTAAATCGACCTTTACGAAATTAATCTTAGAGACCTGCATAAAAGATTGGACTATGCTCCTGCCTTATGCACTGTTTCATGCAAGAAATACTCCCTCTGTTTCTTTGTGTAACCTCACCACCTGTGAAATTCTCTATGGTGCCCTTCCTCCAGTAAGGGACCTAACCCCAACTCTAAGACCTAAGGATCCCTTCCACACCCCCTAGCTTGACAGACTTAAAGCTCTTGAAAGAACTCATTGATATCTGTTCAAACAGCTGGCCACGGCCTACCAAACTGGGGACAAGGGGACTCCACTTCAATATAATGTAAGAGACTTCATCTACATAAGAAGACATCAGGTTTCATTCCTGGAACCCCGATGGAAAGGAACATACCAGGTACTACTTATAACACCTACATCAGTAAATGTATACGGAATCAATTCCTGGATCCATGCCTCTCATCTCAAGCCTGCGCTGTGTCCAGACTCTTGCTGGAAACTGGAAATGACTAGTAACCCTTTCAAATTGTGTATTCACCATATGAATAAGGCTATAGACTCTCCCCTTGGCCACCAGTAGTCCTAAACCTCATCAGGTGGTTCATCAGCGATGGCTGATCACAAATCCTACTAGAGAAGAAGTATGGTCTATCTCGCTTACAGCCCCCATAGGGACCTGGTGGCCATCTCTCCACCCAGACATTTGTCAGCTGGCTATAGGTTTTTCCTATTGGGATATATCTGATAAAGTGGATCCCACTAAAATTCTATTAAATACCTTCTGTATCATCGATAATGGAAACAAACATTATGGATGTAGGGACACGCGAGCAAGATGCAGGTTGGCTAGCCCAGATTACTATGTTTGCATGGCAGACTATCAAAGCCACAAAGAGCCACGGCTGTGAGGGGAAAAAGCCAACTTCTTCTGTAAGTCATGGGGATGTTAGCATACAGGGACTGCCTGGTGGAACCCAAACTCCCCATCAAATTCAGTACACAGCATTGGCCATATTACCAATTAGACAACCAAAACCGATGGACCCCAGAAGGCTCTCTAGATCCTCAAATTATGCATGACATTTTTAACTTCTACAAGTGATCAAAAGGGTGGAAGGAGATTCCCCTATGTGAAGACCTTTTCCCTCCTTCACTCACGTCCTGAACTATGCTTCTCCAATACATCCTAACCCTCAGCCTTCTGCTCCAGACTCTCTGCTTTCACTCCCACCTGAGCAACCTGATTTCTCCCCTCCATTTACTAGATCAAAAAACCAAACCTCGGCCGGTTCTCAGACCATTGCGCCCTTGCTGAGGTATCAGGTACTGAGGTACCCCTCCACCCACTCAGTCCTCTTTTCTCCAGTAAGTGCCCAGAGCAGGTCCCATCAGGTCCTCTTACCAGCTAACCCAAAGCTCAAACCAGCTGAGGAGATCCCTCAGACCACTATCCAAGATGTAATGAAAGTGACCTTTAAAGTTGCCTTGTCATCACTGAAAACAGGTGACTAAGAATTTAAAGTCCCTCACAGGCTTTTTGGGATACTCACTCCTGTCGTCCCCTCAGCTCTACCTGTTCTACTGCTCAAGTATTTGTTGCCAGGAAAATCACAAACCCCTTTCCCAATATTCTTTTACATCTCTCCTTCCTAATTCTCAGATAAACGGAGCTGCTCTCAGCCTTGCTTTCCACGTCTTGCCCCTCTTCACCAGGCCCACAGAAAAGTCTTATATGACCTTCTCCAGAAGTCTTCACCATTGCTGACTTTAGGACTTTCAGCAAAAGAGTCCCTATAAAAGAATTCAATGTAGATAAACTCCGTGTTTTCATGTCGCCCTGTTCTACTTGGCCAGTGGCTGGAAAAATCAGCACTCCTAAGCTAGACACCCCCTTACGAGTTTTTCACAAAATAAGTGAACAAGGCCTCTGGCCTTGAGCTGGGGATTCACAGAGATGGCTACAATTCTAAGTAAAGAAGTTACCAACTAGGCTCCATGGTAACAGCTGGCAGGGAGAAAAAAAAGAGAAAAAAAAAAAGCTCTCCCTCTCCCAAGTGTCCTTGAAAAGTTAACTTCCGAGAACAGAGGAAAAAATAACAGAAACAAAAACTGCTTTTTGTGAACTTCTGAAGACTGTGAACTTCTGAGCCCCTTCCCTTACATGTTGGGTACAAATTCTGAAACTACCTAAACTTGGGGTTCAGAAGATTAATTGATTACAACAGAAGCAATACCCTCTAAATCCGTTTGCAACCAAATAGGGCTGTTTCCCTGTCTTCAGTGCTATCTTAGATTCCTTTTCTTTTCCGTACCTACAACAGTATAATTCCATATACTTAAACATTGTTTATGTTTTCATGAAATGGTCAACAGATGTGATTAATTATGTAATGGTGCAGATGTTTCCCAGAGTGTTCTAGGATGATGCATGTTCATTTAAAGATCAAATCGGAGGGCATACAACCTGTTTCCACAGGGAACCTGTATCTCTCACTTTAGCCATCCTATTAGGAATAGGAGTTGCTGCAGGAGTGAGCACAGGAACCCTAGTCCATGGGACACAACAAATGACCCAATTAGAAGCAGCAATAGACCAAAAATTAAAGATAATAAAACCTCCATCACAGCTTTACAGGAATGTTTAACCTCTCTCTCTGAAGTTGTTTTACAGAACAGGCGAGGGTTAAACCTTCTCTTCATGAGAGAAGGGGGACTTTGTGCTGCATTGAGGGAAGAAGGTTGTTTTTATGCCGACCATACTGGAGTTGTATAAGAACCTATGAGTATATTAAGAAAATGCCTTTAAGAGTGTCAACGAAAGAGAGAGGCCCAAAAAGGGTGGTTTGAGTCTTGGTTCACACAGTCCCTCTGGTTAACTATGCTTTCATCAGCCCAGGCCTGTCCATTAATAATCCTCATATTATTGCTAACTGTAGGACCCTGTTGGCTCAACCATGTAGTTTCCTTTCTCGAAGCTCAAATTGGACAATTTAAACTTATGGTAATCAGACAACAATATACCCCACTAGGAGACATAAAATGTGACACCCTTCAATGATCACTTTCATGATTAAAAGTAACCAGAAGAAGAATTGGGGAATCAAAAGTTAATAAAATAGGTACTTGTCACTTCCTATTTTTCTGTATGCTTAATAAAACACTGTTGAAATCTTGAGAACTGTTTGCTAATCTTGTTCCCAGAATGTGCTGTCCCCAACTGCCAAACTGCAGAATGTACTCCATCATCCCGTTGAAAGCAAACTGCCCACTCTCCCTGACGCATCAATAAATTTCCCTCCCTGCCCACTCCAAGGAAAGTATATAAGCTCTGTTTAAGCTGTTCTCAGGACTCTCTGCTCTATTCAAGTGAGCTCTGAGCCCCAGCATGCTGGACCCTCAATAAACCCTTTGTTGTTGCATGAGACAGTCTCTTGGTGGTCTCTTCCTCCTATGCCTGCCCGACCATTACAATATTCCAATTCTATATTCTTATAAATATCTCAGGTTCCCAATACCATTATTCATCCAGCAGAATAATTCCTAACCCATATCAAACATGTTATTAAACATAACCATACACTCTTCCCTCAATCTAACTTTACAGAAGAGCAGGCACAGAGTTGGTATTACAATACAGGAATGTAGGGGATTGTTCATCTGCTGAGAACCTCAAAGATCCATGCAGATATTATCACTGGAGAAGATGTAGGCAGCTATGAAGGACCTGAGAGAGCAAAAGTCATCTTCCATGGAAAACAACCTGGTCAGTATGAAGGGTTGTGTCTGAATCAGGCTCTCAAATTTTAATGTAGAGAAGATGGACCAAACCAGGCCTGTTTAGAGAGTTGTTCCCGGGTGCCTATGGTTGATATACCATTCTAACTTGTGAAACTGTCACAGGTAGTAGGGGCAGCCTGCATCTCATGGGACCCTTGGAAGCAAATGTTAGGACAAAGTGGTTGCCAAGGCAGTGACCTCATTCAGTTCCTGAAGGAATTGACCTCACCTCACTTCCTTGTTGATGGAACTATCTGAACTTGGGATCCAGGAAGCCAGGCACACAGAGCCAGTCCCAGTCCCAGTCCCAGTGGTCTCACTTGTTTGGATTTACCAAAGACAGAGTCAGTCTTTCTTGGTACCTACTGATGTGAGGATGGCAAAATGCCAAGAGAGCTCTGAAGAGGGGCCTTTCCTGAGAAAAAGGTAGTTGCTCAATGCTGGCTCCTGACAACTTTACAGAGTTGGCTAAGGAGGACAGATCTGAGAGAGAACATGCCATTTAAAGGGAACATACTGTGGCCCACTAGTCAGAGGACACTCCAAATAGTCTCAGAATTACTTAGGGAAAGGAGGTGCCTTTATGGGTGTAGGTGTAGGTTTGTGGTTTTCACTTGTTCTGAGAATAGGTATCAAAGGCGGTTTGTTTGGATTGAGTGAACTCTTTCTGGTAAGTACTTTGACAAGGCGAATGTTTTTATGTCTGTATATAAAACGGTGTTCGTGGTTGTAGACATAAGAAGAGAGAATGCATCAATGGATGTGTCCTGTCTAGTAGAAAGCTTGCCAGCCTTCATACTGCCCAATTTATGAATGGACTGCTACTTGACTTATGGATGGGCAACATCTGCTATCCTCCAAAGTTCCTGTTTTCTTCCTGAATTCTGGCCTCTCTAAAGAATAGGCTCATGCTTTTGTGCCCAAGATATGTACCACCTCCAAGCTCTGTGACATGGACATGTACTGGATACCTGAAGGGAATGACGAGCTTCTTAGAAAACTCAGATATCAGTATGACCAGTAAAGTCTCAGTGGAGAAAGCCTGCTTTGTGCCTTTTGCTTACCTATTGTTTTATTGCCCTGAATGTCAGGAAGGTCTCTGCCTCAGGCCTCCCCTTTGTGAAGCCTGAAAAAAAGAGTTCTCAAATTGAAATGAATGGGCATCACCTGTGGCTCTGTGCTTAATTGCTTTGGAAAGGGATGTGTCTGAATCAGCCTCTTGGCACTGTGTGAGGCTGTGGCTTAGATTCTCAGCACTAGATGGATCCAAAGAAATATCTCATGTGTGCATCCAATACAAAAATGGCTAAAAGAGCAGATATTGTAGATGAAGTCTCTCGCCTTCCTAGGTAAAGTTCCTGACCTCCATTAAGTGAGAATAGTGATACTTTGGGTCAAATGAGATATTTAAAGCCCTGTAGAGGCTAGCCTATAGGTGCATGGGTTTTCTCATGATTCCAATTCACATAAAGAATCTAAACCGCACAGTAATTAGGCCTCAAATTGGAGAAGCAAAGCAGCATTAACGGCATGCCTATTTGATCACTCTTGGTTAACAGGAAGGGTGTCTAGGCCACACAGACTTTAGGAAAATGAGGGAAAAAGGGAGCTTATTTTGGACACTGTTGTGGGCTGCGCCCCTCATGGAAACCTGCTACCAGAGGTAATGATTAGTGTCTATATGGAAGAAGATGAGGGCCATGTGGGAGTGTTTTGGTTTTAATTGTGGACATTTGTATCGTGGTTGGAAGAGATGACTGGGTCCACCTGGGCTTGAACTCTGGCGTGACTCCCATTAGAGACTGAGTTCTGGAACTGACCTCAGAGCAGTATTGCCATGAATTTTGTCGGGATTTTATTAGGCCACGCATGAGAGTGACCCTTGGAAACTGAGATCTAAGGCCAGTGTGGATTTCCACAGAGCACTGGGAATCTCAGCCAGGATATAACATGATTTTATTTTTAAAGACTTGGCAGCCATAGTTGAGAGTCAAAACACACATGGAACTCACATTGTAGACCTCAATGAGTCTGGCTTCATGTGACCTTTTGGCCACTCTTTGGGAAGACTTGCCTGTGAGAGTTCTTCAGAGCATTCATTGAAATGAGCTTCCTCACCATTTAATGGTTCCTGAATTAATTGAAACCCATAGTGCCTCCAACTTCATCCTTGAAAAATGGCTAGATAAATACCATGAAATTTTTGAAATTCCCATGACCAGGTGGCACTGGAGAAACTTTGGTTGTCCTGTTGCTGATCATGAGTATACCAGACGGTGCCTTGATTGACTGGGTTTCATGAAAATGGTGTAGATCAGATATGCCAGTAAGTTGGAGCCTGCTGAGCAGTGGGCCTAGAGCAATGTTGGGCAGGTGTGTGACACAAAATATGCGCTGGGGCCATTTCGATCTGCCATTGGCTTCCAAATGCCTTGTGACTGACAGGATGCAGCCAGCAGACCCTTATTTGTAAAGGCATCTTGTTATATGGAGAGTTTTGACCCTGTCCCTTACTTTTGGAAACTCCTCTACCACCTCCAAGTTTGTGAACTCCTGATCATATTCCATTCCAGATTTGTATTCTCAGAATTCCTAACTCTTTTTCCCTAATTGTGTCTTACTTGGGGTGAAAGTATTGTCAAGGCATTGTTCTGGATGAGAGTGGGAAAAATTTTGTGTAGCACATATTTGCATACACATTGGATTCATTTTCCAATTTTCCATTCAGAATACTAAATCCCTGACACTAACATATACCCTATTAGACTCTGACTACTAATCCTAATATGGTGGAGTAAAATAACCCAAACGGAATAGAAATACAAGCAGTTCAGAGAAGGCATGGTGTGTAGTTGGAATTGTCTTTTGCATTGTATTGGGTAGAAGGTATAAACTAGTTAATTTTTTTATTGAAAGAGTTCTCCATGTGTTTTTAAAGTAAACAAATGTATGAATTCGTGTCTCCCTTTCTCCGTAGCATATTCAGCACATGTATTTTTATATGCACATACAGAATCCTACCTGGTACCACTTGTACAATCTTGTGAGGTGGCTTACTTGGCAGATACAAATTGCGAGAAGACATCACAGCTCCTAAACACTGTTGGAACAGAAAATTAAACCTATGGGTGAGCTTCCTAGATGAACAACATTATACATAAATCCATGTTCAGTAAAATGAATATTTTTGCATCTGTGCATGATTTATATTTCATGGTGAATTTCCATTGGCATATATATTGCTACTTTTTAATGTCTGTGTGTGTATGTATATATATATATATATATATATATATATATATATATATATATATATATATATATATATAGTCTCCAGATTTTTCAAAATATGAAATATATGTGTCTTATTACACACTTCCTAAATTCATTCATATTCATATATGTGGATTTATAATCAAATTTTCACATGATTATTCTCAAAAATATTCATCCACCTGAAATACATATTTTTTCCTACTAGTGAAAACTAACTTCAGTGAATGTTGCATACAAATCCTAATATTTCTACAGTAACTGACCCAGTTTAACATCAATGCGAGTAGATTCCAATGGGACATGCTGTGTGTTTTGACGTTCATTTTTATTCAACACTGGTACATTATGATTGCTTCAGTTTATGCACATCATAGGATATATTTTTCATCCACAGTTTCGCAAATTTATAGGCATTTGTTTCACTTTCAATCAATTCCTTCTTCAGAACACATGTATTCATCCATGTTTCTTGACTGGTCTTTTCATGAGACTTCTTTACAAAACACATTATTTTCAATTTTCATAATCATTTTTGAAGCGAAACTCAGACACCGTTCATGATAAACAATAACACTAATATTAACAATAGATGTATAACTGGTTGGAATGAATGATTTTATATCAATATAAGATATCTTAAATATTTTCAGATATCAATTCCATCCATTATTTAAAGTGGAATCAGCTATATTATTTATTCACAGTGTGGTCAATTCATGCATTATCTCTATATTCATAGACACAGGGCACACCTCTTTGTACAACCAATACTTATGTATATGTCTTCTAAATATTACTGCCAGAAATGGTGTAAGAAATACTCATGTCACCAGATCTACATACACATTTTATCACAGTAATATTCGGGACACAAAAAGTAAATGTCACACTTATGATTGTACCGGAGTCTGAATGGAAAGTGAACATGGATTACTAAAAACATTCCTGTCCATGTTGCCTAATCCTCTCAATTATCAATCCTGTTGGTGACTACATATTTGTTTCTTCCAAAGATTATATATTCAAACTCTACCCTGTTGAAAATGCCTAATCATATCACTCACTTTATACTTTGCCTGATTTCATTATGTCTCTATTGATATGTGGTTTCCTACATATTTTCCCCAGTTCATCATTGTGACTGACCCTTCACATGAAGTTATGTTTACTTTCACTCTCTAACCAAAACACTATTGCGATAGAACATATATTCCAAATCCTATATTGACACTTCTTCCTAAACCTACTATCTACCTAATCCTACCGACTATCCGTTTTTGACTGGATGTTCTCTTCGACATTCAATCATCCAAGGTACAAGGTTCTATGCCATTATATATCTATTTTTCTGAGACATCTGTGCACAATGTAAATCAAAGTTAAGTATCCCAATCAAGGGCCCAATGCCCTCTAGGCTTCAAAATTACCTAGATTTCTGTTTTTATTCATATATTTAACCTCTATATTTTTATAAATATCGCAGGTTCCCAATACCATTATTCATCCCGCAGAATGATTCCTAACCCAATTCAAACATTTTATTAACCCTAAGAATACACTGTTCCCTCAATCTAAATTTAATGAAAAGCAGGGACAGAGTTGGTCTTACAATACAGGAATGTAGGGGATCTTCCACCTGCTGAGAACTTCAAAGATCCATGTAGAAATGAACCCTGGAGAAGATATAGTCATCTATGAAGGACCTGAGAGAGCAAAAGTCATCTTCCATGTCAAACACCCTGGTCAGGATGAAGGATGTGTCTGAATCAGCCTCTCTCTTCTTAATGTAGAGGAGAAGGACCAAACCAGGCCTGTGTGGATAGCTATTCCCGGGTTCCTAAGGTTGACATACCATTCTAACTTGTGAACATTTCAGAGGAAGTAGGGGAACCCTCCATCTAATGGGACCCTTGGAAGCAACTATTAGGACAAAATGGTTTACAAGACAGTGAATTCATTCAGTTCCTGAAGGAAGTGACCTCACCTCACTTCCTTCGTGATGGATCTCTCTGAACTTGGGATCCTGGAAGCCAGGCACACAGAGCCAGTCCCAGTCCCAGTCCCAGTGGGCTCACTTGCTTGGATTTACCAAAGACAGAGTCAGTCTTTCTTTGTTCCTACTGATATTATGATGCCAAAAGCAAGGAGAGCTCTGAAGAGGGGCCTTTCCTGAGAAAGCAGGTAGTGGCTCAAAATTCCTTCTGACAACTTAAAAGAGTTGGCCAAGTAGACCAGATCTGAGACAGGACAGGACATTTCGGGGAAACATTGTATGGCCCACCAGTCAGAGGACACTCCGTAGAGTCACAGACCTACTTGGGGGAAGGAGGTGACTTTGTGGGTGTGGTTGTGGGTTTATGATTTTGTCTCATCTTCTGAGAATAGGTAGGAAAGGCGGTTAGTTTTTGTTTTTTTTTTTTTTTTTGGAGTGTACTGTTTCTAGTAAGTCGTTTGACAAGGCGAGTGTTTCTATGTCTGTGTATTCCACTGTGTCCGTGGTTGTATACATTAGAAACGAGAATGCATCAATGTATTTGTCCTGTCTAGTAGAAAGCTTCCCAGCATTCAACCTGCCCAATTTATGAATGGGTTGCGGCTTTCCTTAAGGATGGGCAACACCTACTATCTTCCTAATTACCAATTTTCTTCCTGAATTCTTTCCAATCTCCAGAATTGGCTCATGTTTTTTTGTCCAAGATATGTACCACCTCCAAGCTCTGTGACATGGCCATGTACTGGATATCTGCAGGGAATGGCGAGCATCTCAGAAAACTCAGATATCAGTGTGACCAGTAAAGTATCAGTGGAGAAACCCTGCTTTGGGCCTTTTGCTTACATAATGTTCTGTTGCCCTTAATTTCAAGAAGTTCTTTGCCTCAGGCCACCCCTTTGTGAAGCCTGAGGAAAACAGTTTTCAAATGGAAATGAATGGGCATCACCTGTGGCCCTTTGCTTTATTGCTTTGGAAAGGGATGTGTGTGATTTAGCCTCTTGGCCCTGTGTGAGGCTGTGGCTTAGATTCTCAGCACCTGATGGATCTAAAGAAAGATCCCATGTGTGCATCCAAAACCAAAATGGCCAAAAGAGCAGTCCTTGTGGATGACGTCTCGCCTTCCTCTGTGAGGTTCCTGACTTCCATCAATAGGGATCCTTTGGGTCAGAGGAGTTCTCCAATGCCCTGCAGAGGTGCTTGGGTTTTCTCATGACTCCAATTCACATAAAGAATCTTAACCTCTGAGTCAGTTGACCTCAAAGTAGAGAAGCGGTGTAGTCTTCACAGCATGCCTATTTCATCACGCCTGGTTCACAGAAAGTATGTCCAGGCCACCCTGACTTTAGCAAATGAGTGGCAAGGGAGCTTATTTTGGACACTGTCTTGGACTGCGCTCCTCATGAAAACCTCCAGCCAGAGATTATGATGAGTGTCTATATGGAAGAAAATGAGGGCCATGTCGAAGTGTTTTGGTTTTAATTGTGGTCATTTGTGTGTCAGTTGGAAGAGATAACTGTGTTCACCTGGGCTTGAACTCTTGTGTGATTCCACTTAGAGACTGCTTTCTGGAACTGACCTCAGTGAAGTATTGCCATGAATTGTTTTGAGATTTTAGGAGGCCACGCATGAGATTCGCTCTTGGTATCTGTGATCTAGGCCCAGAGTGGCTTTGCACAGAAAACTGGGAATCTTTGCAAGGATATCACATGATTTTATTCTAAAAGACTTGGCAGCCATCGATGAGAGTCAAAACACACATGGACCTAACATTGTAGACCTCAATGGGCCTTGCTTATGTTACCATTTGGCCTCTGTTTCTGTAGCCTTGCCTATGAGAGTTCTCTAGAGCTTTCATTGAAATGAGCTTCCTCACCATTTAATGGTTCCTGAATTAATTGAAACCCAGAGTGTCTCAAATTCATTTTTGAAAAATGGCTAGATAAATACCATGCAAGTTTTGAAATTCCCATGACCAGGTGGCACTGGAGAACCTTTGGATATCTGGTTCCTGATCATGAGTGTACCAGACAATGCCTTGATTGACTGGGTTTCATGAAAATGGAGTAGAACAGAGATGCCTGTAAGTTGGAGCCTGCTGAGTAGTGGGCCTAGAGCTGTGGTGTGAAGGTGTGTGATAAACATCTGTGGTGGGGCCATGTGAATATGTCTTTGACTTCCAAATGGCTTGTGACTGACATGCTGCTGCCAGCAGACCCTTATATGTAAAGGCATCTTATGATATAGAGGGGTTTCAGGGCAATGTTCAGAATCAGGTTGCTCTTGTCAAGGGGGCAAGCTATGTGGGATAGAAGCCTGGTTGGTGCATTCTCCTGTAAACCCTGACCCACCACACCTGACAGAACTCCCTCCAGCACTGTGTCCCTGATGAACTCTTTGTATTTTTTGAAGCAACACCAAACTACGAGTGCAGCAGCCAGAAACACCACGAAAAGTGGAGGATGACCAAATGACTTCACAGTCCACGCGGGCAGACACTTAGACCCAGGTGGCCAAAGTTTGCCGACAAAGATAGAATTCATCACTGCTGCCTAATGTTTATTGGAAAACAAGAAACCATGTCCTCCAGGTCACATAGATGGCTTTCCAGATTTGATGGTCTCACTACAAAGGAAGCTAAATCTCCTGACAACAACATATACTTTAAGTGCCCAAACTCAGAGGCAGTTTGTCAAGAAGTCTTTAGGCCAAAAGAACTTCATGTTTGTGGAGTGTTTACCCTATCCCTTACTTTTGGATACTCCTCTCCCAACTCCAAGGTTGTGAACTCCTGAGCATTTTCCATTCCGGATATGTATTCACAAATTTTCTAACTCTTCTCCTCTAATTGTGTCTTACTTGTGGTGAAGGAAATGTCAAGGCATTGTTCTGGATCAGAGTGGGGAGATTTTTGTGTAGCACATATTTGAATACACATGAGATTAATTTTCCTATTTTCCATTCGAAATTCTGAATCCCTGACACTTACCCATACCCTACTAGACTCTCACTACTAATCCTAATATGATGGAGAAAAATAACCCAAACAAAATAGAAATACAACCAGTTCAGAGGAGGCCTGTTGTATAGTTGGACTTGCCTTTTACATGATAAAGGGTAGGTGTTACAAATCTAGTCAATTTTTAAATGAAAAAGTTCTCCATGTGTTTTTAAAGTTAACAAATATGTGAATTCTTGTTTCCCTTTCTCTGAAGCCTATTCAGAACATGTATTTTTAATGCACATATTGAATCCTACCTGGTATCACACTTATATTTTTGTGAGGTGGATGACATGGCAGATACAAATTGTGAGAAGAGATCACTCCTCCTAAACACTGTTGGAACTGAAAATTCAACCTATGGGTGAGCTTCCTAGTTGAACAACATTTTACTTAAATCCATGTTTAGTAAAATAAATATTTTTGCTTCAATGGATGATATATATTTCATGATGAATTTCTATTGGCATATATATTGCCAGTTTTTAATGTCTCTGTGTGTGTTTTTTGTATATATATATATATATTCTCCAGGTTCTTCAAAACATGAAATATATGTGTCTTTTATACACTCCATAAATTTATTCATGTTCATGTACTTGGATTTATAATCAACTTTTCAGAAGATTATTCCAGAAATATTCATCCACCTGAAATTCATATTTGTTACCTAGTACTGAAAGCTAACTTCAGTGAACGGTGCACACAAATCCAAATATTTTTATAGTAACTGACCCAGTTTAGTATCAAAGCAAGTTGATTCCTATGGGACATGTTATGTATTTTGACGTTTATTCCTATTCAACACTGGTAAATTACTATTTCTTCTTTTTTTGCACATCATAGGATATATATTTAATCCAAAAGTTATCAAATTTACAGGTATTTGTTTCACTTTCAATCACTTCTTGCTTCAGAACACACGTATTCCTGCAGGTTACTTGACTGGTCTTATCATGAAACTTCTTTTCAAACACATTATTTTTGATTTTCATAATGATTTTTGAAGCAAAATATACACAATTTTCATGATTATCCATAACCCTAATATTTCCATTAGATGTATAAATGGTTGTAATGAATGTATGTGTATCAATATAAGATTTCATGTATATTTTCAGATATCAATTCATTCCATTATTTAAAGTTGGAACCAGTTATATTTTTAATTCTCAGTATGGTCTCTTCATGCATTATCTCAATATTCATAAACACATGGTACACCCATTTGTACCCCCAATACTAATTTATGCATCTTCAAAATATTGCTCCCAGAAACAGTGGAAGAAATACTCCACCTGATCTACATATACATTTTATCACTGTAATAATCTGGACACAAAATGCAAAGTTCACCTTTATGATTGTACCAAAGCCTAAATGGGAATTGACCATGGATTACTAAAACATCTATGTCTAAATTGCCTAATGCTCTCAAATGTCAATCTATTTGTGACTCCATATTTATTTTTCCCTAAGATTATACAGTCAAGTTCAACCCTGTTGAAAATGTCTAATATTATCACTCACTTTGTACTATACCTGATTTCCTAATGTCTCTATTGATATCTGCTTTGCTACACATTTTCCCCAGTTCATCATTGTGAGTGACCCTACACATGTGCTGATATTGACATTCACTCTCTAACCGAAACCCTATTGTTAAAGAACTTTTGATCCACAGTCTATACTCGCCCTCATTTCAACACCTACTGACTATCTTCCTGATCCTACAGACTATCCCTGTTTGATTGGATGTTCTCTTCTACATTCAATCATCCAAGGTACAAGGTCCTATTTCATTGTATATCGATTTATCTGAGACATCTGTGCATAACATAATTCAATGTGCATAACATAATTCAATCCCAATCAAAGGCCCAATGCCCTTCTGGGCTTCAAATCTTACCTAGATTTCTGTTTTCATACTTATATTTCACCTATATATTCTTAAAAATGTCACAGGTTCCCAATACCATTATTAATTGAGCGGAATGATTCCTAACCCAAATCAAACATGTTATTAACCTTAACCATACACTGATCCCTCAATCTAACTTTTCAGAAGAGCAGGGACAGAGTTGGTCTCAAAATACAGGCATGTAGGGGATTCTCCACCTGCTGAGAACCTAAAAGGCCCATGCAGAAATGATCCATGGAGAAGATGTAGGCAGCTATGAAGGACCTGAGAGAGCAAAAGACATCTTCCATGGTGAATAACCTGGTCAGGATAAAGGGTTGTGTCTGAATGAGCCTCTCTTTTTTTCATATAGATAAGATGGACCAAAACAGGCCTATGTGGAGAGCTGTCCCTAGGTGCCTATGGTTGATATACCATTCTAACCTGTGAAAGTATCACAGGAAGTAGGGGCAGCCTCCATATCATGGGACCTTTGGAAGCAACTGTGAAGGCAAAGAGGTTGCCAAGATAGTGACCTCATTCAGTTCCTGAAGGAAGTGACCTCATCACACTTCTTTGGTGATGGAACTGTCTGAACTTGGTATCCAAGAAGCCAGGCACTCAGAGCCAGTCACAGTCCCAGGGGTCTCAATTTTTTTGATTTACCAAGGAGAGAGTCAGAGTTTCTTGGTAACTACTGATGTGTGGATGGCCAAATGCCAGGAAAGCTCTGAAGAGGGGCCTTTTCTGAGAAAGCAGGTAGTGGCTCACCACTGGCTCCTGACAACTTCACAGAGTTGGACAAGGAGACCAGATCTGAGAAAGGACAGGCCATTTCAGTGGAACATAGTATGACCCACCAGTCATAGGACACTCTGGATAGTCACAGTCCTACTTGGGGGAAGGAGGTGCCTTTGTATGTGTGTGTGTGTTTGTGGTTTTGTCTCATGTTCTGAGAATAGGTAGTAGTGGCGGTTTGTTTGGTTTTGAGTGAACTGTTTCTAGTAAGTCATTTGACAAGGCGAGTGTTTCTATGTCTCTGAATCCCACTGTGTCCGTGGTTGTAGACAGTTGAAAAGAGAATGGATCAATGGATTTGTGTTGTCTAGTAGAACGCATCCCAGCATGTATCCTGCCAAATTTATTAATGGTCTGAGGCTTTCCTTATCGATGGGCAACACCTGCTATCTTTCTAAGTTCCTGTTTTCTTCCTGAATTCTGGCCAATATCCAGAATAGGCTCATGGTTTTCTCTCCAAGATATGTACCACCTCCAAGCTCTGTGACATGGCCATGTACTGGATAGCTGAAGGGAATGGAGAGCATCTCAGAATACTCAGACATCAGAGTGACCATTTAAGTCTCATTGGAGAAACCCTGCTTTGGGCCTTTTGCTTACCTATTGTTCTGTTGACCTGAATGTCAGCAAGGTCTTTGCCTCAGGCCATCTCTTTTTGAAACCTGAAGAAAACAGTTTTCAAATGGAAATGAATGGACATCCCCTGTGGCTCTTTTCTTAATTTCTTTGGAAGGAGATGTGTCTGATTCCGCCTTTTGGCCCTTTGTGAGTCTGTGGCTTAGATTATCAGCACCTGATAGATCTAAAGAATGATCCCATGTGTGCATTCAAACCAAACTGGCCAAAAGAGCAGTCATTATGGATAAAGTCTCTCACCTTCCTTTGTAAGGTTCCTGACCTCCATCAAGTGAGAATAGGGATCCTTTGGGTCAATTGAGTTCTTAAAAGCCCTGCAGAGGCTAGCCCATAGGTGCTTGGGTTTTCTGATTACTCCAATTCACATAAAGAATCTAAACCCCACACTCAGTAGGCCTCAAATTGGTGAACCGAAGTAGTATTAATGGCAGGCCTATTTGACCACTCCTGGTTCACAGGAAGGTTGTACAGGCCACCCTGACTTTAGGCAAACCAGAGGCAAGGGAGCTTATTTTGGACACTGTCTTGGGCTGCGCCCCTCATGGAAACCTTTAGCCAGAGGATATGATGAGTGTCTATATGGAAGAATATGAGGGCCATGTGGGAGTGTTTTGGTTTTAATTGTGGTCATTTGTGTGGCAGTTGGAAGAGATGACTTGTAAGATTCCAGCAGACGTCGGAGGAAGAGACTACCAAGAGACTGGCTCATGCAACAGCAATGGGGATTTATTGAGGATCCAATTCAGTTCGCTGGGGCTCTGTGCTCACTCAACAAGCAACAGCGGCCCAGATCCCCGAGAAGAGGTTAAGCAGTGCTTCAGTACACTTTTTGGGTAGGCAGAGGCTTTATATATATCAGAGGAAATCATCTTGATCAGCCGGAAAATCGAACAACAACTCTCAAACTTGATTAGCACATTCATTGGTGGAATCAGGTCGGGCGGGGGTGATAGGTCGATCCTAAGGAGGGGGGTACATTCAAACTGATTGGTTTGGGCCCTGATATGCTTAGGTGCCAAGCTGCACAGGGTCCTAGATTATTAAACAACTGGATGGTCAGGGGGAATATTTAATGGGCAGTGAAAGGAATTGTCCTAACAGCCACAGGAATTTCAGGTTTTAGGTTTAGCATGGGAACTTAACAATACCTGGTCCTTTACATTTTAACTCAGGCTTTGCAGCTTAGAAACTTTACAACACCCGCTATTTTACACTTTAACTTCAATTTCTTTTACCCTAACAGACTGGGTCCACCTGGGTGTGAACTCTGGTGTGATTCCCCTTAGACACTGAGTTCTGGAACTGAACTCAGAGAAGAGGTGTCATGAATTGTGTTGGGATTATAAGAGGCCACACATGAGAGTTGCCCTTGGAAACTGAGATCTAGTCCCAGGGTGGCTTTCCACAGATCATTGGAAATTTCAGCCAGGATATCACATGATTTTATTCTGAATGACTTGGCAGCCATAGTTGAGAGTCAAAACACACATGAAACTCACACTGTAGACCTCAATGGGCCTGGTTTCATGTGACCTTTTGGCCACTCTTTGAGAAGCCTTGTCTGTGAGAGTTCTATAGAGATTTCATTGAAATCAGCTTTCTCAAAATTTAAAGGTTCCTGAATGAATTGAAACCCACAGTGCCTCCAACTTCATCCTTGAAAAATGGCTAGATAAATACCATGAAATTTTTGAAATTCCCAGGACCAGGTACCACTGGAGAAAGTTTGGATGTCCGGTTTCTGATCATGAGTATAACAGACAGTGCCTTGATTCACTGGGTTTCATGCAAATGGTGTAGAACAGAGATGCCAGTAAGTTGGAGCCTTCTGAGTAGTGGGCCTAGAGCAGTGGAGGGCAGGTGTGTGATAAAACACCTGTGGTGGGGCCATGGGGATCTTCCATTGTCTTCCAAATGGCTTGTGACTGACATGGTGCAGCCAGCAGACCCTTATATGTAAAGGCATCTTGTTATTTGGAGAGGTTTCAGGGCAATGTTCAGAATCAGGATGCTATGGTCAAGGGAAAAGCTATGTGGGATAGAAGCATGGTTGGTGCATTCTCTTGCAGACCCTTACCCACCAGAGGTGACAGAACTCCCTCCAGCACTGTACCAGGTGAACTACTTGTATTTCGTGAAGCAAATAACAAACTCCCAGTGCAGCAGTAAGAAATACCACGAAAAGTGGAGGATGACCAAATGGCTTCACAGTCCACACAGAGAGAAACTTAGCCCCCAGTGGACACTGTTAACCTACATAGAGAGAAATCAGCACTGCTGCCTCATGTTCAGTGGAAAATAAGAAACTATGTCCTCCAGGTCACATACATGCACACCCAGCTTTGATGGTCTCACTACAAAGGAAGCTCCTGACAAATACTTATATTTCAAGTGCGCAACCTCAGAGGCAGTTTCTCAAGAAGTCTTTAGGCCAGCAGAGCTCCATGTTTGTTGAGTGTTTACCCTGTCCCTTACTTTTGGAAACTCCTCTACCACCTCCAAGGTTGTGAACTCCTGAGCGTATTCCATTCCAGATATGTATTCACAGAATTTTTAACTCTTCTCCTCTAATTGTGTCTTACTTCAGGCGAAGGTAATGTCAAGGCATTTTTGTGTATGAGAGTGCAAAAATTTGTGTGCAGCATTTATTTGAAATACTGAATCCCTGACATTAACCCATATCCTAATAGACTCTTACTACTAATCCTAATATGATGGAGAAAAATAACTCAAAAAAAAAATAGAAATACAAGCATTTCATAGGAGGCATGGTGTATAGTTGGACTTGCCTTTTGCATTATATAGGGTAGGAGTAATAAATCTAGTCAATTTTTAATTGAAATAGTTTTCCATGTGTTTTTAAAGTTAACAAATATGTAAATTACTGTCTCCCATTCTCTCTAGCTTATTCAGAACATGTGTTTTCATATGCACATATAGAATCCTACCTGGTTATCACACATACAGTCTCATGAGGAGGCTGATTGGCAGATACAAATTGTGAGAAATGACCACTCCTCGTAAACGCTGTTGGAACTGAAAATACAACCCATGGGTGAGCTTCCTATTTGAACAACCTTATACAAAAATCCATGTTCAGTGAAATTAATATTTTTGGATCTGATGATGATATATATTTCACAATAAATTTCGATTGGCATATATATTGCAATTTTTAATGTCTCTGTGTGTGTGTGTGTGTATATATATATATATATATATGTATATATATATGCACTCTGTCTAGATTTTTCAAAATATGAAACATGTGTCTTATTGTAGACTCCCTAAATTCATTTATATTCATGTATGTGGATTTATAATCAACTTTTCACAAGATTATTCTCAGAAATACTCATCCACCTAAAATACATACTTGTTTCCTAGTACTGAAAACTAACTTCGTTGAATGGTGCATACATATCCTAACATTTCTACAGTAACTGACCCTGTTTAACATCAATTCAAGTAGATTACTATGGGACATGATGTGTATTTTGAAGTTCATTTTTATTCAACACTGGTACATTGCTATTTCTTCAGTTTATGCACATCATAGGATACATATTTCATCCACAAATTAGCAAATTGATAGGCATTTGTTTCACTTTCAGTCACTTCCTGCTTCAGAACACATGTATTTCTCCATGTTTCTTGACTGATATTTTCATGAGACTTCTTTCCAAACACATTATTTTCGATTTCCGTAATCACTTTTGAAGCAAAACCCACACACCTTTCATGATAACCCATAACCCTAATATTACCATTAGATGTATAACTCGTTGGAATGAATGACTGTATATCAATATTAGATTTCTTATATATTTTCAGATATCAATTCAATCCATTATTTAAAGGGGAACCAGTTATATTATTTATTCACATGATGGTCAATTGATGCATTATCAATATATTCTATGACACAGGGTATACCCTTTTTACCCCCAATACTAATGTATATTTCTTCAAAATAGTGCTCCCAGAAATGGTGGAAGAAATACCCATGTCACCTGATCTACATATACATTTTATCACAGTAATATTCTGGACACATAAAACAAAGGTCACTCCTATGATTGTACCAAAGCCTAAATGGAAAATGAGCATGGATTACTAAATGCACCCATGTCCAGGTTGCCTAATGCTCTCAAATGTCAATCCTATTGGTGACTACTTATTTGTTTCTTTCTAACATTATATATCCAAACTCAACCCTGTTGAAAATGTCTAGTCCTATGACTCAGTTTATACTTTGCCTGATTTCCTAATGTCTCTATTAATATCTGCTTTCCTTCATATTTTCCCCAGTTCATCATCGTGACTGACTCTTCACATGTGCTAACATTTACATTCACTCTCAACTGAAACCATATTGCTAAAGAACTTTTGGTCCAGATCCTATACTCACTCTTCTTCCTAAAACTACTATCTCCTGTTCCTACCGAGTATTCCTTTTTGACTTGATGTTCTCTTCTACATTCAATCATTCAAGGTACATGGTCCTATGCCATTGTATATCGATTTATCTGAGACATCTGTTCAGAACGTAATTCAACGCTAAGTATCCCAATCAAGTTCCCATGCCCTTCTTGGCTTCAAATCTTAACTAGATTTCTGTTTTCATACTTATATTTCACCTATATATTCTTGTAAATATCGCAGGTTCCCAATACTGTTATTCAACCC
Organism: Callospermophilus lateralis; assembly: GCF_048772815.1. Classification (NCBI taxonomy): domain Eukaryota; kingdom Metazoa; phylum Chordata; class Mammalia; order Rodentia; family Sciuridae; genus Callospermophilus; species Callospermophilus lateralis. Next base: position 165,909 of record NW_027518079.1, read on the forward strand.
TCAGAATGATTCCTCACCCAAATCGAACCTGTTATTCACCCTAATCATACACTCTTCCCTCAATCTAACTTTACAGAAGAGCAGGGAAGGAGTTGGTATTTCAATACAGGAATGTAGGCGATCTTCCACCTGTTGAGAACCTCAAATGTCCTACATAAATGACACCTGGATAAGTTGTAGGCAGCTATGAAAGACCTGAGAGAGCAAAAGTCATCTTCCATGGAAAACAACCTGGTCAGGATGTAGGGATATGTATGAATCAGCCTCTCTCTTATTAATGTAGAGAAGATGGACCAAACCAGGCCTGTGTGGAGAGCTGTTCCTGTGTGCCTATGGTTGATATACCATTCTAACTTGTGAAAGTGTCACAGGAAGCAGGGGCAGCCTCCATCTCATGGGACCCTTGGAGTCAACTCTTAGGACAAAGTGGTTGCCAAGGCAGTGAACTCATTCAATTCCTGAAGGAAGTGACTTACATCACTTCCGTGGTGATCAAACTCTCTGAACTTAGATCCAGTAAGCCAGGCACCCAGAGCCAGTCCAAGTCCCAGTCTTAGTGGTCTCACTTGTTTTGATTTTCCAAGGATAGAGTCAATCTTTCTTGATACCTACTGATGTGGGAATGGCCAAATAACAGGAAAGCTCTCAAGAGGGGCCTTTTCTGAGCAAGCAGGTAGAGGCTCACCCCTGGCTTCTGACAAGTTCACAGAGTTGACCAAGGAGACCTAATCTTATACAGGACAGGCCATCTCAGGGGAACATAGTGTGGCCCACCAGTCAGAGGACACTCCGGATAGTCACAGACCCATTTGAGGGAAGGAGGTGCCTTTGTTATGTGGGTGTGGTTTTTTGGTTTGTCTCATATTCTGAGAATATGTAGGAAAGGTGGTTTGTTTGGTTTGTAGTGAACTGTTTTTAATAAGTCATTTGACAAGGCGACTGTTTCTATGTCTGTGTATCGCACTGTGTCCGTGGTTGTAGACATTAGAAAAGAGAATGATTCAATGGATGTGTCCTGTCTGGTAGAAAGCTTCCCAGCATTCATCCTGCCCGATTTATGTATGGACTTTGGCTTGCCTTATCGATGGGCAACACCTGCTAATTTCCTAAGTTGCTGTTTTTTCCTGAATTCTGGCCACTCTCCAGAAGAGGCTCATGGTTTTGTGTCCAAGATATGAATCACTTCCAAGGTCTGTGACATGGCTATGTTCTGGATAGCTGAAGTGAATGGCGAGAATCTCAGAAAACTCAGATCACTGTGACCAGAAAAGTCTCAGTGGATAAACCCTGCTTTGGGACTTTTGCTTACATATTGTTCTGTTACCCTGAATGTCAGGTAGTTCTTTGCCTCAGGCCACCCCTTTGTGAAACCTGAAGAAAACAGTTTTCAAATGGAAATGAATGGAAATCACCTGTGGCTCTTTGCTTAATTGCTTTGGAAAGGGATGTGTCTGAATCAGCCTCTTAGCTCTGTGTGAGGCTGTTGATTAAATTCTCAGCCCCTTATGGATCTAAAGAAAGATCCCATGTGTGCATCCAAAACCAAAATGGCTGAAAGTACAGTCATTGCAGATGAAGTCTTTCGCCTTCCTCTGTAAGGTTCCTGACCTCTATAAAGTGAGAATAGGGAAGATAGACCAAGCCAATTGATGTCTCCTTTTGGAAAAATTGTACCACCAATGAGAGCATCAGCAAAATTACCCCAACACTACCACAAGTCTCTGCACCAACAGATAGTTCACAATGCATACATGTTAGTTCACACTGCATACAAGTGATATATATTCCAGGCAAGTTCTGCAAGCAGTTCAGTGATGGCTATTGCAGAAGCTGTAGATTGGTTTTATCTTTGTCTTCACCAGCACTGGGTTGAAGATTGGAATTCTGGCAATAATGGCTAAAGAAAAAATTACTTACCATTCCAGAAGGCACTAAAAAACCAAATTATCTTAACAATTTACATTATCTTGAAGAGAATTATTAAATATAATGAAAAGGAAAGGTGAAAGTCAACAAACAGTTCTGCTAAACTCCTTTTTTTGTTCACATATTAAAACAATCCTCAACAGTTGTTTACCCAATTTAAATTAAACTATTTAAATCACGTGAATAAAAAAAAATTTGGATCCATTTTTTCATGAGCGCACATCATATATGATATATGGATATATGTACATTCAAACATAAAACACAAAACACAAGTGTGCACAAATAATATAATATATACAACACATAACATAATAGTAAAGGCCTTATAACTTTTTACAGGTGAAATCACCATTGGAATGTCTAAAAACTCTATAGTCAAAAAATAGAACTGATCAGCAAAACATTAACCTAGGTCTGTATGAGCTTAAAAAAAAAATAAAAAATAGAACTTCATGATGTGGGAAAGGGCAATAATAAAATAGATATTGAAAAAAGCATCCTGGTTCTGTCGCAGATGTAAGGATAGCCAAACTGGAGTTTTGGATATCAGCTGTTATGAATTTGAGCCAAATCATCTTCTTTTTGGTCTATAGAAATCACTTTAGTTAATTTCTCTGGAATCCAAATTGCCTGCTGTTCTTCCTGTGGAAACACACAAACAGACCCCTGACTAAAGACAATCACTGGGTCAGGACTTTAGTTAATCTCTCCAAAATCCAAATCAGCTGCTGTTCTTCCTGTGGAAACACACAAACAGACGCCCGACTACAGACAATTACTGGGTCAACACTTTTCCATTGTCCTATTAGAATATCCTTCCAAAGTACCTTGGGCTTATGCACATTTTTTGGAAACATATGCCTTTCCACAGCACTAAGTCCTGATTAATCCAAGTTTAAAAAGTTTAGAGTAAAAAGCGTTAATTTAAGTTTATCTTTGGGGAATATATACCCCTTCTCAATTCCATCTTTGTGCTTTAATAAGTACATTTTTATTGTTTGATGTGCTCTTTCAACTATGCCTTGTCCCTGTGGATTGTATGGGATTCCTGTTATATGAGTAATGCCAAATGATGAGCAAAATTGTTTAAAAGAGTTAGAAGTGTAACCGGGGGCATTATCTGTTTTTAACTGTTTTGGAATGCCCACAGTGGCAAAATTTTGTAAGCAATGAGCTATAACATCTTTAGTTTTTTTCTCCAGCATGAAGGGAGCCCATTAAAAATCCAGAAAAAATATCAACTGTAACATGCAAATATTTTAATTTTCCAAATTCTGGCAAGTGTGTGACGTCCATCTGCCAAATATGGTTAGGTATCAATCCTCTAGAATTGACTCCAAGATTAACTTGTGGTAAAAAGGTCACACAATTTTGACATTGTTTTATAATTTGTCTAGATGTTCCTTAGTTTTTTTGAAATGCTTTTGTAAAGTATAAGCATTGACATGGAACTTTTTAAGAAAATTTATTGCTTCTTCTAGTGTAAAGAAAATATGTATGTATGTCAATTGTAGTTTTATCTGCTAAATCATTGCCCAAACTAAGGGCTTTAGGCAATCCTGTATGTGCCCTGATATGTCCTATAAAGAATGGATCTTTTCTGTCCCAGATTAGACTTTGTATAGTGGAAAGCAAAGAGAAAACAGTAGAGAAAGGGGAAATCCTACCAGCATCTTCAAGGGATACTATAGCATTAACTATATACTGACAATCGGAAAATAAATTAAATACAGAATCTTTAAAAATCACAAAAGCTTGTAATACTGTACTAAGCTCTACCTTGTGAGCTGATTGTTTTGGTACTAAAAATATAAAAGTTGGATCAGGTGTAACTATTGCTGTTGTACCATTATTTAACCCATCGGTGAATATATTTGGAGCATTCATGATAGGTGTTTTCTTGTCATTTTTGGAAAAATTACAGGATGCGATGACCAAAAAGACAATAAAAGATAAGATGGTAAGTGGTTATCAAATGAAACATTAGATTTACACACGATTATTGCCCAAGTATTTAACTAATTAGCTAATTCATCAATTTGATTCATAGTATATGGAGTAATAATTTTATTGGGTGAAATTCCACACACACTCTTTTTGCTGCTTTTATCCCTATGAGTATTAATTCTCCCTCAGCCTCAGGATACCAAGTAATAATAGTGTTAGAAGAATAAGATAAATGTATCCATAATAATGGACCTTCTTCCCAAAATACTCCTGTAGAAATATTTTTTTTTGTTGTTAGTACAATAAATAATAAATGCAAAATTATATCAACTCTATCCAAAAGCATATTTCCCATATATGTTTCAATGATTTTTATTGCTTTTCTTGCTTCAGGCGTTAATATTCTGAGTGAATTTGGATCTCATGGTCCTTTTAGGATATCAAATAAAGGTCCCAACTCTCCTGTTGGTATACCTAGATGAGGCCTTATCCAATTTAAGTCTCCTAATAACTCTTGAAAGTCATTAATTGATTTGAGTTGATCTACTCGTATTTGAATTTTTGGTTGACTGACCATGGTTGAGGATAATAGAGCTACTAAATAATTAATTGGAAAATTTAATTGTATTTTACCTATTGCTATCTCTAGGTTATAATTTTTTAATACGTTTGTAAGTGTGGCATACCATTCTAGCAATGGGTTTTTAACTTTGTGTGCTAATAATACATCATCCATATAGTGAAAAATTTGTATTTCAGGAATTTGATTTCTAAGTGGCTGGATTACTTTGTTAACATAAATTTGACGCATAGTTGGGCTGTTAGCCATCCCTTGAGGGAGTACTTTCCACTCATATCTCTTGTCAGGACCTTCATGATTCAGTGCAGGTATAGTAAATGCAAAACTTGGAATATCCTCAGGATGAATTGGAATTGAAAATAAAACGATCTTTAATATCTACAACGAAAACATACCAAGTTTTTGGCAAAGCACACAATTGAGGAATCTCTGATTGAGCAGGTCCCATAATAACCATCCCATTATTAATGGCTCTTAAATCTTGCAATAATCTCCATTTACCAGATTTCTTTTTAAGGACAAAAATGAGAGTATTATGGGGAGACACAGAAGGTTGTATATGTCCTTCCGCTAATTGTTGTTTGACCAGGTCATGGGCTACTTGTATCTTTTCTTTAGTCAGGGGCCACTGAGGAACCCATACTGGTCTTTCTGATTTCCAAGTAATATTTATTGTCTCAGTGGCTCTTTCTGAAAATCCAACCCATATCTATCTGTTCCTTGATCTTTTTGTATTGGTGTTGCTATACCTTGTTCTTGCTTTTCTAATCTTTTTCCTTTCCTAAAATCTTGTCTAGCCATAATAGTGGGTGAATTTTGATTGATGTTATTTGTTAATGTCAAACCTAATTGATCTAGGACATCTCATCCCCATAAATTTACGGGAAGATGTTCCAATACATATGGCTGTATAGTTCCTTCACATCCTTCAGGATCCTTCCAATCTAATACCGTTGCACTTTTATGGGGATTAGTCGCCACTCCTAGGCCTCGAAGCGTTTGAGTGGCTTGTTGTAATGGCCAATGTTTTGGCCATTCTTGACGACAGATGATGCTAAGGTCTGCACCTGTATCCAGTAGCCCATTGAATTCATGTCCTTGAATATTTAGTTTTAGCATGGGGCGAGAATATAAATTTAAAGAAAGCATAGCCCAATCTACACCTGTGGAGCCTAATCCCTTGGAACCCCTTTCTACAGCATAACTGTAAAATTTATCATGTGGGCTGGGTATTATTAGTAATTGTGCTATTCTATCTCTTGGAGAAATTACTGATATACCCTTTGGAGAACTGGCTATAATTTTTATTTCACCTTCATAATCGGGATCAATTACCCCAGGACTCATCATAAGTCCTTTTAGAGTAGAAGAGCTGCATCCCAATAATAAGCCTACTGTTCTTTTGGGAAGAGGTCGTTTCACCCCTGTGGGAATGATTTGAACTCCCATCTCTGGAGTTAGTATTGATCTGGCGGAGGCACAGATGTCCAACCCTGCGCTCCCTCTGGTTTGTCTGATGAGGGATCTGATGAACAATGTGTCGTGGGCACTACACTGATGGGGTTGCTGGTTTCCTCCAGTGCTCCATATATTTGCGGTTTCGGGCCCCAGAGCATTGGGCCCCCCTGTCCATTTTTTGGCAATGGAGCCGGATGCCTTTCTTCATGATATCGTGGATAAACACCTGGTGCTTGTTTGTTTTTTGATAATGAAGTACCCTCTATGGTGATTTGAGAATGGTATTCATTAGCCCAATGTCTCCCTCTACGTCATCGTGGCCAAATACCCGGTATTCTAGTCCTTTGATACCTAGTTTTGTTAAACCCTCCTCCTATGGGGCAATTCCTTTTAAAAAGTCCTGTTTGTTCACAATTGTAGCATGTTCTTGGCCTGTCTTCTAAATCCTGTTTTACTAAAGCTGCCACAATTTGCCCTTTTTCATTAATGTCTCTGGCATCTAAAGCCTGTTTTATTGCAGCTGCCACGACTTGCTCTTGTTCATTAATGTCTCTACCAAATTTAATAAATGTGTTTAAATCTTCATGTTTCCATGGTCTAATGATACCTCTGCAGCAATGATTCGCTTGGTCATAAGCCAGTTGTTTTAGTAATGGCATTGCTTGTTCTGTATTTCCAAAACTCTGTAGCTGTTTCAATAAGCCTATCTACAAATCCAGCGTAAGATTCATTAGCTCCTTGTATTACCTTAGATAATTGACCTTGTAAACCTCTATGTCCTTGTAAAGTCTTCCATGCCCTAACTGCCTCTACAGCAATTTGTGCGTATATGCCAGGATCATATGGAATTTGTTGTTGCTGATCCTCATAAGGTCTCTTTTCTAACAACAAATCTAGATTTCTCTGAGGATAACCAGCTGCTGCATTTCGCCTAGACCTCTCTTTGCAAAATTCCTCATTGGCAACCTTCCATAATAGGTATTGACCTCCATTTAGCACAGCTTTACACATATTAGCCCAATCTGCTGGCGTCATGTTCAAGGTGTTAATGGATTCGACCAAGCTTACAATGAAGTGTGCTTGAGGACCATATGTTGTTACAGCCTCTTTTAGCTGCTTCACTATTTTGAAATTTAAAGCATGGTGAATTCGCTGCCCTCCTACCTCAAATACAGGGCATGTTAATACTTGAGATCCTGTCTCAGGATCCGAACTATCAACTGTTGGGGTTGGGGGCCTCCCAGCACATGGAGGTGGCCTTGTTAGTTGGACATTTACATCCTCTGGTGACAGAAAGGTGTTAGTAGCAGTCTCCTTTTTTAACTTTGCCCCTGATTGCTTTTTATGCTCTAAACTTGGTTCCTCTATCTTTGTCTGAACTGAAGGCTTTGGACTAAGCAAACCAGATATGAACGTCCACAATGGCAATGTGCCAACTGGCATAGTCCCTCGGCTGCTCTTTTCTAATCCTTTTAAATCTTCACCATGATGGTTCCATTGTGATATATTTAATGACTCCTCCTTCAAAAGCCATGGGCTACATTTTTGTATTGTATCAACAAATGCCCTGACTGTCCTTGATATTTCTGAGATGCCTCCTTTCTCTAACAATTTATTTAACACTCTTTCAGTTTGTTTTTTACTAATTTCTGATCCCGTATTTCTATTATAATACAACCCAACAAGATGACGCCAAACAAAACTGAGACAGAATGAATTAAAAAGGGAACAACAAAAAGTCATTATAGCCTTTCTATCCTCCTGACATGTGCATCCGTCCTTTATACCTATCTGTTCCTCAGACGTAAATAGTTTTTTCTCAGATGTGAGTGGTTTTTCTTCCGTCCCACTCATCTCCAAGAACAGGCAACTTAAAACAAAAGTGAAGCAAAACAAAGGAGTCATCTTAAAATGGCTACCCATCCTTTCACCTTGCCCACAGGGGCAAGCAGTTTACCTTATCACTTACCCTCAGTCATTCCCCATGTGAGCCACCAAATGCTGCAGTCTGGCTGGGCATGATTCAGGAGCCACTTGTCAAAAAACAAAAAAAAAAACTAACTTTATTTTTAGAACCACACACGGCAAACAAAACAACTCCTCAGGAAAAACCCTCAGAGCCCAACTGCCACTACTGGCTTCCTTGTAAAGTCTCTCTCACACACACAAGCCTCTCCACCTGCCACAATCCTACTGCTCTTGAGGCCGATTGGCTGGGTGGAGCCAAAAAAGTTCCCCAAGGAGCAGCTCCATGGTCTGAAAGGGCAGGGAAACAGCCCAATGAGCATCACCACAGAGGAGCCAATCAGCTAGATGATGCTGAGGTCGCTGTGAGCCAATAATCAGCCGGCAGCTGGAAATTTGCTGGCAGCTGGAAGTTTGCTGGGGCCCCTTCAGCTGTGGCTCTCAACAAATTCCTGTCTCATTTCTCTGTAGCCTATTCAGCACATGTATTTTTATATGCACATATAGTATCCTATCTGTTATCACATGTACATTTTTGTGAGGTGGCTGACTTGGCAGATACAAATTATGAGAAGAGATCACTCCTCCTAAACATTGTTGGAACTGAAAATTCAAAATATGGGTGAGCTTCCTAGTAGAATAACATTATACATAAATCCATTTTCAGTGAAATAAATATTTTTGCATCTGTGGATGACATATATATTTCATGATGAATTTTTATTGGAATACACACTCTACAAATTTTTCAAAATATGAAATATATGAGTCTTATTATACACTCCTTAAAATCATTCATATTCATGTATGTGGATTTATGATCAACTTTTCACAAGATAATTCTCAGAAATATTCATCAACCTGAAATACATATTTGTTACCTAGTACTGAAAGATAACTTCAGTGGATGGTGCATACAAATCCTAATATTTCTACAGTAATACCCAGTTTAATATCAATGCAAGTAGTTTCCTATGGGACATGATGTGTATTTTCCGGTTCATTTTTATTCAACAGTGGTACATTACTATTTTCTCAGTTTATGCACATCATAGGATATATATTTCATCCACAAGTTCACAAATTTATAGGCATTTGTTTCAATTTCAATCACTTCCTGCTTCAGAACACATATATTCCTCCAGATTTTTTGACTGGTCTTTTCATGAGACTTCTTTTCAAACACATTATTTTCGATTTCCATAATCACTTTTGAAGCAAAACTCACACATTCTTCTTGATAAACCATAACCCTAATATTACCGTTAGATTTATGACTGGTTATAATGAATGTATGTATATCAATTTAAGATTTCCTTTACATTTTCAGATATTAATTAAATCAATTATTAAAAGTTGGAACCAGTTACATTATTTGTTCACAGTATGGTCTATTCATGCATTATTTCTATATTCATAGACACATGGTACACCTCTTTGTTCCCCCAATACGAATTTATACGTCTTCAAAATATTGCTCCCAGTAATGGTGGAAGAAATACTCATGTCACCTAATCTACATATACATTTTATCACAGTAACATTCTGGACACAGAAAACAAAGGTCACTCTTATGATTGTACCAAAGCCTAAAAGGAAAGTGAGCATGCATTACTAAAAACATCCATGTCCAGGTTGCCTAATGCTCTCAAATGTAAATCCTATTGTTGACTATATATTTGTTTCTTCCTAAGATTATATATTCAATCTCAAGCCTGTTGAAAATATCTCATCCTATCCCTCACTTTAAACTTTGCCTGATTTCTTAAAGTCTCTATTGACATCTGCTTTCCTACATATTTTCCCCAGTTCTCATTGTGACTGACTCTTCACATGTGCTGATATTTACATTCACTCTCTACTTGAAAACCTATTGCTAGAGAACTTTTTGTCCAAATCCTATACTCACTCTTGTTTCTAAACCTAGCAACTATCTTCCTAATCCTACGGACTTTCTTTTTTTAATTGGATGTTCTCTTCAACATTCAATCATCCAAGGTACAAGGTCCTATGCCATTGAATATCGATTTATCTGAGACATCTGGGCAGGACATAACTCAAAGCTAAGTAACCCACTCAAGGGCCCAATGCCCTTCTGGGCTTCAAATTGTACCTAGATTTCTGTTTTCATACTTGTATTTCACCTATATATTCTTGTAAATATCCCAGTCTCCCAATACCATTATTCATCCTTCAGAATGATTCCTAACCAAAATCGAATATGTTATTAACCCTAACCATAGACTTTTCCCTCAATCTAACTTTACACGTGAGCTGGGAGAGTGTGATCAGGAAAGTCTCAGTGGAGAAACCCTGCTTTGGGCCATTTGCTTACCTATTGTTCTGTTGCCCAGAATATCAGGAAGTTCTTTGCCTCAGGTCACCCCTTTGTGAAGCCTGAAGAAAGCTGTTTTCAAACGGAAATGAATGAGCATCACTTGTGGCTCTTTGGGTCAAATGAGTTCTTCAAGCCATGAAGAGGTGCTTGGGTTTTCTCATGACGCCAAATCACATAAAGAATCTATACCTATCAGTCAGTAGTAGTCAGTCAATATTGCTCCTAAAAATGGTGGAAAAATACTCATGTCAAATGATCTACATATATATATATATATATATATATATATATATATATATATATATATATATATATTTAATCACAGAAATATTCTGGGCACAGAATTCAAAGTTCACATTTATGATTGTACCAAAGCCTAAATGGAAAGTGAACATGGATTACTAAAAATATCATGTCCAGGTTGCCTAATGCTCTCAAATGTAAATCCTATTGGTGACTACATATTTGTTTCTTCCTAAGATAATATATTCAACCTCAACCCTGTTGAAAATGTCTAATCCTATCACTCACTATATACTTTGCCTGATTACCTAATGTCTCTATTTATATCTGCTTTCCTACATATTTTCCCAATTTCATCATTGTGACTGACTCTTCACATGTGCTGACATTTAAATTCATTCTCTAACCGAAAACCTATTGCTAAAGAACTTTTGTTGCAAATTCTACATGCACTCTTCTTCCTAATCCTAACTACTATCTTTCTAATCCTACTGACTATCCCTTTTTGACTGGATGTTCTTTTCTACATTCAATCATCCAAGGTACAAGGTCATATGCCATTGTATATCGATTTATCTGAGACATCTGTTCAGAAGTTAATTCAATGCTAAGTATCCCAAGCAAGGGCCCAATGCCCTTCTGGGGTTCAAATCATACTTAGATTTCTGTTTTCATGCATACATTTCACCTCTATATTGTTATAAATATCGCAGGTTCCCAATACCATTATTCACCCAGCAAAATAATTCCTAACCCAAATCGAACCTGTTATTAACACTAACCATACAGTATTCCCTCAATCTTACTTTACAGAAAAGCAGGGAAAGAGTTGGTCTTATAATACTGGAATGTAATGGATCTTCCACTTGGTGATAACCTCAAATGTCCATGGCGAAATGATCCCTGGAGAATATGTAGGCAGCTATGAAGGACCTGAGAGAGCAAAAGGCATCTTCCATGGCAAACGGCTTGGTCAGGATAAAGGGTTGTGTCTGAATCAGCTTCTATTCTTAAAGCAGAGAACATGAGCCAACCCAGGCCTGTGTGTAGATCTGTTCCTGGGAGATTATGGTTGATATACAATTCAAACTTGTTAAAGTGTCACAGGAATTAGGGCCAGCTCCATCTCATGGGAACCTTGGAAGCAACGTTTGGACAAAGTGGTTGCCAAGAGAGTGACCTCATTCAGTTCCTGAAGGAGGAACTAAAAACAGTTCCATCACACTTCAGTGGTGATTGAACTCTCTGAACTTGGGATCCAGGATGCCAGGCACCCACAGCCAGTCCCAGTCCCAGTCCCAGTGGTCTCACTTGTTTGGATTTAAAAAGACAGAGTCAGTCTTTCTTGGTACCTACAGATGTGAGGAAGGCCAAATGCAAGAAAGCTCTGAAGCAGAGCTTTTCCTGAGAAAGCAAGTAGAGGCTCACCGCTGGCTCCTGACAACTTCACGGAGTTGGCCAAGGAGACCAGATCTAAGACAGGACAGGCCATTTCGGGGGAACATTATTGGCCCACAAGTCAGAGGACACTCTGGATAGTCACAGACCTACCTGGGCGAAGGAGGTGCCTTTTTTTTGTGGTTATGAGTTTGTGGTCTTGTGTCATGTTCTTAGAATAGGTAGAAAAGTAGGTTTGTTTAGTTTGGAGTGGACTGTTTCTAGTAAGTCGTTTGACAAGGCGAGTGTTTCTATGTCTGTGTATCACATTGTGTCCGGGGTTGTAGACATTAAAAAAAATGCATCAATGGATGTGTCCTATCTAGTAGAAAGCTTCACAGCATTTATCCAGCCAAATTGATGAATGGACTGTAGCTTGCCTTATGGATGGGCAACACCTACTATCTTTCTAAGTTCCTGTTTTCTTCCTGAATTCTGGCCACTCTCCAGAATAAGCCCATGGTTTTGTGTCCAAGATATGTACCCCCTCCAAACTCTGTAACATGGCCATGAACTGGATAGCTGAAGTGAATGGCGAGCATCTCAGAAAACTCAGATATCAGTGTGACCAGGAAAGTCTCAGTGGAGAAACCCTGCTTTGGGCCTTTTGCTTACCTATTGTTCTGTTGCACTGAATGTCAGGAAGGTCTTTGACTCAGGCCATCCCTTTGTGAAGCCTGAAGAAAACAGTTTTCAAATGGAAATGAATGGGTATACCTGTGGCTCTTTGCTTAATTGCTTTGGAAAGGGATTGTCTGAATCAGCCCCTTGGCCCTGTGTGAGGCTGTGGCTTAGATTCTCAACACCTGATGGATTTAAAGAAATTTCCCATGTGTGCATCCCAAACCAAAATGGCCAAAAGAGCAGTCTTTGGGATGAAGTCTGTCGCCTTCCTCTGTAAGGTTCCTGACCTCCATCAAGTGAGAATAGGGATTCTTTGAGTGAAATGAATTTTTCCAACTTACAGAGGCTAGGCTATAGGTGCTTGGGTTTTCCATGACTCCAATTCAAATAAAGATTCTAAACCCCACGGTCAGTTGGCCTCAAATTGGAGAAGTGGACCTGAATTAATGACAGGAGTATTTGATTACTCCAGGTTCACAGCAAGTGTCCAGGCCACCCTGACTTTAGGCAAATGAGAGGAAAGGGAACATATTTTGGACACTGTCTTGGTCTGCGCACCTCATGGAAACCTCCAGCCAGTGGTTATGATGAGTGTCTATATAAAAGAAGATGAGGGCCATATGGGAGTGTTTTGGTTTTAACTGTGGTCATTTGTGTGGTGGTTGGAAGAGATGACTTTGTCCACCTGGGCTTGAACTCTGATATGATTCCCCTTAGAGACTGAGTTTTAGAACTGACCTCAGAGAAGTATTGCAATAAATAGTGTTGCAATTTTAGGAGGCCATGCATGAGAATCGCCCTTGGAAAATGAGATCTATTCCCAGGATGGCTTTCCACAGAGATTGGGAAATCTAAGCCACGATATCCCAATATTTTATTCTTAAAGACTTTGCAGCCATAGTTGAGATTCCAAACACTCATGGACCTCACATTTTAGACCTCAATGGTCCTGGATTCATGTGACCTTTTGGCCATTCTTTGGAAAGGCTTGCCTGTGAGAGTTCTCCAGAGCTTTCATTTAAATGAGCTTCCTTACCATTTAATGGTTCCTGAATGAATTGAAACCCACAGTGCCTCAAACTTCATCTTTGAAAAATGGTGATATAAATACCATGAAACTTTTGAAATTCCCATGACCAGGTGGCACTGGAGAACCTGTGGATGTCCGGTTGCTGATCATGAGTGTACCAGACAGGGCCTTGATTGACTGGGTTTCGTGATAATGGTGTAGAACAGAGATGCCAATAAGTTGGAGCCTGCTGAGTAGTGAGTGTAGAGCAGTGGACTGTAGGTGTGTGAATAAATATTTTTGGTAGGACCACCTGGATCTGCCATTGGCTTCCAAAGACATGTGACTTGCATGGTGCAGGCATCAGATCCTTATATGTAAAGGCATCTTGTTATATGGAGAGGTTTCAGGGCAATGTTCAGAATCAGGTTGCTATAGTCAAGGGGAAAACTATTTGGAATAGAAGCATGGTTTGTACATTCTCTTGGAGACCTTGACAAACCACACGTGACAGAACTCCCTCCAGCATTTTGTCCCAGTTCAACTCCTTGTATTTCGTGAAGCCAATGTCAAACTCCCAGTGCAGCAGTAAGAAACACCACTAAAAGTGGAGGATGACCAACTGACTTCACAGACAACACGGGGAGACACTTAGCTCCCAGTGGCCACAGTTTACCGACAAAGAGAGAATTCATAACTGCTGTCTCATGTTCATTAGAAAATAAGTAACCATGTCATCCAGGTCACATAAATGCACACCCAGATTTGGTGGGGTCACTACAAATGAAGCTAATTCTCCTAACAATTACATATATTTCATGTGCCCAACCTCAGAGGAAGTTTCTCAAGAAGTCTTTAGGCCAGCACAGCTCCATGTTTGTGGAGTATTTACTCTCTCCCTTACTTTTGGAAACTGTTCTACCACCTCCAGTGTTGTGAACTCCTGAGCATTTTCCATTCCACATATGTATTCACATATTTTCTAACTCCTCTCAACTAATTGTGTCTTACTTGGAGCAATGGTTATGTCAAGGCTTCGTTCTGGATGAGAGTGGGAAGATTTTTGTGTAGCATGTTTGCATACACATTAGATTCATTTTCCTATTTTCCATTTGAAATACTGAATCCCTGACACTAACCCATACCCTACTAGACTCTGACTACTAATCTTAATATAATGGAGAAAAAGAAACCTAACTAAATAGAAATACAGGCCTTTCATAGGAAGCATGGTGTATGCTTGGATTTGCCTTCTGCTTTATCAAGAGTATGTGTTATAAATCTAGTCAAGTTTTCATTGTAGTATTTTTCCCTGAGCTTTTAAAGTTAACATATATGTAAATTCCTGTCTCTCTTTTTCTGTAGCCTATTGAGTACATGTATTTTTTTAAGCATATATAGTATCCTACCTGGTAACACACGTATATTCTTGTGAGCTCACTGACTTTGGATATAAAAATTGTGAGAAGAGATTACTTCCCCTAAATACTGATGGAACTGAAAATTCAACCTATGGGTGAGCTTCCTAGTGAAAAACATTATACATAAATCCTTGTTCAGTAAAATGAATATTTTTGGATATGTGGATGTATTATATTTCGTGATGAATTTCAATTGGCATATATATTGCTAAATATTAATGTGTGTGTGTGTGTGTGTGTGTGTGTGTGTATATATATATATATATATATATATATATATATATATATTATACTCTCCAGATTTTCCAAAATATGAAATAAGTGTGTCTTATTATACATTCCCTAAATTCATTCATGTTCCTGTATGAGTCAGTCTTTCTTGGTACCTACAGATGTGAGGAAGGCCAAATGCAAGAAAGCTCTGAAGCGGGGCTATTCCTGGGAAAGCAGGTAGTGGCTCACCGCTGGCTCCTGACAACTTCACAGAGTTGGCCAAGGAGACCAGATCTGAGACAGGACAGGCCATTTTGGGGGAACATAGTATGGCCCAAAAGTCAGAGGACACTCCGGATAGTCACAGACCTACTTGGGTGAAGGAGGTGCCTTTGTGGGTGTGGGTGTGGGTTTGTGGTTATGTCTAATGTTCTGAGAATAGGTAAGAAAGGCGGTTTGTTTAGTTTGGAGTGAACTGATTCTAGTAAGTCGTTTGACACGGCGAGTGTTTCTAGGTCTGTGTATCCCACCGTGTACATGGTTGTAGACTTTAGAAAATAGAAAGCTTCAATTGATGTGTCCTGTGTAGTAGAAAGCTTCCCAGCATTCATACTTCCCAATTTATGAATGGACTACGGCTTGCCTTATCAATGAGCAACCCCTGATATCTTACTAAGTTTCTGGGTTTTTTTCTGAATCCTGGCCACTCTCCAGAATAGGCTCATGATATTGTTTCCAAGATATGTACCACCTCTAAACTCAGTGACATGGCTATGTACTTGATAGCTGAAGGGAATGGCGAGCGTCCCAGAAAACTCAGATATCTGTGATCAGGAAAAGTCTCAGTGGAGAAACACTGCTTTGGGCCTTTTGCTTACCTATTTTTCTGTTGCCCTGAATGTCAGGATGATCTTTGCCTCAGGCCACCCATTGGGAAGCATAAAGAAAACAGTTTTCAAATGCAAATGAATTGGCATCACATGTGGCTCTTTGCTTAATTGCTTTGGAAAGGAATGTGTCTGAATCAGGCTATAGGTCCTCTGTGAGGCTGTGGCTTAGATTCTCAGCACCTGATGCATCTAAAGAAAGATCCCATGTGTGCATCATAAACTACATTGGCTAAAAGAGCATTCATTGTGGAAGAATTCTCTCGCCTTTCTCTGTAAGGTTCCTGACCTCCATCAAGGAAGAATACGAACCTTTGGTTCAAATAAGATCTTCAAAGCCCTGCAGAAACTAGCCCATAGGTGCTTGGGTTTCAACTGAATCCAAATCACATGTAGAATCTATACCTGGTGCTGGGGATGTGGCTCACGCCCTAGCGTGCTCGCCTGGCATGCGTGCAGCCCGGGTTCGATCCTCAGGACCACATACAGACAAAGATGTTGTGTTCGCCAAATACTAAAAAAGAAAAGTATTAAAATTCTCTCTCTCTCCCCGTCTTTTCACTCTCTCACTCTTTCTAAAAAAAAAAAAAAAAAAAAAAAAAAAAAAAAAAAAAGAATCTATACCTGACAGTCAGTAGGCCTCATATTGGAGAAGCAGAGCAGTATTAACAGCAGGCCTATTTGATCATTCCTGGTTCCCAAGATGGGTGTCCAGGCCAACATGTCTTTATGCAAATGAGGGGCAAGGGAGGTTATTTTGGACACTGTCTTGTGCTGCACCCCTCATGGAAAACTCCAGCAAGAGGTTATGATGAGTGTCTGTATGGACGAAGATGAGGGCCATGTGGGAGTGTTTTGGTTTAAATTGTGGTCATTTGTGTGGCAGTTGGAACAGATGCCTGGGTCCACCTGGACTTGAACTCTGGTGTGATTCCCCTTAGAGAATGAGTTCTGGAACAGACCTCAGAGAAGTACTGGCATAAATTGTGTTGGGATTTTATGAGGCCACGCATGAGAGTCACCCTTGGAAACTGAGATCTTGGCCCAGGGTGGCTTTTCCCAGAGCACTTGGAATCTCAGCCAGGATATCACATGATTTTATTCTGAAAAACTTGGCAGCCATAATTGAGAGTCAAAACACACATGGACATCACATTGTAGACCTCAATAGGCCTGGATTCATGTGACATTTTGGCCACTGTTTGGGAACCTTCCTGTGAGGGTTCTCCAGAGATTTCATTGAAATGAGCTTCCTCACCATTTAATGGTTCCAGAATAAATTGAAACCCACAGTGCCTCCAACTTCCTCCTTGAAAAGTGGCTAGATAAATACCATGAAATTTTTAAAATTCCCATGACCAGGTGGCACTGGAGAATCTTTGGATATCCTGAGGATGATCATGAGTATACCAGTCAGTGCCTTGATTGACTGGTTTTTATGAAGATGGTGCCGAACAGAGATGCCAAGAAGTTGAAGCCTGCTGAGGAGTGGGCATAGAGCAGTGGTGGGCAGGTGTGTGATAAAACATCTGTGGTGGGGCCATGTGGATCTCCCATTGGCTTCCAAATGCCTTGTGACAGACATGGTGCAGCCAGCAGTCCCTTCTATGTAAAGGCATCTTGTTATATGGAGAGGTTTCAGGGCAATGTTTAGAATCGGGTTGCTATGGTCATGGGGGCAAGCTATGTGGAATATAAGCCTGGTTGATGCATTCTTCTGCAGACCCTGACCTACCACAGGTGACAGATCTCCCTCACGCACTGGGTAACAGTTGAATTCTTTGTATTTCATGAAGCAAATACAAAAATTCCATTTCAGCAGCAAGAAACACCACAAAAAGTGAAGGATGCCCAAATGGCTTCACAGTCCACATGTGGATACACTTAGCCCCCCGTGGCCACAGTTTACCCTAAAAGAGAGAATTCAACATTGCTGCCTCATGTTCATTGGAAAATAAGAAACCATGACCTCCAAGTCACATAGATGCAGACCCAGATTTGATGGTCTCACTACAAAGAAAGCTAAAATTCCCAACAACAACATATATTTCAAGTGCCCAACGTCAGAGGCAGATTTTCAAGAAGTCTTTAGGCCAGCAGAGCTCCATGGTTGTGGAGTGTTTACCCTGTCCCTTACTTTTGGAATCTCAGAAGGGAGGAAGATACACCAAGCCAATTGACGGCTCCTTTTGAAAAAAATTGTACCACCAATGACATCATCAGCAAATATAACCCAACACTACCACAAGTTGCTGCACAAAGAGATAGTTTACAATGCATACATGTGAGTTCACAATGTGTCCAGGCAAGTTCTGCAAGCAGTTCAGTGATGGCTATTGCAGAAGCTGTAGATTGGTTTTATCTTTGATTTCACCAGCACTGTGACGAAGATAGAAATTCTGGCAATAATGGCTAAAGAAAAAATTATGTAACATTCCAGAAAACACTGAAAGAAAACAATTTTCTTAACAATTTACATTGTCTTGGAGAGAATTATTAAATATAATGAAAAGGAAATGTGAAAGAAAACAAACAGATCTGTTAACCTCCTTTTTTGTTCACATTTTAAAACAATCCTCAACAGCTGTTTACCCAATTTAAATTAAACCATTTAAATAATGTGAATAAAAAAATATTTGGATCAATTTTTTCATGAGCCCTCATCATATATGATATATGGACATATGAACATTCAAACATATAACACAAAACACAAGTGTGCACACATAATATAATACATACAACACATAACCTAATAGTAAAGGCCTTATAACTTTTTACATGTGAAATCTCCATTGCAATGTTTAAAAACTCTATTGTCAAAAAATAGAACTGATCACCAAAACATTAAACTAGGTATGTATGAGCTCAAAAAAACAAAATAAAATGTGGGAAAAGGCAATAATAAAATAGATATTGAAAAAAGCATCCTGGTTCTATCTTAGATGTAAGGGTAGCCAAACTGGAATTTTGGATATCAGCTGATATGGACTTGAGTCAAATCATCTTCTTTTTGTTCTGTAGAAATCGCTTCAGTTAATCTCTCTGGAATCCAAATCGGCTGTTGTTCTCTATGTGGAAACACACAAACAGGCCCCTGGCTCCAGACAATCATTGGGTCAGGACCTTGGTTAATCTCTCTGGAATCCAAATCGGCTACTGTTTTTCCTGTGGAAACAGACAAACAGACCCCCGACTCCAGACAATTACTGGGTCAGGACCTTTCCATTGTCCTGTTAGAATATCTTTCCAAAGAACCTTGGGCTTATGCACATTTTTTGGACACATATGCCTTTCCCCAGCACTAAGTCCTGATGAATCCAAATTTTAAAAGTTTAGAATAAAAAGGGTTATTTTAAGTTTGTCTTTGGGGAATATATACCCTTTCCCAATTTTTTGCTTTAATAAGTACTTTTTAATAGTTTGATGAGCTTTTTCAACTATGCCTTGTCCCTGTGGATTGTATGGGATTAATGTTATATGAGTAATGCCAAATGATGACCAAAATTGTTTAAAAGAGGTAGAAGTATAACCAGGGGCATTATCTGTTTTTAACTGTTTGGGAACGCCCACAGTGGCAAAATTTTGTAAGCAATGAGTGATAATATCTTTAGTTTTTTCTCCGGCATGAAGGGTGCCCATCAAAAATCCAGAAGAAGTATCAACTGTAACATACAAATATTTTAATTTTCCAAATCCTGGCAAGTGTGTGATGTCCATCGGCCAAATATGATTAGGTATCAATCCTCTAGGATTGACTCCAAGATTAACTTGTGGTAAAAAGGTCACACAATTTTGACATTGTTTTATTATTTGTCTAGCTTTTTCCTTAGTTATTTTAGAAGGCTTTTGTAAGGTATTAGCTTTGACATGGAACTTTTTACGAAAATTTATAGCTTCTTCTAGTGTAGAGAAAATATGTATGTCATGTGTACTTTTATTTGCTAAATCATTGCCCAAACTGATGGCTCCAGGCAATCCTGTATGTGCCCTGATATGTCCTATAAAGAATGGATCTTTTCTGTCCCAGATTATACTTTGTATAGTGGAAAGCAAGGAGAAAACAGTAGAGGAATGGGAAATCCTACCAGCATCTTCAAGGCATACTATAGCATTAACTATATGCTGACTATCAAAAATAAATTAAATACAGAATCTTTAAACATCACAAAAGCTTGTAATACTGCATTAAGCTCTACATTTTGAGCTGATTGTTTGGGTACTAGAAATGTAAAAGTTTGATCAGGTGTAACTATTGCTGCTGTACCATTATTTGATCCATCAGTAAATATATTTGGAGCATTCATGATAGGTGTTTTTCTTGTCAATTTTGGAAAAATTACAGGATGCGATGACCAAAAAGACAATAAAGGATTAGATGGTAAGTGATTATGAAATGAAACATTAGATTTGCACATGATTATTGCCCAAGTATTTAACTCATTAACTAACTCATCAATTTGATTCAGAGTATGTGGAGTAATAATTTTATTGGGAGCAATCCCAAGCACTCACTTTGCTGCTTTTATTCCTTTGGGTATTAATTGTCCTATAGCCTCAGGGTACCTAGTAAGAATAGTGTTAGGAGAATAAGATAAATGTATCTATAATAATGGACCTTCTTGCAAAAATACTCCTGTAAGAATATTTTTTCTTGGTAGACAATAAATAATAAAGGCAAACTTATATCAATTCTATCCAATTGCATATTTTCCATATACGTTTCAATGATTTTTAATGCCTTTCTTGCTTCAGGCGTTAACATGTACCGTGAATTGGGATATGATGGACCTTTTAGGATATCAAATAAATATCCCAACTCTCCTGTTGGTATACCTAGATAAGGCCTTATCCAATTTATGTCTCCTAATAACTTTTGAAAGTCGTTATGTGATTTGAGTTGATCTACTTGTATTTGAATTTTTGGTGGCAGTACATGGTTGAGGATAATAGAACACCTAAATAATTAATTGGAAAATTTAATTGTACTTTATCTATTGCTATATCTAGATTATTTTTTAATAAGTTTGTAAGTGTGGCATAACATTCTAGCAATGTGTTTTTAGCTTTGTGTGCTAATAATACATCATCCATATAGTGAAATATTTGTAGTTCAGGATTTTGATTTCTAAGTGACTTGATTACTTTGTTAAAATAAATTTGACACATTGTTGGGCTGTTAGCCATCCCTTGAGGCAGTACTTTCCATTCATATCTCTGATCAGAACCTTCATGATTCAGTGCAGGGATAGTAAATGCAATACGTGGACTATCCTCAGGATGAATTGGAATTGAAAAAAAAAAAAAAACCTTTAATATCTATAAGTAATTTTGTTAAACCCTCCTCCTATGGGCAATTCCTTTTAAAATGTCCTGTTTGTTCACAATTGTAGCATGTTCTTGGCCTGGCATCTAATGCCTGTTTTAGTGCAGCTGCCACAATTTGCCCTTCTTCATTAATGTCTCTGGCATCTAAAGCCTGTTTTACTGCAGTTGCCACGACTTGCTCTTGTTCATTAATGTCTCTACATAATTTAATATATGTGTTTAAATCTTCATGTTTCCATGGTCTAATTATATCTCTGCACCAACTATTCGCTTGCTCATAAGCCAGTTTTTTTAGTAATAGCATTGCTTGTTCTGTTTTCCCAGAACCTCTGGTACCTGTTTGAATAAGCCTATCGACAAATTCAGCATAAAGTTAATTAGCTCCTTGTATTACTTTAGATAATTGACCTTGTAAACCTCCAAGTCCTTGTAAAGTCTTCCATGACTTAATTGCATCTACAGCAATTTATGCACATACACCAGAATCATATGCAATTTGTTGCTGCTGATCCTCATAAGGTCCCTTTCCTAACAACATATCAAGATTTCTCTGAGGATAACCAGCTGCTGCATTTCGCATAGCCGTCTCCTTGCAAAATTCCTCATTGTCAACCTTCCATAACAGGTATTGTCCTCCATTTAGCACAACTTTACACATATTAGCGCAATCCGCTGGCTTCATGTTCAAGTTGTTAATGGTTTCGACGATGCTTACAGTGAAGGGTGCTTGAGGACCATAGGTTGTTACAGCCTCTTTTATCTGCTTCACTGTTTTGAAATTTAAAGCATGGTAAACTCGCTGCCCTCCTACCTCAAATATAGGGCATGTTAATATTTGAGATCTTGTCTCAGGATCCCAACTATCAACTGTGGGGGTTGGGGGCTTCCCAGCATATGGAGGTGGCCTTGTTAGTTGGACACTTACGTCCTCTGGTGATAGAAAAGTATTAGTAGCAGTCTCCTGTAGAGGTGGTTCTGTTGGTTGGACACTTACACCCTCTGGTGATAGAAAGGTGTTAGTAGTAGTCTCCTGTTGTAAATTTCCCCCTGATGGCTTTTACTGTTTTACACTTTCTTTCTCTGTCTGACTAGCTTGAGAGGCCTTCTCTTTTACATGATTTTTTTCCTCTGTCTGACTGGTTCGAGAGACCTTCTCTTTTACTTGAATTTTTTCCTCTGTCTGACTAACTTGAGAGACCTTCTCTTTTACTTGAATCAATATGTCTTCTCCTTCCTCTACCATTGTCTGAACTGAAGGCTTTTGACTAAACAAACAAGATACGAAAGTCCACAATGGCAATGTGCCAACTGGCAGAGTCCCTGGGCTTTTCTTTTCTATTCTTTTTAAATCTTCACCATGATGGTTCCATTGTGATATATTTAACAACTCCTCCTTAAAAAGCCATGGGCTACATTTTTGTATTGTATCAACGTATGCCCTGACTGCTCTTAATTTTACTGGGATGCCTCCTTCCTCTAACAATTTACTTAACACTTTTTCAGTTTGTTTTTTTTTCTAATTTCTGATGCCATATTTCTACTATAAAACAACCCAACAAGATAACACCAAACAAAACAGAGATAGAATGAAATAAAAATGGAAAAACAAAATATCATTATAGCCTTTCTCTCTATCTGTTCCTCAGACACAAATAGTTTTTCCTCAGATGTGAGCGGTTTTTCTTCCGTCTCACTCGTCTCCAGGGACAGGCAATTTAAAGCAAATGTGAAGCAAAACAAAAGAGGAATCTTAAAATGGCTACCCATCCTCTTGTCCTGCCCTCAGGGGCAAGCAGTTTACCTTATCAGTTACCCTCAGTCGCTCCCCATGCGAGCCACCAAATGCTGCAGTCTGGCTGGGCACAATCAGGAGCCACTTTTCAAAAGAAAGCAACTTTATTTTTAGAACCACACACGCCAAGCAAAAGAGCCTCTCAGGAAAAACCCTCAGAGCCCCAACTGTCACCACCGGCTTCCCACAAGCCTTTCCCTCCCACACAAGCCTCTCTCCACTTCCCACAATCCTCCTGCTCTTGAGGCCGATTGGCTGGGTCACGTGTGGAGTCAAAAAAGTCCCCCAATGAGCAGCTCTGTGATCTGAAAAGGCAGGGAAGCAGCCCAATGAGCATCACCGCAGAGGAGCCAATCAGCTAGATGTTGCTGGGGCCGCTGTGAGCCAAATATCAGCTGGCAGTCTGAAAGGGTGGGGAAACAGCTCAATGAGCATCTCCAATGAGCATCACCGCAGAGGAGCCAATCAGCTAGATGTTGCTGGGGCCACTGTGAGCCAATCATCAGCCGGCAGCTGAAAGTTTGCAGGCAGCTGGAAGTTTGCTGGGCCCCTTAGGCTGCAGCTATGAACAAGAGTTGTATGCACCATTCACTGAAGGTAGTTTTCAGTACTAGGAAACAAATATGTATTTCAGGTGGATGAATATTTCTGACAATAATCTGGTGAAAAGTTGATTATAAATCCACATACTTGAACATGAATGAATTTAGGGAGTGCAAATAAGACATATATATTTCATATTTTGAAAAATCTCTAGAGTGTGTGTGTATACACACACACACACACACACACACAGATATTAAAATGTAGCAACATATATGCCAATCGAAATTCACCATGAAATACACATCATTCACAGATCCAAACATATTCAATTTACTTAACAGGGATTTATGTATAATGTTGTTCTACTAGGAGGCTCTCCCATAGTTTGAATTTCAGTTCCAACAGCGTTTATGAGGAGTTATCCCTTCTCAAAATTTGTATCTGCCAAGTCAGCCACCTCACAAGAATGTAGGTGTGATACCAGCTGGGATTCGATATGTGCATATAAAAATACATGTGCTGAATAGGCTACACACAAAGGGAGACAGGAATTCACATATTTGTTAACTTTAAAAACACATGGATATCTATTTCAATTAAAAATAGACTGGATTTATAACACCTAACTTTTATCATGCAAAAGGCAAGTTCAAGAATACACCATGCCTCTTCTGAACTGCTTGTATTTCAATTCTGATTTGGTTACTTTTCTGCATCATATTAGAATTAGTAGTCAGAGTGTAGTAGGGTATAAGTTAGTGTCAGGGATTCAGTATTTCAAATGGAAAATTGGAAAATGAATCCAATGTGTATGCAATATGTGTTACACAAATAACTTCCCACTCTAATTCAGAAAATGGCTTGACATAACCTTCGCCCAAAGAAAGACAAAATTAGAGGAGAAGAGTCAGAAAATCTGTAAATACATATATGGAATGGAAAATTCTCAGAAGTTTAAAACGTTTGAGGCTTTAGAGGAGCTTCCAAAACTTAGGGACAGGGTAAAACTCCACAAACATGGAACTCTACTGGCCTAAAGACTTCTGGAGATACTGACAATGAGGTTGGGCACTTGAAATATACGTTGTTGTCAGGAGCTTTAGCTTCCTTTTTAGTGAGAACATCAAAGCTGAGTCTGCATCTATGTGACCTGGAGGACATGGTTTCCTATTTTTCAATGAACATGAGGCAGCAGTGTTGAATTTTCTCTTTGTACCTAAACTGTGACCACTTAGGGCTAAGTGTCTCCCCATGTGGACTTGAAAGCCATTTGGTCATCCTCCAGTGTTCGTGTTATTTCTTGCTCCTGCACTGGGTGTTTTGTATTTGCTTCAAGGCATATAAGGAGTTCAACTGAGACACAGTCCTGGAGGGTGTCCTATAATATGTGGGGGGTCAGGGTCTGCAGGAGAATGCAACAACCAGGCTTCTATCCAACATTGCTTGCCCCCTTGATCATAGCAACCAGATTGTGAACATTGCCCTGAAAACTCTCTATGTAACAATCTGCCTTTATATATAAGGGTGTGCTGGCTGCACCATGTCATTCACAAGCCATTTGGAGCCAGTGTAAGATCCACATGACCCCACCACAGATGTTTTATCACACACCTGCACACCACTGCTCTAGGCCTACTACTCAGAAAGCTCCAACTTACTGACATCTCAGTTCTACACCATTTTCATGAAACACAGTCAATCAAGGCACTGTCTGGTACCCTCATGATCAGCAACAGGACATCCTAAGGTTCTCCAGTGCCACCTGGTCATGGAAATTTCAAAAATGAAGTTTTTGAAATTTCATAAATGAAGTTGAAGGCACTGTGGGTTTCAATTCATTCAGGAACCATTAAATGATGAGGAAGCTCATTTCAATGAAAGCTCTGGAGAACTCTCAGAGACAAGGTTTCCCAAAGAGTAGGCAACAGGTCACATTGTGGTCTACAATGTGAGGTCCATGGGTGTTTTTACTCTCAACTACGGCTGCCAATCTTTCAGAATAAAATCATGGCATATCTTGGATGAGATTCCCAATGCTCTGTGGAAAGCCCCCCTGAGCGTAGATCTCAGTTTCCAAGGACGACTCTAATGGGTGGACTCCTAAAATCCAAACACAATACATAGCAATACTTCTCTGAGGTCAGTTACAGAACACAGTCTCTAAGGGGAATCAAACCTGAGTTCAATCCTAGGTGGACCCAGTCATCTCTTCCAAACGCCAAACAAATGACCACAATTAAAACCAAAACACTCCCACATGGCCCTTATCTTCTTCCAATAGACACACATAATATCCATTGGCTGGGGGTTTTCATGAGGGGCGCTGTGCAAGACAGTGTCCAAAATAAACTTCCTTGCCCCTCATTTGCCTAAAGTCAGGGTGTCCTGGACACCCTTCCTGTTAACCATGAGTGATCAAATAGGACTGCTGTTAATACTGTTCCAATTCTCCAATTTGAGGCCTACTGGCTCTGGGGTTTAGATTCTTTATGTGAATTGGAGTTATGAGAAAACCCACGCATCTCTGGGCTAGCCTCTGCAGGGCTTTGAAGAACTCATTTGACCGAAAGATCCCGATTCACAATTGATAAAGGTCAGGATCCTTAGAGGAAGGCGAGAGACTTCATCCACAATGACTGCTCTTTTGGCCATTTTGGTTTTGGATACAGAAGAGATTTTTCTTTAGATCCCTCAGGTGCTGAAAATCTAACCACAGCATCACAGAGGGCAAAGAGGCTTATTCAGACCCATCCCATTTCAAAGCAATTAAGCAAAGAGCCACAGGTGATGCCCATTCATTACAATTTGAAAACTGTTTGCTTCAGCCTTCACCAAGGGGTGGCCTGAGGCAAAGACCTTCCTGACATTCAGGGCAACAGAACAATAGGTAAGCAAAAGGCCCAAAGCAGGGTTTCCCACTGAGACTCTTCTGGTCATGCTGGTATCTGAGTTTTCTGAGATGCTCGCCATTTCCTTCAGCTATCCAGTACATGGCCATGTCACAGAGTTTGGTGGTGGTACATATCTTGATCACAAAACCATTTGCCCATTCTGGACAGTGCCCACAATTCAGGAAGAAAACAGAAACTTAAGGAGATAGGAGGTGTTGCCAATTGAAAAGTCAAACCGCAGTCCATTCACAAATTGGGCAGAATGAATGCTGGGAAGCTTTCTACTAGACAGGACACATCCATTGATACATTCTCTTTTCTAATGTCGACAACCACGGACACAGTGGGATACACAGACCTAGAAACACTCGCCTTGTCAAATGACTTACTAGAAATAGTCCACTCCAAACCAAACAAACTGCTTTTCCTATCAATTCTCAGAACATGTGACAAAGCCACAAACACACACCCACACCCACAAAGGCAACTTCTTTACCCAAGAAGGTCTGTGAATATCCGGAGTGTCCTCTGACTGGTTGGCCATTATTTGTTCCCCCAAAATGGCCTGTCCTGTCTCAGATCTGGTCTCCTTGGCCAACACTGTGAAGTTGTCAGGAGCCAGGGGTGAGCCACTACCTGCTTTTTCATGAAAGACCCCTCTTCAGAGCTTTCCTGGCATTTGGCCATCCTCATATCAGTAGGTACCAAAAAAGACTTACTCTGTTCTTGGTAAATCCAAATAAGTTAGCCCACTGGGACTGTGACTGGGACTGTCTCTGGATGCCAGGCTTCTTGGATCCCAAGTTCAGAGAGCTCCATCACCAATAAATTAGTTAGTTCACTTCCTTCAGGAACTGAATTATGACACTACCTTGGCAACCACTTTGTTTTAACAGTAGCTTCGAAGGGTCTCATGTGATGGAGGCTGCCTCTACTTCCTGTGACAGTTTCACAAGTTAAAATGGTATATCAACCATAGGCACCTGGGAACAGCTCACCATACAAGCCTCGTTTGGTCCATCTTCTCTACATAAAGAAGAAAGTGGCTGATTCAGACAAATCCCTTCATTCTGAGCAGGTTGTTTGCCATGGAAGATGACTTTTGCTCTCTCAGGTCCTAAATAGCTGCATACATCTTCTCCAGGGATCATTTCTGCATGGACCTTGAGGTTCTCTGCCGGTGGAAGATCCCCTCTATTTCTGTATTGTAAGACAAACTCTGTCCCTGCTCTTCTGTGTAGTTAGATTGAGGGAAAAGTGTATGGTAAGGCTTAATAACAGGTTCGATTTGGCTTAGGAATCATTCTGATTGATGAATAATGGTATTGGGTACCTGTGATATTTACAAGAATATACAAGTGAAATATAAGTATGAAAACAGAAATCTAGGTAAGATATGAAGCCCAGAAGAGCATTAGGCCCTTGATTGGGATACTTAGCTTTGAATTTTGTTCTGCACAGATGTGTCAGATAAATCGATATACCATGGCATAGGACCTTGTACCTTGGATGATTGAATGTTGAAGAGAACATCCAGTCAAACAGGGATAGTCGGTATTTTTAGAAAGATAGTTGGTAGGTTTAGGAAGAAGGGTGAGTATAGGATTGGCAGCAAAAGTTCTTTAGCAATTGGGTTTCAGATAGAGAGTGAATGTAAAAGTTAGTATATGTGAAGAGTCAGTCACAATGATGAACTGGGGAAAATATATAGGAAAGCAGATATGAATACAGACATTATGAAATCAGGCAAAGTATAAAGTCAGTGATAGGATTAGGCATTTTTAACAGGGTTGTTGTTGAATATATAATCTAAGGAAGAAACAAATATGTACTCAACAATAGGATTGACATTTGAGAGCATTAGGCAACCTGCACATAGATGTTTTTAGTAATCCATGCTCACTTTCCATTTAGGCTTTCATACAATCAAAGTGTGACCTTTGCTTTTTTGTCGAGAATATTACTGTGATAAAATGTATATGGACATCAGGTGACATGAGTATTTCTTCCACCATTTCTGTGAGCAATATTTTGAAGACGTATAAATAAGTGTTGGGTGTAAAATTAGGTGTACCTGGAGTCTTTGGATATAGAGATAATGCATGAATAGACTATCCTGAGAATAAATAATATAACTGGTTCCAACTTTAAATAATTCTTTGAATTGATATCTGAAAATATACAGAAAATCTTATATTGCTATACAATCATTCATTCCATCCTGTTACATTCTAATGGTAATATGAGTGTTATGGTTTATCATGAAGAGTGTGTGAGTTTTGCTTCAAAAGTGATTGTGGAAGTCAAAAATAATGTGTTTGGCAAGAAGTCTCATGAAAAGACCAGTCAAGAGACCTGGAGGAATAAATGTGTTCTGAAGAAGGAATTGATTAAACATGAAAAAATATTCTTATAAATTTGTGAAACTCTGGATGAAATATATATACTATGATATATATATATTTGAATATATGTAGAATACATAGGTAAAATATATGTATGAAAACAGAAATCTAAGTAAGATTTGAAGCCCAGAAGGGCATTGGTCCGTTGATTGGGACTACTTAGCTTTTAATTACTTTCTGCAAAGTTGTCTCAGATAAATCCATATACAATGACATAGGACCTTGTACCTTGGATGATTGAATGTAGAAGCGAACATCCAGTCAAAAAGGGATAGTTGGTAGTGAAAGTTTAATAAAATAGGTACTTGTCACTTCCTGTGTTTCTGTACGCTTAATAAAACACTGTTGAAATCTTGAGAATTGTTTGCTAATCTTGTTCCCAGAATGTGCTGTCCCCATCTGCCAAACTGCAGATTGCACTCCCTCACCCGGTTAAGCGCTAACCGCCCACTGACCCTTACCCATCAATAAACTTCCCTCCCTGCCCCCTCCAAGAAAAGTATATAAGCTCTGTTGAAGCTGTTCTCAGGACTCTCTGCTCTATTCAAGTGAACTCTGAGCCCCAGCATGCTGGACCCCCAGTAAATCCTTTGCTGTTGCATGTTAAAGTCTCTTGGTTGTCCCTTCCTCTCACACTAGCCCGACCTTTACATATGGAGGTTCCACAGAGATCAAGCAGCGGTGGACGAGAGACCCCAATGGACCCCCCTCAGATAAGTAAGGCGCCTCTTTCTGGTTTCAGGTTTCATGTTAGGGTTTGGCAAAATGGCTGTCAATGAAGAGTGTGAGCTCTCTCTGATGGTGGCAGACAGTCGTGTTACAGAACCACAGGCCATGTCCCTGGAGGACGCCTGAGAGGACTCGGGAAATTGAGGAACAATAGTCTCCTTGACTCAGTGATATTTTGTTTCGGATTCAGTATTGCCAGTCCATCGGATTTTGCCGGCTACTCAGTCATGGTCTCAGTGTTGAACGTCCATTGCCTGTCTTTATTGTCTTGTCTTGCCTGTGTCATGTGTCTTGCTTTCACTGTTTGTGTATCTCTCATTATGGAACAGAGCACTTCAATGCCTCTGTCCCTGACCCTTGATCACTATACCAAAGTCCGTTTAAGGGCTCAGAATCTCTTTATTTCAGTAAAGCCCCGGATGTGGCAGACTCTCTGTACCTCAGAATGGCCCACCTTTGGAGTCGGATGGCCCCTAGAAGGATCTTTCTACTTCCCACTAATTTATAATTCAGAGACATTGTCTTTCAGCCATGGCCAGATAGTCATCTGGATCAACAGCCATATATTTTAATTCAGCAGGACCTCTGCAAATTTCCTCCTCAATGGGTCAAGCCTTTCCTTGCCCCTGCCCCCGCAATGACTCCTTCCCCCAGGAACTCACAAACACTCTGCTCCTCCTCCTCCTCCACACTCTGTTTTCCCTGTGTCACCAGATTTGAGTCTACTGGACTCTCCTCCCCCTCCTTATCCCCTGCCCTCATCCTCTAACCCCCAACACCCTCTAAGTGATACCCCTGCTGCTGACTCAGCCTCTCCTCCATTGAAGGAAGCTAAGCCGGCCCAGCGCCCTCCAGGTAATTCCCCTGCAGCACACACAGCACCTCCTCCCATGGAGGAAGCTGGCCCTGCTAATGGAACTCGCTGGCGGTGAATGATTGAAAACCCTGGAACTCTTGGGATGCCTCCCCTTCGACCCTATGGACCAATGATTGACAATGGCCATTGGGGGAAAATTCAAGCCTACCAGTATTGGCCGTTCTTCTCTTCAGACCTATGTAACTTAAAAAATAGCAATCCCCCTTTTACCGAGGACCCCACCCGGCTCTCAGGTGTGGTTGAGTCATTGATGTTTTCACACCAGCCTACTTTGGATGACAGCCAACAACTGCTAGGGACTTTCTTCATGACAGAGGAAAAAAAGGGAATTCACCAGGAAGCTAAAAAAAAATCCTTGGACCAGGTTTGCATCCGACACAACTCACCAACATAATCAAAGCCGGCTTTCCCTTGAACCGACCCAACTGGGACCCCAAAACCTTTGAAGGTAGGGAGCATCTGTCCACTTATCGCCGGGCTCTAATAGTGGGTCTCCGAGCAGCCGCTAGTGACCAACTAATTTGGCCAAGGTAAGAGAGATTATCAGGGGCCTGATGAATCTCCCTCTATGTTTCTAGAGAGAATTATGGAGGCATATAGGAGCTATAATCCTTTTTATCGTCAGGCAGAGAATCAAAAGGCATCTGTCACGATGGCCTTTATTGGGCAAACTGCCCTGGATATTAAAACAAAGTTACAAAGCTTAGATTAATTACAAGATATGACTTTGAGAGATTTAGTCAGAGAAGCTGAGAAGGTATACTATAAGAGAGAAACTGAGGAAGAGAAGGGAGCAAATGGAGGATAAAAGAAACAAAAGGCAGAGTAAGGCTTTGACTAAGGTCCAGGTCACAACAACAAATAGGCCAAAAATTAAGAAACAGGGAGACAAGAAGGTATACATTGGCCCACGACAGAGGCCACCCTTGGCCTCAGATCAATGTGCCTACTCAAACAAAAAGGACACTGGGCCAAAATTGACATAGAAAGCGACAGCCACGCCAGCCAGCCATTCTGACTCTGGAGGATGACTAAGAAAGTCGGCTCTCAGATCCCCTCCCCGAGCTCAGAGTAACTTTTGAAGTGGAGGGGACCCCAGTAAACTTTGAAGTGGATACAGGGGCAATATACTGAGCCCATAAGGCCACATTGGGCCCTCTATCAAATAAAAAATCTCTATTTCAAGGGGCTAATGGCAGTAAATATCGGGCTTGGACAACTAAGAGGACCATGGACCTGGGAAAAGGAAAAATCCATCACTCCTTCCTAGTAGTCCCAGAATGCCTGGCCCCATTGATCGGCGGAGATCTGCTCACCAAGCTCTGGGCCAAAATAAATTTTAACCCTGAAGGCCCTTAAGTGGAATTTCTAAATCTTTCAGTAAAAACTCCAAGAGCCACGGCTCTAACTATGTCAGTAGAAAATGTACATCAACTCACTCACCTTGGTTCAAAGAAACTGCAGGCATTCCTGAAGGATCAAGAACAGAGTTTTCCACTAACAGACTCACAGTGAAGAAAATAACTGAATGGGTAACAAAAGCCTGTCGGGTTCATCAATTGGTAAATGCTTACCCTTCCAAGCTTCCTGTATGAAAGCACATACGAGGAACCAAACCAGGACAATACTGGGAAGTGGACATTACTGAAATAAAGCCAGCAAGGTATGGACTTAAATATCTCCTAGTCTTTGTAGATACATTTTCAGGATGCATTAAAGCCTTCCCCACAAAAAAAAAGAAAAAAAAAAAAAGAAAAGAAATAGCGCAAATTTTGGTCAAGAATATCCTAGAAGATATTTTTCCAAGATACAGCCTGCCTAAGTTAATAGGGTCTGATAATGGACCGGCGTTCATGGCCCAGGTAAGTCAGGGGTTAGCCAGGACCCTGGGGATTAATTGGAAGTTACATTGTGCTTATAGACCCCAGAGTTTAGGACAGGTAGAAAGAATGAACCAAACCATTAAACAGACCTTAACAAAATTAAGCTTAGAGACCGGAATAAAAGATTGTACTATGCTCCTGCCTTATGCACTGTTAAATGAAGAAAATACTCACTCTGATTTTAGTGTAACCTCACCCCCTATGAAATTCTCTATGGTGCCCCTCCTCCAGTAAGGGACCTAACACCAACTCTAAGACCTTACAATCCCTTCCACACCAGCTTGCTTGACAGACTTAAAGCTCTTGAAAGAATTCAGTGACACCTGTGAAAACAGCTGGCCACTGCCTACCAAACTGGGGACGAGGGGACTCCACATCGATATCAAGTAAGAGACTTTGTCTTCGTAAGACGACATCAGGTGACATCGCTAGAACCCCGCTGGAAAGGACCATTCCAGGTGCTACTTATAACACCTACAGTGGTAAAGGTAGATGGAATCACTTCCTGGATACATGCCTCTCATCTCAAGCCTGCGCCCTGTCCAGACATTGACTGGAAACTGGAATAGGCTGGAAACTGGAAAAGACTGGTAACCCTTTCAAATTGCACATTCGCCGTGTGGATAAGGCTATAGACTCTCCCCTTGACCACCAGTCTTTCTAACCCTCATCACCCCTTTCAGCACCGATGGCTGATCACAAATCCTACTGGACAAGAAGTTTAATCAATCTTGCATACAGCCCCCTTAGGGACCTGGTGGCCATCTCTCCACCCAGACATTTGTCAGCTGGCTATATGTCTTTCCTATTCAGATATCCCTGAAGAAGAGGATCCCACTAAAATTCCATTAAATCCCTTCCGTATCATATGTAATGGAAACAAACATTATGGATGTAGGGACACGTGAGCCAGATGCAGGTCGGCTAGCCTAGATTACTATGTTTGCCCGGTGAACTATCAAAGCCACAAACAGCCATGGCTGTGTGTGGGAAAAGCCGACTTCAAGGGGATGTGAGCATACAGGGGCTGCACGATGGAACCCAAACTCCTAGTCAAATTCAGTACACAGCATTGGCCATATTACCAATAAGATAACCTAAATCGATGGCACCCAGAGGGGTCTCTAGATCCTCAAATTCTGTGGAACCTTTTTAACTTTGGGAAGGGCTCAAAGGCGTGAAAAAAGATTCCCCTATGTGGAGGCCTTTTCCGTCCTTCGCTCACATCCTGAACTATGCTTCTCCAATAGATCCTCACCCTCAGCCTTCTGCTCTAGTCTCTCTGCTGTCACTCCCACCTCAACAACCTGATTTCTCCCATCCCGTTACTAGATCAACAACCCAAACATCCGCCGGTTCTCAGACCATTGCCCCCTTGCTGAGGTAGCAGGTACTTAGTTACCACTCTACCCACTCACTCCTCTCTTCTCCTGTCAGCACCCATACGGGGTTTCACCAGGTCCTTTTACCAGCTAACCTAAAGCTCAAAATAGCTGAGAAGACCCCTATCCAAGATGTAATAAAAATGGTCTTTAAAGTTGCTTTGTCATCACTGAAAACAGGTTACTAATAATTTAAAGTCCCTCACAGACTTTTTGGATACACACTCCCATCTTCCCCTCTTTTCTACCTGTTCTACTGCTCAAGTTTTTCTTGCTAGAAAATCCCAAACCCCTTTCCCATTATTCTTTTACATCTCTCCGTACTCATTCTCAGATCCTCGGAACTGCTCTAAGTCCCGCCTTCCCTCTCTTTCCCCTCTGTTCCACACCCACAGAAAAGTCTTAACTGATCTTCTCCAGATGTCTTCACCATGGCTGACTTTAGGACGTTCAGCAAAAGAGTCCCTATAAAAGAGTTCAGTGTAGACAAACTTCCTGTTTTCATGTGGCCCTGTTCTACTTGGCCACTGGCTAAAACAATCAGTACTTGTAAGCTAGACACCCCCTTACTAGTTTTTCACAAAGTATGTGAACAAGGCCTCTGACTTTGAGCTGGGGCTTCAAAGATATGGCTACATTTCTATGATAAAGAAGTTACCAACTGGCTCCATGGTAATAGCTGGCAAGCGGAAAAAAGAAAGGGATGAAATATCTCTCCCCCTCCCAGGTGTCCTTGAAAAGTTAATTTGCTCAGAACAGAGGAAAAAATCATAAAAAAACTGCTTTTTGTGAATTTCTGCTGACTGTGAACTTCTGAGCACATTCCCTTACATGTTGGGTACAAAATTCTGAAACTTCCTAAACTTGGGGTTCATGGGATTAATTGATTACAACAGAAGCAATGCCCTCTGAATCCGTTTGCAAACAAATAGGACTGTTTCCCTAGCTTTGGTGCTATCTTAGGTGCCTTGTCTTGACTGTTCCTACAACAGTATAATTCTATATACTTAAACATTTTTATGTTTTCATTAAATGGTCAACAGTGGTGATTAAATGTGTAATGGTGCAGAGGTTACCCAGAGTGCTCTATCATGATGCAGGTTCATTTGAAGATCAAACAGGGGGGCATACAACCCGGTTCCACAGGGAACATATATCCCTCACTTCAGCCATCCTATTAGGAATACAAGTTGCTGCAGGGGAGGTCACAGGAACCACTGCCTTGGTCCATGGTACACAGCAAAATACCCAATTAGAAGCAGCAATAGACCAAAACTTAAAGATATTAGAAACCTCCATCACAGCTTTGTGGGAATCTTTAACCTCTCTCTCTGATGTTGTTTCATACAACAATCGAGGGTTGGACCTCCTCTTCATGAGAGTATGGTGCCTTTGTGCTGCATTGAGGGAAGAATGTTATTTTTATGGCAACAATACTGGAGTTGTAAAAAATTTATGAGTAAAATAAAAGGATGCCTTGAAGAGTGTCAACGAAAGAGAGAGGCCCAAAAAGGGTGGTTTGAGTCTTGGTTCACACAGTCCCCCTGGTTAACTATACGTTTATCAACCTTGTCCAATAATAACTATACGTTTATCAACCAGTCCAATAATAATACTCACATTCTTGCTAACTATAAAACCCTGTTTGCTCAACCATGTATTTTCATTTCTCCAAGCTCAAATTAGACAAGTTAAACTTATGGTAATACCCCACTAGCAGACATAGAATGTGACACCACTCCAATGATCACTTTTATGATTAAAAGTAGCCAGAAGAAGACGTGGGGAATGAAAGGTTAATAAAATGGTACTTGTCACTTCCTCTTTTTCTGTATGCTTAACAAAACACTGTTGAAATCTTGAGAACTGTTTGCTAATCTTGTTCCCAGAATGTGCTGTCTCCAACTTCCAAAATATATAATGTACTCCCTCTCCCGGTTGCATGCAAACTGCCCACTCGCCCTGACCCATCAATAAACTTCCCTCCCTGCCCTCTACAAGGAAAACACATAAGCTCTGCTTAAGATGTCCTCAGGGCTCTCTGCTCGATTCAAGGGAGCTCTGAGCCCCAGCATGCTGGACCCCCAATAAACCCTTTGCTGTTCCATGAGACAGTCTCTTGGTGGTCTCTTCCTCCGACGCTCACCTGAACATTACTTGGATGATTGAATGTAGAAGAGAACATCCAGTCAAAAAGGGATAGTCGGTAGGATTAGGAAGATAGTCGGTATGTTTAGGAAGGAGAGTGAGTATAGGATTTGGAACAAAAGTTTTTTAGCAATAGGGTTTTGGTTAGAGAGTGAATGTAAATGTGAGCACATATGAACCATCACAATGATGAACTGGGGAAAATATGTAGGAAAGCAGATATCAATAGAGACATTACTAAATAAGGCAAAGTATAAAGTGTGTGATAGAATTAGGCATTTTCAACAGGGTTGATTTTGGATATATTATCTTAGGAAGAAACGAATATATTGTCACAAATAGGATTGACTTTTGAGAGTATTAGGCAACCTGGACATGGATGTTTTTAGTAATCCATGTTAACTTTACATTTAGGCTTTGGTAGAAACATAAGTGTGAACTTTTCTTTTTGTGTCCAGAATATTACTGGGTTAAATTGTATATGTAGATCAGGTGACATGAATATTTCTTCCACCATTTCTGGGAGCCATAATTTGAATACGTATAAATTAGTATTGAGTTTACAATGAGGTGTACCCTGTGTCTATGAATATAGAGACAATGCATGAATAGACTATACTGTGAATAAATAATATAACTGGTTCCACTTTAAATAATGGATTGATTTGATATCTGAAAATATATAAGAAATCTTATATTGATATACAATCATTCATTCCATCCAGTTATACATCTAATGGTAATATTAGGGTTATGGTTTATCATGAACGGTGTGTGAGTTTTGCTTCAAAAGGGATTATGGAAATCGAAAATAATGGGTTTGGTAAGAAGTCTCATGAAAAGACCAGTCAAGAAACATGGAGGAATACATGTGTTCTGAAACAGAAAATTATTGAAAGTGAAACACATACCCATAATTTTGCTAACTTGTGGATGAAATATATACTCTATTATGTGCATTACCTGAAGAAATAGTAATGTACCAGTGGCGAATAAGAATGAACATGAAAATACACATCATGTCCCATATGAATCTACTTGTATTAATGAGAAACTGGGTCAATTATTGTAGAAATATTAGGATATGTATGCTCCATTCACTGAAGTTAGTTTTCATTACTAGGAAGCAAATATGTATTTCAGGTGGATGAATATTTCAGAGAATAACCTTTTGAAATGTTGACTATAAATCCACATACATGAATATGAAAAAATTTAGGGAGTGTATAATAAGGCATATATATTTTATATTTTAAAAAAATTTGGAGTGTGTATATATACACACAGAGAGAGAGAGAGACATTAAAAAGTAGCAATATATATGCCAATCGAAATTCACCGTGATATATATATCTTACACAGATAGAAAAATATTCAATTTACTGAACATGGATTTATGTATAATATTGTTCAACTAGGAGGCTCACACATAGGATGAATTTTCAAATCCCATAGCGTTTAGGTGGAGTGATCACTTCTCATCATTTGTATCTGTCAAGTCAGACACCTCACAAGAACGTATGTGTGATACCAGGTAGTATTCTATATGTGCATATAAAAATAGATGTGCTCAATAGGTTACATAAAATGGGAGAGAGGAATTCACATATTTGTTAAATTTAAAAATACATGGAGAACTATTTCAATTTAAATCGACTAGATTTATAGCACCTACATTTTGTCATGCAAAAGCCATGTCCAACTATACACCATGCCTCCTCTGAACTGCTTGTATTTATATTCTGTTTGGGTTATTTTTCTCCATCTTATTAGGATTAGTAGTCAGAGACAAGTAGGGTATGGGTTAGTGTCACGGATTCAGTATTTCAAATGGAAAATAGGAAAATAAATCCAATGTGTATGCAAATATGTGCCACAAAAAATATTCCCACTCTCATCCAGAAAAATGCCTTGAAATTATCTTCGCCCCAGGTAAAACACAATTAGAAAAGAAGAGTTAGAAAATCTGTGAATACATATGTGGAATGGAAAATGTTCAGGAGTTCACAAACTTGGAGGTGGTAGAGGAGTTTCCAAAAGTAAGAGACAGTGTAAACACTCCACAATCATGGAGCTATGCTGGCCTAAATACTTCTTGAGAAACTGCCTCTGAGTTTGGGCATTTGAAATATATGTTGTTGTCAGGAGCTTTAGCTTCCTTTGAAGTGAGACCATCAAACCTGGGTCAGTATCTATGTGACCTGGAGGACATGGTTTCTTATTTTCCGATGAACATGAGGCAGCAGTGCTGAAGTCTCTTTGTAGGTAAACTGTGGCCTCTTCGGGCAAAGTGACACCCCGTGTGGACTTTGAAGCCATTTGGTCATCCTCCAATTTTCGTGGTGTTTTTTGCTGCTGCACTGGGAGTTTGGTATTTGATTCATGACATACAAGGAGTTCAACTGGGACACAGTGCATGAGGGAGTCTTGTAACGTGTGGTGGTTCAGGCTCTGCAGGAGAATGCACCAACTGGGCTTCTATCCCACATTGCTTGCCGCCTTGACCATAGCAACCTAATTCTGAACATTGCCCTGAAAACTCTGCATATAACAAGATGCCTTTTCATATAATGGTCTCCTGGCTGCATCAAGTCAGTCACAAGCCATTTGGACGCCAATGGCAGATCCACATGGCCACATCACAGATGTATTATCACACACCTGCCTACCACTGCTCTAGGCCCACTACTCAGCAGGCTCCAACTTACTGGCATCTCTGTTCTACACCATTTTCATGAAACCCAGTCAATCAAGGCACTGTCTGTTACACTCATGATCAGCAACAGGACATCCAATGGTTCTCCAGTGCCATCTGGTCATTGGGAATTTCAAAAATTTCATGGTGTTTATCTTTCCATTTTTCAAGAATGAAGTTGGAGGCACTTTGGGGTTTCCATTCATCCAGGAACCATTACATGGGGAGGAAGCTCATTTCAATGAAAGCTCTGAGGAACTCTAACAGGCAAGGCTTCCCAAACACTGGCCAAAAGGTCACATGAAGCCAGGCCCATTGAGGTCTACAACGTGAGGTCCATGTGTCTTTTGACTCTAACTATGGCTGCCAAGTTTTTCAGAATAAAATCATGTGATATCCTTGCTGAGATTTTCAGCTCTCTGTGGAAAGCCATCCTGGGCCTAGATCTCAGGTTTCAAGGGCAACTCTCATGTGTGGCCTCCTACAATGCCAACACAATTAATGGCAATACTTCTCTGAGGTCAGTTCCAGAACTCAGTCTCCAAGGAGAATCACACCAGAGTTCAAGCCCATGTGGACCCTGTCATCTCTTCCAATCGCCACACAAATGACCACAATTAAAACCAAAACATTCCCACATGGCCCTCATCTTCATCCATATAGGCACTCATCATAAACTCTGGCTGGAGGTTTCCATGAGGGATGCAGCCCAAGACAGTGTCCAAAATATCCACCATTGCCCCTCATTTGTCTAAATTTAGGGTGGTCTGGAAACCCTTTCTGTGAACCAAGAGTGATCAAATAGGCGTGCCGTTAATACTGCTCTGCTTCTCCAATTTGAGGCCTACTGACTGTCAGGTATAGATTGCTTATGTGATTTGGCATCATGAGAGAAACCAAGCACTTATGCAGGACTTTGAATAACTCATTTGACCTATAGGAATCCTATTCTCACTTGATGGACGTCAGGAACCTAACAGAGGAAGGCAAGAGACTTCATCCACAATGACTGATCCTTTTGCCATTTTGGTTTTGGATGCACACATGGGATCTTCTTTAGATTTATCAGGAGCTGAGAATCTTAGCCACAGCCTCAACCAGGGCCTAGTGTCTGATTAAGACACATCCCTTTCCAAAGAAACTAAGCAATGAGACACAGGTGATGCCCATTCATTTCCATTTGAAAACTTTTTCTTCAGGCTTCAAAAAGGGGTGGCCTGAAACAAAGACCTTCCTGACATTCAAGGCAACAGAACCATAGGTAAGCAAATGGCCCAAAGCAGGGTTTCTCCAATGAGACTTTACTGGTCACACTAATATCTGAGATGTTCCCATTCCCTTCAGCTATCAAGAACATGGCCATGTCACAGAGCATGGAGGTTGTACATATCTTGGACAATAAATCATGAGCTCATTCTGGAGAGTGGCCAGAATTCAGGAAGAAAACCGGAACTTAGGAAGTTAGTAGTTGTTTCCTATCCATAAGACAAGCCACAGTCTATTCATCACTTATGAACGATGAATGCTGGGAAGCTTTCTACTAGACAGGACACCTCCATTGATGCATTCTCTTTTCTAATGTCTAAAACCACGGACACAGTGGATACACAGACATAGAAACACTCGCCTTGTCAAAAGAGTTACTATCAACAGTAGACTCCAAAGCAAACGAACCACCTTTTTTACCTATTCGCAGAATATGAGACAAAACCACAAACTCAC
Organism: Callospermophilus lateralis; assembly: GCF_048772815.1. Classification (NCBI taxonomy): domain Eukaryota; kingdom Metazoa; phylum Chordata; class Mammalia; order Rodentia; family Sciuridae; genus Callospermophilus; species Callospermophilus lateralis. The sequence continues at coordinate 206,358 of NW_027518079.1, forward strand.
ACCCACACACATAAAGTCACCTCATTCCCAAAAGTGGATCTGTGACTATCTGGAGTGTCCTCTGACTGGTGGGCCATACTATGTTCCTCTCGAAATGGCCTTTCCTCTCTCAGATTTTGTCTCCTTCGCCAACTCTTGATGCTTTGAGGAGCCTGCAGTTAGCCACTACCTGCTATCTCAGGAAAGGCCTCTCTTCAGAGCTCAATTGGCATTTGGCCATCCTCAAATCAGTAGGTACCAAGAAGGTCTGAATCTGTACTTGGTAAATACAAACAAGTGAGCCCACTGGGACTGGGACTGGGACTGGCTCTCGGTGCCTGGCTTCTTGCATCACAATTTCAGAGAGTTCCATCACCAAGGAAGTTAGCTAGGACACTTCCTTCAGGAACTGAATGAGGTCACTGCCTTGGCAACAACTTTGTCCTAACCGTTGCTTCCAAGGGTTCCATGAGATGGAGGCTGCTCCTACTTTGTGTGACAATTTGACTTGTTACAATGGTATATCAAAATAGGCACCTGGGAACAGCTCTCCACGCAGGCCTGCTTAGGTCCATCTTCTCTACATTAAGAAGAGAAAGGCTGATGCATACACATCCCTTCGTCCTGTTCAGGTTGTTTGCCATGAAGATGGATTTTGCTCTCTCAGATCCTTCATAGCTGCCTACATCTTCTCCAGGGATCATTTCTGCATCGAACTTTGAGGTTCTCAGCAGTTGGAAGATACCCTACATTCCTGTATTGTAAGGCGAACTCTGTCCCTGCTCTTTTGTAATTTTAGATTGAAGCAACAGTGTATGGTTAGGGTTAATAACAGGTTCGATTTGGGCAAGGAATCATTATGCGGGATGAATAATGGTATTGGGAACCTGCAATATTTATAGGAATATAGAGATAAAATATAAGTATGAAAACAGAAATCTAGGTAAGATTTGAAGCTCAGAAATGCATTGGGCAACTGATTGCGATACGTAGCTTTGAATTACGTTCTAGATACATGTTTCAGAAAAATCGATATACAATGGCATAGGATCTTGTACCTTGGATGATTGAATGTAGTAGAGAACATCTACTCAAAAAGGGATAGTCGATAGGATCAGGAACATAGTCAGTATGTTTCCGAAGAAGAGTGAGTATAGGATTTGGACCAAAGTTCATAAGCAATAGGGTTTCGGTTAGAGAGTGAATGTCAATGTCAGCACATGTGAAGGGTCAGTCACAATGTTGAACTGGAGAAAATATGTAGGAAAGTAGATATCAATAGAGACATTAGGAAATCAGGCAAAGTACAAAGTGAGTGAAAAAATTAGACATTTTCAATGGTATTGAGGTTGAATATATAATCTTAGGAAGAAACAAATATGTAGTCACCAACAGGATGATCATTTGAGAGCATTAGGCAACCTGGACATGGATGTTTTTAGTAATCCATGTTCAGTTTCCGTTTAGGCTTTGTTACAGTCATACGTGTGACTTTTGCATTTTGTGTCCAGAATACTACTGTGATAACATGCATATGTAGATCAGGTGACATGAGTATTTCTTCCACCATTTCTGGGAGCAATATTTTGAAGATGTATAAATTAGTATTGGGGGTACAAAGAGGTGTAACTTGTGTCTATGAATATGGAGATAATGCACGAATAGACCATACTGTGAATAGATAATATAACTGGTTCCACTTTACAAAATGTATTGAATTGATATCTGAAAATATATAAGAATTCTTATATTAATATAAAATCATTCATTCCAACCAGTTATACATCTAATAGTGATATTATAGTTATGATTTATCATGCAGTGTGTGTCCGTTTTGCTTCAAAAGTGATAAAGGAATTCGAAAATAATGTGTTTGGAAAGAAATCTCATGAAAAGATCAGTCAAGAAACATGGAGGAATCCATGTGTTCTAAAGCAGGAAGTGATTGAAAGTGAAACAAATGCCTATAAATTTGCTAACCTGTGGAGGAAATATATATCCTATGATGTGCATAAACTGAAGAAATTGTAATGTCCCAGTGTTGAATAAAAATGAACATCGATAAACACATCATGCCCCATAGGCATCTACTTGCATTGATGATAAACTGTGTCAGTTACTATAGAAATATTAGGATTTGTACGCACCATTCACTGAAGTTAGTTTTCAGTACTAGGAAACAAATATGTATTTCAGGTGGATGAAATTTTTTGAGAATAATCTTGTGAAAAGTTGATTATAAATCCACATTCATGAACATGAATAAAATTAGGGAGTGTATATAAGACACATATATTTCATATTTTGAAAAATAGAAGGAGAGAGTGTGTGTGTATATATATATATATATATATATATATATATATATATATATATATATATATATATACACACACACACAGACACACACACATACACACCCAGAGACATTAAAAATAGCAATATATGCCAATCAAAATTCACCATGAAATATATATCATCCACAGATCCAAAAATATTCATTGTACTGAACATGGATTTGTGTATAATTTTGTTCAACTAGGAAGCTCACCCATAGGTTGAATTTTCAGTTCCAACGACATTTAGAAGGAGTGATCTTTTCTCTCAATTTGTATCTGCCAAGTTAGCCACCTCACAAGAATGTACGTGTAGTACCAGGTAGGATTCTCTATGTGTATATAAAAATATATTTGCTGAGTAGGCTACAGAGAAAGAGAGACAAGAATTCACATATTTGTTATCTTTAAAACCACATGGACAACTATTGCAACAAAAAATTGTCTAAATTTATAACCCCTAACCTTTAAAATGCAAAAGGCAAGTCCAACTATACACCATGCCTCCTCTGAACTGCTTGTATTTCTATTATGTTTGGGTTATTTTTCTGCCTCATATTAGGATTAGTAGTCAGAGACTAGTAGGGTGTGGTTTAGTGTCAGAGATAAAGTATTTGAAATGGAAAATTGGAAAATGAATCCAATATGTATGCAAATATGTCCTACACAAAAGTCTTCCCACTCTCATCCAGATAAATCCTTTGACATTACCTTCACCCCATGTAAGATGCAATTCGAAGAGAAGAGTTAGAAAATCTGTGAATACATATCTGGAATGGAAAATGCACAGGAGTTCACAACCTTGGAGGTGGTAGAGGAGTTTCCAAAAGTAAGTGACTGTGTAAACACTCCACAAACATGGAACTCTGCTGGCCAATAGCCTTCTTGTAAAACTGCCTCTGAGTTTGGACACTTGAAATATATCTTGTTGTCTGGAGCTTTAGCTTCATTTCTGGTGAGACCATCAAACCTGGATCTGCATCTATGTGACCTGGAGGACATCGTTTCTTATTTTCCATTGAACATGTGGTACCAGTGTTGATTTCTCTCTTTGTTGGTAAACTGTGGCCACTGGAAGCTTATTGTCTCCCTGAGTGGACTGTGAAGCCATTTGGTCATCCTGCCCTTTTTGTGGTGTTTCTTTCTTTTTTTTTTAATTTTATTTTTTTATTGGTTGTTCAAAACCCTACAAAGCTCTTGACATATCATATTTCATACATTAGCATACATTAGCTTCAAGTGAGTTATGAACTCCCTTTTTTGCCCCAAGTACAGATTGCAGAATCACATGGGTTACACATCCACATTTTTACATAATACCATAATAGTAACTGTTGTATTCTGCTACCTTTCCTATCCTCTACTATCCCCCCTCCCCTCCCCTCCCATCTTCTCTCTCTACCCCTTCTACTGTAATTCATTTCTCACCTTGTTTATTTTCCCATTCCACTTACAACCTCTTATATGTAATTTAGTATAACAATGAGGGTCTCCCTCCGTTTCCATGCAATTCCCCTTTTCTCTCCCTTTCCCTCCCACCTCATGTCTCTGTTTAATGTTAATCTTTTCTTCCTGCTCTTCCTCCCTGCTTTATTCTTTGTTGCTCTCATTATATCAAATATGACATTTGGTATTTGTTTTTTAGGGATTGGCTAGCTTCACTAAGCATAATCTGCTCTAGTGCCATCCATTTCCCTGCAAATTCCAAGATTTTGTCATTTTTTAGTGCTGTGTAATACTCCATGGTGTATAGATGCCACATTTTTTTAATCCATTCATCCATTGAAGGGCATCTGGGTTGGTTCCACAATCTAGCTATTGTAAATTGTGTTGCTATGAACATCGATGTGGCAGTATCCCTGTAATACGCTATTTTAAGGTCTTCAGGGAATAGTCCGAGAAGGGCAATAGCTGGGTCAAATGGTGGTTCCATTCCCAGCTTTCCCAGGAATCTCCATACTGCTTTCCAAATTGGCCGCACCAATTTGCAGCCCCACCAGCAATGTACAAGAGAACCCTTTTCTCACTCCAGTAAGATTGGCAGCCATTATGAAATCAAACAACAACAAGTGCTGGCGAGGTTGTGGTGTTTCTTGATGCTGCAATGGGAGGTTGGTATTTGCTTCATGAAATACAAGGAGTTCAACTAGGATATAGGGCTGGAGGGAGTTCTGTCACGTGTTTTGGGTCAGGGTGTGCAGGAGAATTCACCAACCAGGGTTCTATCCCACATAACTTTCCCCCTTGACCATAGCAACTTGATTGTGAACATTGCCCTGAAACCTCTCCATATAACAAGATGCCTTTTCATATAATGGTCTGCTGGCTGTACCAAGTCAGTCACAAGCTATTTGGAAGCCAATGGCAGATCCACATGGCGACACCACAGTTGTATTATCACACACCTGCCCACCACTGCTCTAGGCCCACTACTCAGCAGGCTCCAACTTACTGGCATCTCTGTTCTGCACCATTTTCATGAAACCCAGTCAATCAAGGCACTGTCTGTAACACAACAATCAAGCCACTGTCTGCAACAGAACATCCAATGGTTCTCCAGTGCCACTTGGTCATTGGGAATTTCAAAAATATCATGGTATTTATCTATCCATTTTTCAAGAATAAAGTTGGAGGCACTTTGGGGTTTCCATTCTTCAAGGAACCATTACATGGGGAGGAAGCTCATTTCAATGAAAGCTCTGAGGAACTCTAACAGGCAAGGCTTCCCAAACACTGGCCAAAAGGTCACATGAAGCAAGGCCTATGGAGGTCTACAACGGGAGGTCCATGTGTCTTTTGACTCTTAACTATGGCTGCCAAGTTTTTCAGAATAAAATTATGCGATATCCTTGCTGAGATTTTCAGTTCTCTGAGGAAAGCCATCCTGGGCCTAGATCTCAGGTTTCAAAGGCAACTCTCATGTGTGGCCTCCTACAATGCCAACACAATTAATGGCAATACTTCTCTGAGGTCAGTTCCAGAACTCAGTGTCTAAGAGGAATCACACCTGAGTTCAAGACCATGTGGACCCTGTCATCTCTTCCAACCGCCACACAAATGACCACAATTAAAACCAAAACATTCCCACATGGCCCTCATCTTCAGCCGTATAGACACTCATCATAAACTCTAGCTGGAGGTTTCCATGAGGGGCGCAGCCATAGACAATGTCCAAAATATGCACCCTTGCCCCCCATTTGTCTAAATTCAGTGTGGCCTGGACACCCTTACTTTGAACCAGGAGTGATCAAATAGGCCTGCTGTTAATGCTGCTCTGCTTCTCCAATTTGAGGCCTACTGACAGTCAGGTATAGATTCATTATGTGATTTGGCATCATGAGAGAACCCAAGTACTTCTGCAGGATTTGAATAACTCATTTGACCCATAGGAATCCTATTCTCACTTGATGGAGTTCCGGAACCTATCAGAGGAAGGCAAGAGACTTCATCTACAATGACTGATCTTTTTGCCATTTTGGTTTTGGATGCACACATGGGATCTTCTTTACATCTATCAGGAGCTGAGAATCTTAGCCACAGCCTCAAACAGGGCCTAGTGTCTGATTAAGACACCATCCTTTTCAAAGCAATTAAGCAAAGAGGCACAGGAGATGCCCATTCATTTTCATTTGAAAACTGTTTCTTCAGGCTTCACAAAAGGGTGGCCTGAGGCAAAGACCTTCCTGACATTCAAGGCAATAGAACCATAGTTAAGCAAATGGACCAAAGCAGGGTTTCTCCACTGAGACTTTACTGCTCACACTGATGTCTGAGTTTTCCGAGATGTTCCCATTCCCTTCAGCTATCAAGAACATGGACATGTCACAGAGCTTGGAGGTGGTACATATCTTGCACAATAAATCATGAGCCTATTCTGGAGAGTGGCCAGAATTCAGGAAGAAAACAGGAACTTAGGATGTTAGTAGGTGTTTAAGATCCATAAGGCAAACCACAGTCCATTCATCAATTGAGCAGGATGAATGCTGGGAAGCTTTCTACTAGACAGGACACCTCCATTGATGCATTCTCTTTTCTAATGTCTAAAACCACGGACACAGTGGATACACAGACATAGAAAGTCGCCTTGTCAAAAGACTTACTAGAAACAGTCGACTCCAAACCAAACCAACCACCTTTCCTACCTATTCTCAGAACATGAGACAAAACCGCAAACTCACACCCACACACAAAGGCACCTCCTTCCCAAAAGTAGGTCTGTAACTATCCAGAATGTCTTCTGACTGGTGGGCCATACTATGTTCCCCACAAAATGGCCTCTCCTGTCTCAGATCTTGTCTCCTTGGCCAACTCTGTGATGCTTTGAGGAGCCAACCGTTAGCCACTACCTGCTATCTCAGGAAAAGCTTCTCTTCAGAGCTCTACTGACATTTGGCCATCCTCACATCAGTAGGTACCAAGAAGGTCTGATCTGTACTTGGTAAATCCAAACAAGTGAGCCCACTGGGACTGGGACTGGGACTGGCTCTCGGTGCCTGGCTTCTTGCATCAAAATTTCCGAATGTTCCATCACCAAGGAAGTTAGGTAGGTCACTTCCTTCAGGAACTGAAAGAGGTCACTGCCTTGGCAACAACTTTGCCCTAACCGTTGCTTCCAAGGGTTCCATTAGATAGAGGCTGCCCCTACTTCCTTTGAAAATTTGACTAGTTTCAATTGTATATCAAAATAGGCACCTGGGAACAGCTCTCCATGCAGGTCTGGTTAGGTCAATCTTCTCTACATTAAAAAGAGAGAGGCTGATGCATACACATCCCTTTTTCCTGTCTAGATTGTTTGCCATTGAAGATGGCTTTTGCTCTCACAGGTCCTTCATAGCTGCTGACATCTTCTCCAGGGATTATTTCTGCATCGAACTTTGAGGTTCTCAGCAGTTGGCAGATACCCTACATTCCTGTATTGTAAGGCGAACTCTGTCCCTGCTCTTTTGTAATTTTAGATTGAAGCAACAGTGTATGGTTAGGGTTAATAACAGGTTCGATTTGGGTAAGGAATCATTATGCGGGATGAATAATGGTATTGGGAACCTGCAATATTTATAGGAATATAGAGATAAAATATAAGTATGAAAACAGAAATCTAGGTAAGATTTGAAGCTCAGAAATGCATTGGGCAACTGATTGCGATACGTAGCTTTGAATTACGTTCTAGATACATGTTTCAGAAAAATCGATATACAATGGCATAGGATCTTGTACCTTGGATGATTGAATGTAGTAGAGAACATCTACTCAAAAAGGGATAGTCGATTGGATCAGGAAGATAGTCAGTATGTTTCGGAAGAAGAGCGAGTATAGGATTTGGACCAAAGATCTTTAGCAATAGTGTTTCCGTTACAGAGTGAATGTCAATGTCAGCACATGTGAAGTGTCAGTCACAATGTTGAACTGCGGAAAATATGTAGGAAAGTAGATATCAATAGAGACATTAGGAAATCAGGCAAAAGTATCAAGTGAGTGAAAAAATTAAACATTTTCAACAGTTTTGAGGTTGAATATATAATCTTAGGAAGAAACAAATATGTAGCCAGCAATAGTATTGACATTTGAGAGCATTAGGCAACCTGGTCAGGGATGTTTTTAGTAATCCATGTTCAGTTTACCTTTAGGCTTTGGTACAATCATACGTGTGGCTTTTGCATTTTTTGCATTTTGTGTCCAGAATATTACAGTGATAACATGCATATGTAGATCAGGTGACATGAGTATTTCTTCCACCATTTCTGGGAGCAATATTTCAAATATGTATAGATTAGTATTGGGGGTACAACCAGGTGTACCCTGTGTCTATGAATATAGAGATAATGCATGAATAGACCATACTGTGAATAAATAATATAACTTGTTACACTTTAAACAATGTATTGAATTGATATCAGAAAATATATAAAAAATCTTTTATTGATATATAATCATTCATTCCAACCAGTAATACATCTAATGGTGATATTACAGTGATGGTTTATCATGAAGTGTGTGTCCGTTTTGCTTCTAAAGTGATAAAGGAAATCGAAAATAATGTGTTTGGATAGAAGTCTCATGAACAGACCAGTCAAGAAACATGGAGGAATACATGTGTTCTGAAGCAGGAAGTGATTGAAAGTGAAACAAATGCCTATATATTTGCTAACCTGTGGAGGAAATATATATCCTACGATGTGCATAAAATGAAGAAATTTTAATGTCCCATTGTTGAATAAAAATGAACATCAATATACACATCATGTCCTATAGGAATCTACTTGCTTTGATGATAAACTGTGTCAGTTACTGTAAAAATATTAGGGTTTGTAAGCACGATTCACTGAAGTTAGTTCTCAGGACGAGGAAACAAATATGTATTTCAGGTGGTTGAATGTTTCTGAGAATAATCTTATGAAAAGTTGATTTTATATCCACATACATGAATATGAATGAATTTAGATAGTGTTTAATAAGACACATGTTTTTCATATTTTGAAAAATCTAGAGAGTATATATATATATATATATATATATATATATATATATATATATATATATATATATATACACATATAAAACTCATGGAGAAATATTACAATGAAAATTTGACAAGATTTATAACACATACCCTTGATGAAGCAGAACGCAATTCCAAGTATATACCATGCCTCCTATGAAAGGCCTGTATTTCTATTCTGTTAGTTTTCTTTTTATCCATCATATTAGCATTAGTAGTCAGAGTCTATTAGGGTATGTGTTAGTGTCGGGGATCAGTTTTTCAAATGAAAATAGGAAAATAAATCTAATGTGTATGCAAATATGTGCTACACAAAAATCTTGCCACTCTCATCCAGAACAATTCCTTTACATTAACTTCACTCCAAGTAAGACACAATTAGTGGAGAGCAGTTCGAAAACCTGTGATTACATATGTGGAACTGAAAATGTTCAGGAGTTCACAACATTGGATGTGGTAGAGCAGTTTCCAAAAGTAAGGGAGAGGTTAAACACTCCACAAACTTGGAGCTCTGCTGGCCTTAAGACTTCTTGAGAAAATGCCTCTCAGGTTGGGAACATGAAATATATGAAGTTGTCAGGAGATTTAGCTTCCTCATTGTGACACCATCAAATGTGGGTCTGCATCTATGTGACCTGGAGGAAATGGTTCCTTATTTTCTAATGAACATGAGGCAGCAGTTCTGAATTCTTTCTTGGTAAACTGTGGCCACTGGGAGTTAAGTGTCTCCTCGTGTGGTCTGTGAAGCCATTTGGTCATCCTCCATTTTTGTGGTGTTTCTTACTGCTGCATTGGGAGTTTGGAATTGGCTTAATGAAATACAAGGAGTTCAACTGGGACACAATTCTGGAGGGAGCTCTGACACGTGTGATTGGTCAGGGTCTTCAGGAGAATGTTCGAAACATGGGTCTATCCCACATAGCTTTCCCCTTGACTATAGCAACCAGATTCTGAACATTGCCCTGAAACCTCTCAATAAAACAAGATGCCTTTACATATAAGGGTCTGCTGCCTGCACCATATCAGTCACAAGTATTTTGGAAGCCAAAGGCAGATCCACGTGGTCCCACCACAGATATTTATTCACAAACATATAGTCCACTGCTCTAGCCCCAATACTCAGCAGGCTCCAACTTACTGACATCTCGGTTCTATACCATTTTCATGACAACCAGTCAATCAAGGAACTGTCTGGTACACACATGATCAGCAACAGGACATCCAAAGTTTCTCCAGTGCCACCTGGTCATGGAAATTTCAAAAATTTCATGGTATTTGTATAGCCATTTTTCAAGGATGATGTTGGAGGCACTGTGGGTTTCAATTCATTCAGGAACCATTAAATGGTGAGTAAGCTCATTTCAATGAAAGCTCTGAAGAACTCTCACAGGCAAGGCTTCCCAATGAGTGCCCAAAAGTTCACATGAAGCCAGGCTCATTGAGGTCTACAATATGAGGTACATGTGTGTTTTGAGTCTCAACTATGACTTCCAAGTCTTTAGGTAAAAAAATCATGTGTTACCCTGGCTGAGATTCCCAGTGCTCGGTGGAAAGCCACCCTGGGCCTAGATCTCAGTTTCCAAGGGCTAATCTCATGTGTGGCCTCCTATAATCCCAAATCAATTCATGGCAATACTTCTCTCAAGTCAGTTCCAGAACTCAGTCTCTAAGGAGTATCAGAGCAGAGTTCAAGCCCTGGTGGACCAAGTCATCTCTTCCAACCTCCACACAAATGACCACAATTAAAACCAAAACACTCCTACATGACCCTCATCTTCTTCCATAAAGACACTCATCATAACATATGGCTGGAGGTTTCCATGAGGGGCACAGCCCAAGACAGTGTCCAAAATAAGCTCCCTTGCCCCTCATTTGCCTAAAGTCAGGGTGGCTTGGACACCCTTCTTGTGAACCAGGAGTGATCTTTAAGGGTAAAAGAAATTGAAATTAAAGTGTAAAAGTTAAAGTGTAAAAGACCGGGTTTGTAAAGTTTCTAAGATTCAAGGCCTGATTTAAAATGTAAAGGACCAGGTATTGTTAAGTTCCTATGCTACATGAAAAATCTGAAATTCCTGTTACTTGTAGGACAATTTCTGGACTGCCCAGTAAATATTCCCCCTGATTGCCTGATTGTTTAATAACCTAGGACCCTGTGTGGCTTGGCACATATGCATCGCAGGGCCTAATCTAATCAATTTGAATCTGTACCCCGCTGTAGAACTGACCTATCCCTCCTGCCTGACATGTTCCCACCAATGAATGAACTAATCATGTTTAGGATTTGTTGTTTGATTTTCCCGCAGTGTATGATGATTTGTTAAAAGATACTGTGATATATGTAAAGTCTCGCCCTCCCCGAAAAAGGTACTTAAGCAATGCTCAACCTCAGCTCGGAGATCTGGGCTGCTCTCCCTTCTTGAGTGACCACGGAGCCCTAGCATACTGGATTGGATCCTCAATAAATGTCTTTTGCTGTTGCATGAGCCGTGGTCTCATACATGAACATGAATGAATTTAAGGAGTGTATAATAAGACACATATATTTCATATTTTGAATAATCTATAGAGTGCAGATTTTTCACAAAACACATACAGAGATATTAAAAAGTAGCAATATATATGCCAATCAAAATTCATCATGAAATACATATCATACACAGATCCAAAAATATTTATTTTACTTAACATGGATTTATGTGTAATGTTGTTCAACTAGGAAGCTCATGCATAGGTTGAATTTTCAGTTCCTACAGCGTTTAGGAGGAGTGATCTCTTCTCACAATTTGTATCTGCCAAGTAGGCCACCTCACAATAATGTACGTGTGGTACCAGGTAGGATTCTATTTGTGCATATAAAAATACATGTGCTGAATAGGCAACAGAGAAAGGGAGACAGGAATTCACATATTTGATACCTTTCAAAACACATGGAGAACTATATCAATTAAAAATTAACCAGATTTTTAACAACTACCCTTTATCATGCAAAAGGCAAGTCCAACTATACACCATGCCTCTTCTGAACTGCTTGTATTTCTATTCTGTTTGGGTTATTTTTCTCCATCATATTAGCATTAGTAGTCAGAGTCTAGTAGGGTATGCGTTAGTGTCATGGATTCAGTAATTCAAATGGAAATAAAGGAAAATGAATCCATTGTGTATGCAAATATGCGCTACAAAAAAACTTTCCACTCTCATTCAGAGCAATGCCTTGACATTACCTTCACCCAAGTAAGACACAATTAGAGGACAAGAGTTAGAAAATCTGTGAATACATATCTGGAATGGAAAATGCTCAGGAGTTCACAAGCTTGGGCATTTTAGAGGAGTTTTCAAACTTAGGGGACAGGATAAACAGTCCAAATTCATGGAACTCTGCTGGCCTAAAGACTTCTTGAGAAACTGCCTCTGAGGTTGGGCACTTGAAATATATGTTGTTGTCAGGAGCTTTAGCTTCCTTTGTAGTGATACCATCAAAGATGGGTCTTCATTTATCTGACCTGGAGAACATGGTTTCTTATTTTCCAAAAGAACATGAGGCAGCAGTGCTCAATTCTTCCTTTGAAGGTAAACTGTGGCCACGGAGGGGTAAGTGTCTCCCCGTCTTGACTGTGAAGCCAATTGGCCAGTTTACAATTTTCGTGGTGTTTCTTGCTGCTGCACTGGGCTTTTGGTTTTTCCTTCATGAAATACAAGGAGTTCAACTGGGACACAGTGCTGGAGCGAGTTCTGTCACGTGTGGAGGGTCAGGGTCTACAGGAGAATTCACCAACCAGACTTCTATCCCACATAACTTGCAACATTATCCATAGCAAACTGATTCTGAACATTGTCCTGAAACCTTTACATATAACAAGATGCCTTTACAGATAAGGGTCGGCTAGCTGCACCATGTAAGCCACAAGCCATTTGGAAGTCAATGGCAGACCCAAATGGCCCCACCACAGATGTTTTATCATACACCTGCACACCACAGCTCTGGGCCCACTTCTCAGCACTCTCCAACTTACTGGCATCTCTGTTCTGCACAATTTTCATGAAATCGAGTCAGTCAAGGCACTGTCTGGTACACTCATGATCAGCAACAAGACATCCAAAGGTTCTCCAGTGCCACCTGGTCAGGGGAATTTCATGGTATTTATAGAGCCATTTTTCAAGGATGAAGTTGGAGGCACTGTGGGTTTCAATTCATTCAGGAACCATTAAATGTTGAGGAAAATCATTTCAATGAAAGCTCTAGAGATCTCTCACAGGTAAGGCTTCCCAAAGAGTGGCCAAAATACACATATATTTCATATTTTGAAAAATCTTGACAGTATATATATATATATATATATATATATATATATATATATATATATATATATATATATACAAACACACACAGACATTAAAAACTAGCAATATATATGCCAATCGAAATTCATCATGAAATATATATCATCCACGTATCCAAAAATATTCATTTTACTGAACATGGATTTATGTATAATGTTGTTCAACTAGGAAGCTCACCCATAGGTTGAATTTTCAGTTCCAACAGCGTTTAGGAAAAGTGAACTTTTCTCACAATTTGTATCTGCCAAGTCAGCCACCTCACAAGAATATATGTGTGATACAAGGTACAATTCTATATGTGCATATAAAAATACATGTGCTGAATAGGATACAAAGAAATGGGGGAGACAGGAATTCACATATTTGATAAGTTTAAAAATACTTGGACAACTCTTTCAACAAAAAATTGACTAGATTTAAAACTCCTTCCCTATATAATGGAAAAGTTAATTCAATGGTACACCATGCCTCCTCTGATATGTTTGTATTTCTGTTCTGTTTGGGTTATTTTTCTCCATTACGTTAGGATTAGTTGTCAGAGTCTTGTAGGGTATGGGTTAGTTTCAGGGATTCAGTATTTCAAAAGGAAAATTGGAAAATGAATCCAATGTGTATGCAAATATGTGCTACACAAAAATCTTCCGACTCTCATCCACAACAATGCCTTGACCTTAACTTCGTCCCAAGTAACACATGTAGAGGAGATGAGTAAGAAAATCTGTGAATACATATCTGGAATTTAATATGCTCAGGAGTTCACAAACTTGCAGGTAGAAGGCGAGATTCCAAAAGTAAGGGACAATGTAAACACTCCAAAAACATGGAGCTCTGCTAGCCTAAAGGCTTCTGGAAAAACTGGCTCTGATGTTGGGCTCTTGAAATATATGTTGTTGTCAGGAGCTTTAGCTTTTTTTGTAGTGAGACCATAAAAGCTGGGTCTGCATCTATGTGACCTGGAGGAGATGCTTTCTTATTTACCAATGATCATGAGGCAGCATTGCTGAATTCTCTCTTTCGGGGTCAACTGTGGCCACTTGGGGCTAAGTGTCTCCTCATGTGGACTGTGAAGCCATTTGATCATCCTCCAATTTTTGTGATATTTTTTGCTGCTACACTGGGAGTTCAGTATTTGCTTCACGAAATACAAGGAGTTCACCTGGGACACAGTGCTGGAGGGAGTTCTGTCACGTGTGGTGGGACAGGGTCTGCAGGAGAATGCACAAACCAGGCTTCTGTCCAACATAGCTTGACCCCTTGACCATAGAAACCTGATTCTGAACATTGCCCTGAAACTTACCCATATAACAAGAATCATTTACATATAAGGGTCTGCTGGCTGCACCATGTCAGTCACAAGCCATTTGGAAGCCATTGGGAAATCCACATGGAAGCACCACAGATGTTTTATCTCACACATGCCCACCTTTGCTCTAGGCGCACTATTCAGCAGGCTCCAACTTACTGGAATCTCTGTTCTACACCATTTTCGTGAAACCCAGCCAATCAAGGCACTGTCTGGTACACTCATGATCACCAACAGGATATCCAATGGTTCTCCAGTGCCTCCTGGATATGGGAATTTCAAAAATTTCATGGTATTTATCGAGCCCATCTTTCAAGGTTGAAGCTGGAGGCACTGAGTGTTTCATTTAATTCGGTAACCATTAAATGGTGAAGAAGCTCATTTCAAAGAAAGATCTGGAGAACTCTCACTGCCAAGACTTCCCAAAGAGTGGCCCAAAGGCCACATGAAGCCAGGCCCATTGAGGTCTACAATGTGAAGTGCATTTGTGTTTTGACTCTCAACTATTGCTGCCAAGTGTTTCAGAATAAAATTATGTGATACCTTGGCTGAGATTCCCAGTGCTCTGTGGAAAGCCACACTGGGAATAGATCTCAGTTTTCAATGGTGACTCTCATGTGTGGCCTCCTAATATCCCAACACAATTCATGGCAATACTTCTTTGAGGTCAGTTCCAGGACTCAGTCTCTATAGGGTATCACACCAGAGTTCAAGCCCAGGTGGACCCAGTCATCGCTTCCAACTTCCACACAAATAACCACAATTAAAACCAAAACACTCCCACATGGCCCTCATCTTCTTCCATATAGACACTCCTCATAACCTCTGGCTGGATGTTTCCATGAGGGGCGCAGCCCAACACAGAGTCCAAATAACCTCGCTTGCCCGTCATTTTCCTAAAGGCAGGATGGCCTGTACACCCTTCCTGTGAACCACAAGGGATCAAAAATGCCTTCATTTAATACTGCTCTGCTTCTCCAATTTGAGGCCTACTGACTGTCAGGTATAGATTCTTTATGTGATTTGGAGTCATGAGAAAACACAAGCATGTATGGGATAGCCTTTGCAGGGCTTAGAAGAACTCATTTGATTCAAAGGATCTCTATTCTCACTTGATGGTGGTCAGGAACCTAAGAGAGGAAGGCGAGAGACTTCATCAACAATTACTGATCTTTTTCCCATTTTGGTTTTGGATGCACACATGGGATCATTCTTTAGATGCATCAGGTGCTGAGAACCTAAGCCACAGCCTCACACAGGGCCAAGAGACTGATTCCGACACATCCATTTCCAAAGAAATTAACAAAGAGCCACAGGTGATGCCCATTTATTTCCATTTTAAAACTGTTTTCTTCAGGCTTCACAAAGCGGTGTCTTGAGGCCAAGACCTTCCTCACATTCAGGGGAAGAGAAGAATTGGTTAGCAAAAAACCCAAAGCAGAGTTTCTCCACTGAGGCTTTCCTGGTCACACTGATATCTGAGTTTTTTGAGATGCTAGCCATTCCCTTTAGCTATCCATTACATGGCCTTGTCACAGAGCTTGGAGGTGGTACATATCTTGGACACAAAACCATGAGCCTATTCTGGAGAGTGGCCAGAATCAGGAAGAAAACAGGAACTTAGGAAATTAGTAGGTGTTGCCCATCCATAAGGGAAGCCACAGTCCATTCATCAATTGGGCAGAATGAATGCTGGCTAGGTTTCTACTAAACAGGACACATCCATTGATGAATTCTCTTTTCAAATGTCTACAACCACAGACACAGTGGGATACACAGACATAGAAACACTCACTTTGTGAAACGACTTACTAGGAACAGTCCACTCCAAACCAAACAAACCGCCTTTTTTACCTATTCTCAGAAAATGAGACAAAACCACAAACTCACACCCACACCCACAAAGGCACCTCCTTCCCCCAAAGAGGTCTGTGACTATCCGGAGTGTCCTCTGACTTGTGAGCCTTATTATGTTCCCTGAAATGTTCTGTCCTGTCTCAGATCTGGTCTTTTTGGCCAAATCTGTGAAGTGGTCAGGAGCCAGCTGTGAGCAACTTCCTGCTTTCTCAGGAAAGGCCCCTCTTCTGAGCTCTCCTGAAATTTGGCCATTCTCACATCAGTAGGTACCAAGAAAGACTGACTCTGTTCTTGGTAAATCCAAATAAGTGAGCCCACTGGGAATGGTACTGGGACTGCCTCTGGTAGCCTGGCTTCCTGGATCCCAAGTTCAGAGAGTTCTATCACCAAAGAAGTGAGGAAGGTCACCTCCTTTGTGAACTGAATTAGGTCACTGCTTTGGAAACCACTTTGTCCTAAAATTTGCTTCCAAGGTTCCCATGAGATGGAGGCTGCCCCTATTTCCTGTGATACGTTCACAACTGAGGATTGTATATCAACCATAGGCAGCCGGGAACAGCTGTCTACACTGGACTGGTTTGGTCCATCTTCTCTACATTAAGAAGAGTGAGGCTTATTCTGACACATCCCTTCATCCTGACCGGGTTGTTTGCCATGGAAGATGACTTTTGCTCTCTCAGGTCCTTCATAGCTGCCTACATCTTCTCCAGGGATCATTTCTGCATGGAACTTTGAGGTTCTCAGCAGGTGGAAGATCCCCTACACTCCTGTATTGGAAGACTAATTCTGTCCCTCCTCTTCTGTAAAGTTAGATTGAGGAAACATTGTATGGTTAAAGTTAATAACAGCTTCCATTTGGGTTAGGAATCATTCTCTTGGATGAATAATGGTATTGGAATTTTGCTATATTTTCAAGAATATATAGGTGAAATATAAGTATGAAAAAAGAAATCTAGGTAATTTTTGAAGCACAGAAGGGAATTGGCCCCACTATTGGGATTCTTAGCTTTGAATTATGTTCTGCACAGGTGTCTCAGATTAATTGATATACAATGGCATAGGACCTTGTCTTTTGGATGATTGAATGTCGAAGAGAAAATCCAGTCCAAAAGGGATAGTTGGTGGATTAGGAAGATATTTGGTAGATTTAGAATGAAGAGTGTGTATAGCATTTGGACCAAAAGATCTTTAGCAATAGGGTTTTGGGTAGAGAGTGAAAGTAAATGTCAGCACATGTGAAGAGTCAGTCATAATGATGAACTGGGGAAAAAATACAGGAAATCAGATTTCAATAGAGACATTAGGAAATCAGGCAAAGTATAAAGTGAGTGATAGGATTAGACATTTTCAACAGGGTTGAGGTTGAATATGTAATTTCAGGAAGAAACAAATATGTAGTCACCAATAGGATTCACTTTTGAGAGCATTAGGCAACCTGGACATGGATTTTTTTTTAATCCATGCTCACTTTCCATTTAGGATTTGGTACAATCATAAGTGTGACCTTGCTTTTTGTTTCCACAATATTACTGTGATTAATGTATATATAGATCAGGTGACATGAGTATTTCTTCCACCATTTCTGGGAGCAATATTTTGAAGACATATAATTTAGTATTGTGGGTACAAATAGGTATACTCTGTGTTATATGAATATAAAGATAATGCATGAATAGACCATACTGTGAATAAATAATATAACTGGTTCCAAATTTAAATAATGGATTGAATTGATATCTGAATATATATTGGAAATCTTATATTGATATTCATACAATCATTCCAACCAGTTATACATCTAATGGTAATATCACTGTTATGGTTTATCATGAAGTGTGTGTGAGCTTTGCTTCTAAAATGATTATGGAAATTGAAAATAATGTGCTTGGAAAGAAGTCTCATTAAAAGAGCAGTCAAGAAACCTGGGGGAATACATATTTTCTGAAGCAGGAAGTAATTGAAAGTGAAAAAAATGCCTATAAATTTGTGAATTTGTGAATGAAATATGTATTCTATTATGTGCAAAAACTGAAGAAATATTAATGTACCAGTTTTGAATAAAAATGAACGTCAAAATACATATCATGTCCCATAGGAATCTACTTGCATTGACGTTAAACTGAGTCATTTACTTTAGCAATTTTAGGATTTGTATGCACCATTCACTGAAGTTAGTTTTCAGTATTAGGAAACAAATATGTATTTCAGGTGGATTAATATTTCTGAGAACATTCTTATGAAAAGTTGAATATAAATCCACATTCATGAACATCAATGAATTTAGGGAGTATATAATAAGACACATACATTTCATATTTTGAAAAATCTGGAGAGTTTATACATATATATGCACACACACACACACACACACACACACACACACACACGTATACATTAAAAAGTAGCAATATATATGCCAATCGAAATACATCATGAATTATATATGATCCACAAATCCAAAAATCTTCATTTTTCTGAGCATCGATTTATGTATAATGTTGTTCAACTAGGGAGCTCACCCATAGTTTGAATTGTAAGTTCCAACAGCATTTAGGAGGAGTGATCCCTTCTCACAATTTGTATTTGCAAAGTCAGCAACCTCACAAGTATGTACATGTGATACCAGGTAGGATTCTATATGTGAATATAAAAATGCATGTGCTGAATAGGGTACAGAGAAATGGAGACAGGAATTCTCATATTTGTTAACTTTAGAAACACATGGAGAAGGGAGGAGCAGAGCCGCCAACCGCGCCTGTAAGGTAGGTGGACCTGCAAGCGACCCGTAGAACAGGCCTAGCGGCCCGCCATCATGAAAGACACATCACCCTGGTTGGGGGTTGGGCAGAGCCACTGCACGCCTACAAGGAACGCGGACATGTGACCCACAGGCAGAACAGGCCCAGACACCCGCGGAGGGACAGAGACACCCCTTGTGACTTCAAGATAGGTGAACCTGCGACCCACCAGCTGAAGCGGCCCAGCTGCCTTCAGAGGGGCAGAGCCGGCCCCCGCGCCTGCGAAGTAGGTGGACCTGCGAACACCGACAGACCAGGTGCTAGGCCCCGCCAGGGTGCTAGACACATAACCAGGTTTGGGGAGGGGCCGAGCCGCTGCCCGTGCCTGCAAAGCAGGTAGACCTCTCACCCAGAGGCAGAACAGACCCAGCGACCTACCAGCGTGGTAGACACATCGCCCCGGTTTGGGGGGGGGCAGAGATGCCACTAACGCCTGCAATGTAGACAGCCCTGCAACCCACAGACAGAAGAGGCCCAGCAGAGCGCGGAGGGGCAGAGCCGACGCCTGTGCCTGCAAGGTAGCTGGACCTGTTACCCACTGGCTGAACAGGACCAGCACCCGCAGAGGGGTAGATCAACTGCCCGCTCCTGCAAGGTAGGCGGACCAGCTACCAAGAGGCAGAACAGGCCCAGCGGCGTGCTGGTGTGGTAGGCACATTGCCCCAATTGGAGGAGGGGCAGAGCCGCTGCTTACGCCTGTGAGGGAGACTTTTCAAGAATACAATTGCAATATAAACATTTAGGGGTAAAATTCAATAACACAAAAGTTTCACCAAGCCGAAAAAAACGTGAACAGTAGGGAAAGACAAGGAAAGAAAGGACCATAAGCAACGCAGGTCAACTCAACATTAGAAGAGGTAATATCTGCAGCACAAGGAATGTCAGATAAAGAATCAGGATATACTTGCTTCACATGATCTGAAGTCTCCAGGGAGACATTAGACAGCAAAATCAGACAATGAAAGATCACTTTGACAATGAATTACATAAACAAATCCAAGAAGCAAAAGATCAACTATACAGGGAGATAGAGGTTATAAAAAACACACAAACAGAAATCATAGAAATGCAGGAAGCAATAAACCAACTTAAAAACTCAATTGAGAATACTACCAGCAGAATAGATCACTTAGAAGATAGAACATCAGACAATGAAGACAAAGTATTTCAACTTGAAAAGAACATTGAAAGCTCAGCAAGACTGTTAAGAAACCATGAGCAGAACATCCAAGAAATATGGGATAACATGAAGAGACAAAACTAAAGAGTAATTGGGATACAGGAAGGTATACAGGTCCAAACCACAGGATTGAGCAATCTATTCAATGAAATAATATGAGAAAACTTTCCAGACATGAAGAATGAGACAGAATCCCAAATCCTAGAAGCCTACAGGACGCCAAATGTGCAAAATCATAAGAGATAAACACCGAGACATATTATAATGAAGATGCCAAACATACAGAATAAAGAGAGAATTTTAAAAGCTACAAGAGAAAGGAAGCAGATTACATTTAGGGGTAAACCAATCAGGATAACAGCTGATCTTTCAACACAGACTCTGAAAGCTAGAAGATCCTGGAATAACATTTTTCAATCACTGAAAGAAATTGGGTTCCAACCAAGAATTGTGTATCCAGCGATTTTAAGCTTCAGGATGGAAGATGAAATTAAAACCTTCCATGATAAACAAAAGTTAAAAGAATTTGCAGCTAGAAAACCATCTCTTCAAAAGATCCTTGGCAAAACATTATAGGAAGACGAAATAGAAAATAACAATGAAAACCAACAGTGGGAGGTAGTACAGTAAAGGGGCGAAAAATAATCAAAGAGAAAAACAAACCATGTTTAGTAACATAAATAAACAAATATGGCTGGAAGAACAACCCATATTTCAAAAATAACCCTAAATGTTAATGCCTTAAACTCACCAATTAAGAGACACAGGCTAGTAGAATGGATCACGAAAGAAGACCCAAAAATTTTCTGCCTACAGGAGACACATTTGATAGGAAAAGAAATATATAGACTAAAGGTGAAAGGTTGGGAGAAATCATATCACTCATATTGACTTCAGAAACAAGCAGAAGTGTCCATACTCATATCAAATAAAATAGATTTCAAGACAAAGTTAATCAAAAGGGATAAAGAGGGACACTACATATTGCTCAAGGGAACCATACACCAACAAGACATAACAATCATAAATATATGTGCCCCAAACAATGGTTCAGCTATGTTAATCAAACAAACTCTTCTCAAGTTCAAGAGTCTGGTAGACCACCATACAATAATCATGGGAGATATCAACACACCTCTCTCACTACTGGACAGATATTCCAAACAAAAGTTGAATTAGGAAACTATAGAACTCAATAACACAATTAATAACCTAGACTTAATTAACATATATAGAATATACCACCCAACATCAAGCAGTTACACTGTTTTCTCAGCAGCACATGGATACCTCTCAAAAATAGATCATATATTATGTCACAGAACAACTCTTAGACAATATAAAGGAGTATAGATAATACCAGGCATCTTATCTGATCGTAATGGAATGAAACTGAAAATCAACAATAAAAGAAGGAAGGAAAATTCATGCATCACTTGGAGAATGAACAATACGTACTGAATGATCAATGGGTTATTGAAGACATCAAGGAGAAAAATAAAAAAAAATTCTTAGACATAAATGAAAAAGACAGACAGAACATATCAGAATCTATGGGACACATTGAAAGCAGTTCTAAGTGGAAAATTCATTGCTTGGAGTTCTTTCCTTAAAAAAAGAAAAAAAAAACAACAACAAATAAATGATCTCATAGTTCATTTCAAAATCCTAGAAAAAGAAGAACAAAACAACAGAAAAAGAAGTAGAAGGCAAGAAATAATTAAAATCAGAGCTGAAATTAATGAAATCGAAACAAAAGAAACAATTGAAAAAATTGAAAATACTAAAAGTTGAAAAATTAATAAAATTGACAGACTCTTAGCCATGTTAATGAAGAGAAGAAGAGAGGGAACTCAAATTACTATCATAAGGGATGAAAAAGGCAATATCACAACAGACACTTCTGAAATACAGAAGATAATCAGAAATTATATTAGAAGATAGTGAAGGCATCAATAAATTTCTTAAGTCATATGATCTGCCCAGATTGAGTCAGGAGGATATAGACAACCTAAGCAGACCAATATCAATTGAGAAAATAGAAGAAACCATCCAAAGACTACCAACTAAGAAAAGCCCAGGACCGAATGGGTATACAGCAGAGGAGGCCAATATCACCCTGATTCCTAAACCAGACAAAGACCCTTCAAAGAAACAAATGTACAGACCAATCTCTCTAATGAACCTAGATGCAAAAATCCTCAATAAAATTCTGCCGAATCAGATACAGAAACATATTTAAAAAATTGCGCAACATGATCAAGTAGGATTCATTCCTGGGATACAAGGCTGGTTCAATATACGGAAATCAATAAATGTTATTCACCACATCAATAGACTTAAAAATAAGAACCATATGATCACCCCAATAGATGCAGAAAAAGCATTCAATAAAGTACAGCATCCCTTTATGTTTAAAACTCTAGAAAAACTGGGATAACAGGAACATACCTCAATATTGTAAAAGCAATCTATGGTAAGCCTCAGGCTAGTATCATTCTGAATTGAGAAAAAATTGAAGGCATTCCCTCTAAAATCTGGAACAAGACAGGGATGCCCTCTCTCACGATTTCTGTTCAACATAGTTCTTGAACACTGGCCAGAGCAATTAGACAAATGAAAGAAATTAAAGGCATAAAAATGGGAAAAGAAGAACTTAAATTATCACTATTTGCAGATGACATGATTCTATACCTAGTAGACCCAAAAGGGTCTACAAGAAACTATTAGAGATAATAAATGAATTCAGCAAAGTGGCATGATATAAAATCAACAATCATAAATCAAAAGCATTCCTGAATATCAGCAACAAATCCTCTGAAACGAAAATGAGGACAACCACTCCATTGAGAGTATCCTCAAAAAAAATAAAATAAAATATTTGGTTATCAACGTAACAAAAGATGTGAAAGACTTACACAATGAAAACTACAGAACCCTAAAGAGAGAAATAGAAGAAGATCTTACAAGATGGAAAAATATACCCTGTTCATGGATAGGCAGAATTAACATCATCAAAATGGTGATATTACCAAAAGTTCTCTATAGGTTTAATGCAATGCCAATCAAAATCCCAACGGCATTTCCTGTAGAAATAGATAAAACAATTATGAAATTCATATGGAATAATACAAGACCCAGTATAGCAAAGACAACTCTAAGCAGGAAGTGTGAATCAGGCGGTATAGCGATACATGTCCTCAAACTATACTACGGAGCAATAGTAACAAAAAGAGCATGGTACTGGTACCAAAACTGGCGGGTGGACCAATGGTACAGAATATAGGACACAGAAATCAATCCACAAAATTACAGCAATCTTATATTTGATAAAGGAGCTAAAAGCATAAACTGAAGGAAGGATAGCATCTTCAACAAATGGTGCTGGAAAAACTGGAATTACATATGTAAGAAAATGAAACTGAATCCCTTTCTCTCGCCATGGACAAAAGTTAACTCAAAATGGATCAAGGAGCTTGATATCAAATCAGCGACACGGCATCTGATAGAAGAAAACTTTGGCTATGTTCTACATACTGTGGGGTCGGGCTCCAAATTCCTCAATAGGACACCCATAGCATAAGAGTTAATAATTAGAATCTACAAACAGGACTTACTCAAACTAAATAGATTTTTCTCAGAAAAAGAAACAATAAGAGAGGTAAAAAGGGAGCCTACATCCTGGGAACAAATCTTTACTCCTCACACTTCAGATAGAGCCCTAATATCCAGAGTTATACAAAGAACTCAAAAAATTAAACAATAAGCAAATGAATTACCCAATCAACAAATGGGCCAAGGACCTGAACAGACACTTCTCAGAGGAGGACATACAATCAATCAATAAGTACATCAAAAAATTCTCACCATCTCGAGCATTCAGAGAAATGCAAAACAAACCCACCCTAAGATACCATCTCACTGCAGTAAGCTTGGCAACCATTATGAAGTCAAACGACAACAAGTGCTGGCGAGGATGTGGGAAAAAGGGTACACCTGTACATTGCTGGTGGGACTGCAAATTGGTGCAGCAAATTTGGAAAGCAGTATGGAGATTTCTTGGAAACTTGGGAATGGAACCGCCATTTGACCCAGCAATTCCCCTTCTCGGTCTAATCCCTATAGACCCAAAAAGTGCATGCTACAGGGACACTGATAAATCTATATTCATAGCAGCACAATTCACAATAGGAAGACTGTGGAACCAACCTAGATGCCCTTCAATAGATGAATGGATTAAAAAAATGTGGCATTTATACACAATGGAGTATTACTCTGCATTAAAAAATGACAAAATCATACAATTTGCAGAGAAATGGATGGCATTAGAACGTATTATGCAACGTGAAGATAGCCAATCACTAAAAAACAAATGCCAAATGTTTTCTTTGATATAAGGAGGGTAACTAAGAACAGAGTTGGGAGGAAGTGCATGAGAAGATGATTAATATTAAACAGGGGTGAGAGGTGGGAGGGAAAAGGAAAGAGAAGGAAAATTACATAGAAATGGAAGGAAACCCTCATGGTTATACAAAATTAAATACAAGATGAAGTGAGGTGAAAGGGGACAAAAACAAGTGGAAGAAATGAATTACAATAGATGGGTTAGAGAGAGAGGATTGGAGGGGAGGGGATGGGAGATAGTAGAGGACAGGAAAGGCAGCAGAATACAACAGACACTAGTATAGAAATATGTAAAATAGTGGATGTGTAACTGATGAGATACTGCAATCTGTATACGAAGAAAAATGGAAGTTCATAACCTACTTGAATCAAAGTGTGAAATATGACATGTCAAGAACTATGTAATGTTTTGTAGAACCAACAATAAATATTAAAGGAAAAAAAAACACATGGAGAACTATTTCAATGAAAAATTGACTAGGTTTATAACACCTACACTTTATCATGCAAAAGGCAAGTCCAACTATACACCATGCCTCTTCAGAAGTGCTTGTATTTCTATTCTGTTTGGGTTATTTTTCTTCATCATATTAGGATTAGTAGTCAGAGTTTGGTAGGGTATGCGTTAGTGTCAGGGATTCAGTCTTTGGAATGGAAAATTGGAAAATGAATCCAATGTGTATGCAAATATGTGCTACAGAAAAATCTTCCCACTCTCATCCAGAACAATGCCTTGACGTTACCTTCACGCCAAATAAGAAACAATTAGAGGAGAAGAGTTAGAAAATCTGTAAATACATATCTGGAATGGAAAATATTCAGGAGTTCACAAACTTGGAGGTGGTAGAGGAGTATCCCAAAGTAAGGGACAGGGTAAACACTCCACAAACATGGAGGTCTGCTGGCCTAAAGACTTCTAGAGAAACTGCCTCTGAGGATGGGCACTTGAAATATATGTTGTCAGTAGCTTTAGCTTCCTTTGTAGTGAGATCATCAAAGCTGGGTCTGCATCTATGTGACCTGGAGGACATTCTTTCTTGCTTTCCAATACACATGAGGCAGCAGTGCTGAATTCTCTCTTCGTATGTAAACTGTGGCCACTGGGGTCTAAGTGTCTCCCTGTGTGGACTGTGAAGCCTTTTGTTCATCCTCCATTTTCGTAGAGTTTCCTGCTGCAGCACTGAGAGTTTGGTATTTGCCTCACAAAATACAAGGAGTTCAACTGGAACACAGTCCTGGAGGGAGTTCTGTCATTTGTGGTTTTTCAGGGTCTACAAGAGAATGCACCAACCAGGCTTCATTCCCACATAACTTGCCCCCTTCTCCATAGCAACCTGATTCTGCACATTGCCCTGAAAACTATCCATTTAACAAGACACCTTTACATATAAGTGTCTGGTCACTGCACCGTGTCAGTGACAAACCATTTGGAAATCAATGGCAAAACCACATGGCGCAACCACAGATGATTTATCACACACCTGCACACCACAGCTCAGGGCCCACTACTCAGGAGGGTCCAACTTAATGGCATCTCTGTTCTACACCATTTTCATAAATCCCAGTCAATCAAGGCACTGTCTGGTACACTCATGATCAGCAAGAGGTGCTGACAATTTAAGCCACAGCCTCACACAGGGCCCAGAGTCTGATTCAGACATAACAATTTCCAAAACAATTCATCAAAGAGGCACAGGTGATGCCCATTCATTTCCATTTGAAAATTGTTTTCTTCTGGCTTTATAAAGTGGTGGCCTGAGGCAAAGAGGTTCCTGACATTCAGGGCAACAGAACAATAGTTAAGCAAAAGGCCCTAAGCCAGGTTTCACCATAGAGACTTTCCTGGTCACACCAATATCTGAGTTTTCTGGTGTGCTCGCCATTCCTTTCAGCTAACTAGTACATGGCCATGTCACAGAGCTTGGAGGTGGTACATATCTTGTACAAAAAACCATGAGCCTTTCTGGAGAGTTGAAAGAATTCAGGAAGAATTCAAGAACTTAGGATGATACTAGGTGTTGCCCATGGATAAGTCAAGCCTCAGTCCATTCATTAATTGGGCAGGATGAATGCTGTGAAGCTTTCAACTAGACAGGACACACCCATTGAGCCATTTTCTTTTCTAATATCTACAACTAAGGACACAGTGGGATACACAGACATAGAAACAGTCTCCTTGTCAGATGACTTACTAGAAACAGTCCACTCCAAACAAAACAAACCTCCATTTTTACCTATTCTCAGAATATGAGACAAATCCACAAACTGACATCCACACACACAAAGTCACCTCCTTCCCCAAGTATGTCTGTGACTATCCGGAGTGTCCTCTGACTAGTAGGCCATAGAATGTTCCCCAGAAATGGCCGGTCCTGTGTCAGATCTGGTCTCCTTGGCCAATTCTGTGAAGTTTTCAGGAGGCAGTGGTGAGCCATTTCCTGCCCTCTCAGGAAAGGACCCTCTTCAAAGCTTTCTTGGCATTTGGCCACCCTCACATCAGTAGGTACCAAGAAAGACTGACTCTTTACTTGGTAAATCCAAACAAGTGAGCCCACTTGGACTGGGACTGGTACTGGCTCTTGGTGCCTGGCTTCCTGGATCACAAAATTCAGAGAGTTCCATCATGAAAAAAGTGAGGTGAGGTCACTTTCTTCAGAAAATGAATGAGGCCACTGTCTTGGCGACCACTTTGTCCTAACAGTTGCTTCCTAGTGTCTCAGGAAAAGGAGGCTGCCTCTATTTCCTGTGACACTTTCACAAGTTAGAATGGTATAGAAACATAGGCACCTGGGAACAGCTCTCCACACATGCCTGGTTTCATACATCTTCCCTACATTAAGAAGAGATAGGATGATTCAGACACATCCTTTCATCCTGATCGGGTTGTTTGCAAAGGAAGATGACTTTTGCTGTCTCAGGTCCTTCATAGCTGCCTACGTCTTCTCCAGGGATCATTTCTGCATGGATTTTGAGGTACTCAGCAGGTGGAAGATCTCCTAACTTCCTGTATTGTAATACTAACTTTGTCCCTGCTCTTCTGTAAAGTGAGATTGAGTGAACAATCTCAGTTTACAGAATGGTTAGGGTTAATAGCATGTTCGATTTGGGTTATGAATCATTTTGCTGGATGAATAATGATATTGGGAACCTGTGATATTTACAAGAACATGGAGGTGAAATATAGGTATGAAAACAGAAATCTAGGCAATATTTGAAGCCCAGAAGGACTTTGGGCCCTTAATTGGGATACTTAGCTTAAATTATGTTCTGTGTGACCTTTGCATTTTGTGTCCAGAATATTAGTGTGATAATATGTATATGTAGCTAAGGTGACATGAGTATTTCTTTCACCATTTCTGTGAGCAATATTTTGAAAACTTATAAATTAGTACTGGGGATACTATTAGGTTTACCCTGTTTTGATGAATATAGAGATGATGCATTAATAGACCATACTGTGAATAAATTATATAACTGTTTCCAAATTTAAATAATGGATTGTATTGATATCTGAAAATATATAGAAAATCTTATATTGATATACATACATTCATTCCAACCAGTTATATATCTAATTGTAATGTTAGGGTTATCATTTATCATGAATAGTGTGTGAGTTTTGGCTCAAAAATGATTATGGAATCGAAAATAATATGTTTAGAAAGAAGTCTAGTAAAAAGACCAGTCAAGAAACATGGAGGAACATATGTCTTCCTAAGGAGGAAGTGATTGAAAGTGAACCAAATGTTTATAAATTTGTGAACTTGTGAATGAAAGGAAATATCTTATGATGTCCATGAACTGAAGAAATAATAACGTACCAGGTTTGAATAAAAATGAACTTTAACAAACACAATAGAGACATTAGGAATTCTGGCAAAGTATAGTTCGCAGTGAAAGGTTAATAAAATAAGTACTTGTCACTTCCTGTTTTTCTGTATGCTTAACAAAACACTTTTGAAATATTGAGAACTGTTTGCTAATCTTATTCCCAGAATGTGCTGTCCCCAATTGACAAACTGCAAAATGTACTCCCTCAACGGGTTGCACGCAAACC
The DNA here is from genome assembly GCF_048772815.1 of Callospermophilus lateralis. Classification (NCBI taxonomy): domain Eukaryota; kingdom Metazoa; phylum Chordata; class Mammalia; order Rodentia; family Sciuridae; genus Callospermophilus; species Callospermophilus lateralis. Next base: position 235,106 of record NW_027518079.1, read on the forward strand.
GCTCACTCACCCGGACCCATCAATAAACTTACCCCCCTGCCCTGTCCAAGGAAAATATATAAGCTCTGCTTAAGCTGTTCTCTGGGCTCTCTGCTCTATTCAAGTGAGCTCTGAGCCCCAGCATGCTGGACCCCCAATAAACCCTTTGCTTTTGCATGAGACAGTCTCTTGGTGGTCTCTTCCCCCGATTGTCACCGGACCTTTACATATGGAGGTTCCACTGAGATCCGGCAGCGGTGGACAAGAGACCCCAACGAACTCCTCTCAGGGTAAGTAAGGTGCCTCTTTCTGGTCAGGTTTCAGGTCAGGGCTTGGCAAAATGGATGTCAATGAAGAGCGTGAGCTCTCTCCAACGATGGCTGACAGTCATGTCACAGAGCCACAGGCCAAGTCCCTGGGTGACGTCATAGAGGACTCAGAAAATTGAGGAACAATAGTCTCCATGACTCAGTGATATTTTGTTTCAGATTCGTTATTGCCAACCGATCGGGTACTGCCAACTACTAAGTCCTGGTCTCAGTGTTGGACTTCCATATCCTGTCTTTATTGTCTTGTCTTGTCTGTGTTGTGTGTTGTTGCTTTTACTGTTTGTGTATCTTTCATTATGGGACAGAGCACTTCAATGCCTCTGTCTCTGACCCTTGATCACTGCACCAAAGTTTGCTTAAGGGATCAGAATCTTTCTTTTTTAGTAAAACGCTGGACCTGGCAGACTCTCTGTGCCTCAGAATGGCTCACCGTTGGATTTGGATGGACCCTAGAAGGATCTTTCTACTTCCCACTAATTTAAAAAGTCAGAGATATTGTCTTTCAGCCAGGACCACACAGATACCTGTGAAGACAGATGGCCACTGCCTACCAACCCGGGGACGAGGGGAATCAACATCAATATCAAGAAAGAGACTTGTCTACATTAGACGACATCAGGTGTCATCCATGGAACCCCGCTGAAAGGGACCATAGAAGGTGCTACTTATAACACCTACAGAAGTAAAGGTAGACAGAATCACTTCCTGGATCCATACCTCTCATCTCAAGCCTGTGCCCTGTCCAGACTCTGGCTGGAAACTGTAAAAGACAGGTAACCCTTTCAAATTGTGTATTTGCCTTGTCAATAAGGCTATAGACTCTCCCCTTGACCACCAGTAGTCCTAACCCTCATCAGCCCATTCAGCAGCAATGGCTGATCACAAATCTTACTGGACAAGAAGTATGGTCTATCTCGCATACCGCCCACTTAAGGACATGGTCGCCATCTCTCCACAGAGACATTTGTCAGCTGGCTATAGGTCTTTTCCATTGGGATATCCCTGATGAAGTGGATCCCACTAAAATTCCATTAAATCCCTTCTCTACCATAGATAATGGAAACAAATATTATGGATGTAGGGACACGCGAGCCAGATGCAGTTTGGCTAGCCTAGATTACTATGTTTGCCTGGCGGACTATCAAAGCCACAAACAGTCACGGCTTTGTTGGGGGGAAGCCGACTTCTTCTGTAAGTCATGGGGATGTGAGCATTCAGGGACTGCTTGATGGAACCCAAACTCCTCATCAAATTCTGTACACAGCATTGGTCATATCCAATTAGATATCCAAAATTGATAGCCCCCAGAGGGGTCTCTAGATCCTCAAATTCTGCGTGACCTTTTTAACTTTTGCAAGTGCTCAAAAGTGTGAAAGGAGATTCCCCTATGTGGAGGCCTTTTCCCTCCTTTGCTCACATCCTGAACTATGATTCTCCAATAGATCCTCACCCTCAGCCATCTGCTCCATACTCTCTGCTCTTACTCTCACCTAAGCAACCTGATTTCTCCCCTCCAATTACTAGATCAAAAACCCAAACCTCCGCCCATTCTATGACCATTGCCCCCTTGTTAAGGTAGCAGGTACTGAGGTACACCTTAACCCACTCACTCCTCTCTTCTCTTGTCATTGCCTGCACCAGGTCCCACCAGGTCCTCTTACTAGCTAACACAAAGCTCAAACCAGCTGAGGAGAGCCCTCAGATCCTTATCGAAGATGTAATGTAAATGGCCTTTAAAGTTGCTTTGTCATCACTGAAAACAGGTTACTAAGTATTTAAAGTCCCTCACAGGCTTTTGGGGATACTATCTCCCATCTTACCCTCTGCTCTACCTGTTGTACTGCTCAAGATTTGTTCCTAAAAAAATCCAAAACCCCTTTCCCATTATTCTTTTACATCTCTCCTACCTCATTCTCAGATCCACGGAGCTGCTCACAGCCACGCCTTCCCCGTCTTCCCCCTCTGTACCAGGCCCACAGAAATGTCTTAACTGACCTTCTCCAGAAATCTTCAACATAGCTGAATTTAGGACTTTCAGAAAAAGAGTCCCTATAAAAAATTTCTAAGTACATAAACTTCCTCTTTTCGTGTTGCCCTATTCTACTTGGCCACTGGCTAAAAAAATCAGCAATCCTAAGCTAGACACCACCTTACTAGTTTTTCACAAAATATGTGAACAAGGCCTTGGCCTTGAGCTGAGGCTTCACAGAGATGGCTACATTTGTAACATAAAGAAGTTACCAACTGGCCTCCATGGTAACAGTTGGGAGGGGGAAAAAATAAAGGGAATATAATGCTCTCCCTCACCCAGGTGTCCTTGAAAAGTTAACTTTCCCACAACAGAGGAAAAAAACAGAATACAAACTGCTTTTTGTGAACTGCTTAAGACTGTTAACTTCTGAGCCCCTTCCCTTATATGTTGGGTACAAAATTCTGAAAGTACCTAAACTTGGGGTTCCGGGGATTTAATTGATTACAACAGAAGTAATGTCCTCTGAATCTCGTTGCAAACAAATAGGACTGTTTTCCTGTCTTTGGTACTATCTTAGGTGCCTTGCCTTGTACGTCCCTACAACAGTATAATTCTATATACTTAAAACATTGTTTATGTTTTCATGAAGTGGTCAACAGATGTGATTAATTGTGTAGTTGTGCAAATGTTTCCCAGAGTGCTCTATCAACACAGGTTCATTTGAAGATCAAATAGGGGGGGCATAAAACCTAGTTCCACTGGGAACATATGTCACTCACTTTTGCGATCCTATTAGGAATACATGTTGCTGCAAGTGTGGGCACAAGAACCACTGCCTTGGTCCATGGGACAAAACAAATGACCCAAATAGAAGCAGCTATAGACCAAAACTTAAAGATATTAGAAACCTCCATAACAGCATTGCAGGAATCTTTAACCTATCTCTCTCAAGTTGTTTTACAGAACAGTCGAGGATTGGAACTCCTCTTCATGTGAGAAGAGGGCCTTTGTTTTGCATTGATGGAAGAATGTTGTTTTTATGCCAACCATATTGGAGTTGTAAAAAAATCTATGAGTAAATTAAAAAGATGACTTGAAGAGCGTCATCGACAGAGAGAGGCCAAAAAAGGGTGTTTTGAATCTTGGTTCACAAAGTTCCCCTGGTTAACTACGCATTTATCAACCCTGGCCGGTCCAATAATAATCCTCATATTATTGCTAACTATTAAACCCTGCTTGCTCAACCATGTAATTTATTTTCTCCAAGCTCAAATTGGACAAGTTAAACTAATGGTAATACCCCACTAGCAGACATAGAATGTGACACCCCCCAATGATCATTTTTATGATTAAAAGTAGCCAGAAAAAGAAGTGTCGAATGAAAGGTTAATAAAATATGTAGTTGTCACTTCCTGTTTTTCTGTACGCTTAACAAAACACTGTTGAAATCTTGAGAAATGTTTGCCAATCTTGTTCCCAGAATGTGCTGTCCCCAACTGTCAAACTGCAGAATGTACTCCTTCACCAGGTTGCATGCAAATTGACCACTCGCCCTGACACATCAATAAACTTCCCTCCCTGCACTCGCAAGGGAAAGTATTTAACCTCTGCTTAAGCTGTTCTCAGGGCTCTCTACTCTTTTCAAGTGAACTCTGAGCCCCAGCATGCTGGACCCCCAATAAACCCTTTGCTGTTACATGAGATAGACTCTTGGTGGTCTCCTCTTCCGACAGTCGACCGACCTTTACTTGGATGATTGAATGTAGAAGAGAACATCCAGTCAAAAAGGGATAGTCAGTAGGATTAGGAATATAGTCCTTAGGTTTAGGAAGAAGAGTGAGTATAGGATTTGGACCAAAAGTTCTTTAGTAATAGGGTTTCGGTTAGAGAATGAATGTAAATGTCAGCACATGTGAAGAATGAGTCACAATGATGAACTGGGGAAAATATGTAGGAAAGCAGATATCAATAGAGACATTAGGAAATCAGGCAAAGTATAAAGTGAGTGATAGGATTAGACATTATCAACAGGGTTGAGTTTCAATATATAAACTTAGGAAGAAACAAATATGTAGTCACCAATAGGATTGACATTTGAGAGTATTAGGCAACCTGGACATGAATGTTTTTAATAATACAGGTTCACTTTCTATTTAGCCTTTGGTACAATCATAAGTGTGACTTTTGCATTTTGTGTTCCGAATATTACTGTGATAAAATGTATATGTAGATCAGGTGACATGAGTATTTCTTCCACAATTTCTGGGAGCAATATTTTGAAGACGTATAAATTGAGCACTCTAGGATATGCCAACAAACAATTCTTACACAAACTTTTACCAATGTGGTTCCAAAGGTAGAGGCGCATACGCAAGGAATGCAAAGTGAACTAATTCTAACCAAAAAAAAAAGAAAAAAAAATTGATACTTTATCTTCCACTTCTTGTGCCACTCCTGTTTCAAATTACTTAGTCTTGACTGCATGTCTCCTGCAGAAATAATCAAAATCTCTGGAATACGTCTTTTGTTTGTTTTGCTTTTGCGGTGCTGCAGATAGAACCCAGGGCCTCCACATGCTTCGGAAAGCACTTGACTGCTAAACTACATCCATGCTCCCCACCCCCACTACTTTTTGTTGTTTTGAGAAAGGGTCTTAGTAGCTGGGATTTCAGGCATGCACTATTGCACCAGACTCCTGAATATATCCTGCCACTACATTTAGATGCAGAATTGGCTCAACAATAAGAAATTAAGAGGGTGTGAATAAAATAGTAATAGTGAAGAACCACTAAGAATACAGAGAAAGCACACTAAACAATACCTTTTGTTCAAATGCAATCTCTTTTAAAAGATTTTTTAAATGGATGACAATAAACTTTTGAAAAACAGACACAAATATCTTTCCTATCCTTTGCCTGAATTTCAATACTTTAAATTTTATTTTAATTACAGCTTTACTGAGATACAAATTTATATACCATGCAATCTATTGTATCACATGTGTATCTATTTTATATCCAGTATGGTTATTTCAATAAAATGACACACTAACTTTTCTGAATGAGTAGAATTACTAGTTACTACTAGGGTTCAATTCCTAGCTTTGCAAAAGCAAACAAACAAACAAACAAAGTTGGCTAACGGATCATATATTCTAATATTCCTAGCATTTTTTCAGTACAAAAAACCCACATTATCCCACAAAGGGATATGAAATAGAATTATATTTTTTCATCTGGGTATGCTAAAGACAAGTCTATTTAGAAAATCCTGTTGTTTCAAATGTTGTTGAAAATAATATAAAAATACTTTAAGAAAGACTGCAAAATAAAAAAAAAATAAATTAGTATTGGGGGTACAAAGAGGTGTACCCTGTGTCTATGAATATAGAAGTAATTCATGAATTGACAATACTGTGAATAAATAATATAACTGATTCCACTTCAAATAATGGATTGATAGAATTGATATCTGAAAATATATAAGAAATCTTATATTGATATAGAATCATTCATTCCAATGAGTTATATATCTAATGGTAATATTAGGGTTATATTCTATCATGAAAGGTGTGTGAGATCTGCTTCAAAAGTGAGAATGGAAAAGGAAAATAATGTGTTTGGAAAGAAGTCTCATGAAAAGACTAGTCAAGAAACATAGAGGAATGCATGTGTTCTGAAGTAGAAAGTGATTGAAAGTGACACAAATGCAAATAATTTTGCTAACTTGTGGATGAAATACATATCCTATGATGTGAATAAACTGAAGAAATAGTAAAGTACCAGTGTTGAATAAAAATGAACGTCAAAATGTACATCATGTCCCATAGTAATCTACTTGGATTGATGTTAAACTGGGTCAGTTACTGTAGAAATATTAGGATTTGTATGCACCATTCACTGATGTTACTTGTCAGTACTAGAAAACAAATATGTATTTCAGGTGGATGAATAATTCTGAGAATAATCTTGTGAAAAGTTTATTATAAATCCACATACATGAATATGAATGAATTTAGGGTGTGTAAAAGAAGACAGAAGTATTTCATATTTTTAAAAATTTGGAGAGTATATATATATATATACACACACACACACACAAACAAACACATATACACAGAGACATTGAAATGTAGCAATATATATGCCAATTGAAATTGATGTAGAAATACATATCGTCCAAAGATCCAAAAATATTTAATTTACTGAACATGGATTTGTGTATAATGTTGTTCAACTAGGAAGCTCGCCCTTAGGTTAAATTTTCAGTTCCAACAGCGTTTAGGAGGAGTGATCTCTTCTCATAATTTGTATCTGCCAAGTCAGCCACCTCACAAGAATGTACATTTGATACCAGGTAGGATTCTATATGTGCATATAAAAATGCATGTGCTGAATAGGCTACAGACAAACGGAGACAGGAATTCAAATACTTGTTAAATTTAAAAACACATGGACAACTATGTCAACAAAATATTGATTAGATTTATAACTCCTACACTATATAATGCAAAAGGCAAGTTCAACTATACACCATGCCTCCTCTGAACTTCTTGGATTTCTATTCTGTTTGGGTTATTGTTCTCCATCATATTAGGATTAGTAGTCAGATTCTAGTAGGTTATGGGTTAGTGTCAGGAATTCAGTATTTCGAATGGAAAATTGGAAAATGAATCCAATGTGTATGCAAATATGTGCTACAAAAAAATCTTCCAACTCTCATCCACAACAATGCCTTGAAATTACCTTCACCCCAAATAAGACACAATTAGAAGAGAAGAGGTAGAAAATCTGTGAATATATATCTGTAGTGGAATATGCTCAGGAGTTCACAATTTTGGAGGTTGTAGAGCAGTTTCCAAAAGTAAGGGACAGGGTAAACACTCCACAAACATGGAGCTCTGTTGGCCAAAAGATTTCTTGAGAAACTGCCTCTGAGGGTGGGCACTTGAAATATATGTGTTTGTCAGAAGCTTTAGCTTCCTTTCTAGTGAGACCATCAAAGCTGGGTCTGTATCTATGTGACATGAAGATCTTGGTTTCTTATTTTCCAATGATCCTGAGGCAGCAGTGCTGATTTCTCTCTTTGTATGTAAACTGTGGCCACTGGGGGCTAAGTGTCACCCCATGTGGACTCTGAAGCCATTTGTTCATCCTCCAACTTTTGTGGTGTTTCTTGCTGCTGAACTGGGACATTGGTATTTGCTTCACGAAATACAATGAGTTCAACTGGAACACAGTGCTGGAGGAAGTTCTGTCACATGTTGTGGGTCACGTTCTGCAGGAGAATGTACCAACCAGGCTTCAATACCAGATAGCTTGTCCCCTTAACCTCAGCAACCTGATTCTTAACATTACCCTGAAACCTCTCCATATACAAGATGCCTTTACATAGAAGGGTCTGCTGGCTGCACCATGTCAGTCACAAGCCATTTGGAAGTCAATAGCAGATCCACATGGTCCCACCACAGATATTTTATCACACACTACTGCTCTAGGTCCACTACTCAGCAGGCTCCAACTTATTGGCATCGCTGTTCTAGATAATTTTTATGAAACTCAGTCAATAAAGGCCCTGGCTAGTATACTCATGATCAGCAACAGACCATTTAAGAGTTCTCCAGTGCCACCTGTTAATGGCCTCCACAGGGCTTTGAAGAACTCATTTGACCCAAAGAATGCCTAATCTCACTTGATGGAGGTCAGGAACCTTACAGAGGAAGGCAAGAGACTTCATCCACAATTACTGATCTTTTTGCCATTTTGGTTTTGAATGCACACATGGGATCTTTCTTTAGATCCATCAGGTGCTGAGAATCTAAGCTATAGCCTCACATAGGACCAAGAGGCTGATTCAGACGCATCCCTTTCCAAAGCAATTAAGCACAGAGCCACAGTTGATGCCCATTTATTTCCATTTGAAAACTGTTTTCTTCAGGATTCACAAAGGGATGGCCTGAGGCAAAGACTTTCCTGACATTCAGGGCAACAGAACAATAGCAAAAGGCCCAAAGCAGGGTTTATCCACTGAGACTTTCCTGGACACACTGATATTAGAGTTTTCTGAGATGCTCGCCATTCCCTTCATCTATCTTGTACATGGCCATGTCACTCAGATTGGAGGTGGTACATATCTTGGACACAAAACAATGAGCCTATTCTTGAGAGTGACCAGAATTGAGGAAGAAATCAGGAACTTAGGAAGATTGCAGGTGTTGCCCATCCATAAGGCAAGGGGCAGTCCACTCCTAAATTGGGCAGGATGAATGCTGCGAAGATTTCTACTAGACAGGACACATTGATGCATTCTTTTTTCTAAGGTCTACAACCACGAACACAGTGGGTTACAAAGACATGCAAAAAATCGCCTTGTCAAACGACTTACTAGAAGCAGTCCACTCCAAACCAAACAAACCGCCTTTCCTACCTATTCTCATAAGAAGAGACTAAACCACAAAATCACACACACACCGCGCAAATGCACCTCCTTCATTCAAGTAGGTCTGTGACTATCTGGAGTATCCTCTGACTGGTGGGCCATACTATGTTCCCCCAAAAGGCCTGTCCTGTCTCAGATCTGGTCGCGGTGAACCACTACCTGCTTTCTGAGGAAAGGCCCCTCTTCAGAGCTCTCCTGGCATTTGAAATCCTCATATCAGTAGGTACCAAGGAATACTTAGTCTATCCTTGGTTTTTCCAAACAATGGAGCTCACTGGGACTGGAACTGTGACAAGGTCTTGGTATTCTCTGTCTTCCTGGAACCCAAGGTCAGGGAGTTTCTTCACCAATGAAGTGAGGTAGGTCGCTTCATTCAGGAACTGAGTGAGTTTACTGCCTTTGCAACCACTTTGTCCTAACAGGTGATTGCAAGGTTCCCATGAGGTGGAGGCTGCCCCTACTTCCCGAGACAGTTTCAACAGTTAGAATGGTATATCAACCATAGGAATCCGGGAACAGCTCTCCACACAGGCCTGGTTTGGTCCCTCTTCTCTACATTAAGAAAAGAGAGGCTGATTCAGACACAATGCTTCATCCTGAGTACGTTGTTTGCCATGGAAGATGACTTTTGCTCTCTCAGGTCCTTCATAGCTGCCTATGTCTTCTCCAGGGATCGTTTCTGCTTAAAACTTTGAGGATCTCAGCATCTGGAAGATCCCCTACATTCCTGTATTGTAAGACCAACTCTGTCGCTGCTCTTCTGTAAAGTTAGATTGAGGGAACAGTGTTTGGTTAGGCTTAATAACAGGTTCGATTTGGATTAAGAATCATTCTGAGCGATGAATAATGGTATTGGGAATGTGCGATATTTACAAGAATATTTAGGTGAAATATAAGTATGAAAACAGAAATCTAGGTAAAATTTGAAGCCCAGAAGGGCATTGGGCCTTTAATTGGGATACTTAGCTTTGACTTACGTTCTGCACAGATGTCTTAAATAAATCCATATACAATGTCATAGGACCTTGTACCTTGGATGATTGAATGTCACGAGAATATCCAGTCAAAAAGCTATAGTCGGTAGGATTAGGAAAAGTGTCGGTAGGTTTAGAAAGAATAGTGATTATAGGTTTTGGAGGAAATGTTTTTAGCAATTGGGTTTCGGTTAGAAAGTGAATTTAAATGTCAGCACATGTGCAGAGTCAGTCAAAATGATAAACTGGGAAAATATTTAGGAAAGCAGAAATCAATAGAGACATTAGGATATCAGGCAAAGTATAAAGTGAGTGATAGGATTACACATTTTCAACAGGCTTGAGGTTGAATATATAATCTTAGGAGGAAACAAATATATAGTCACCAATAGGATTGACATTTGAGAGCGGTAGCAACCTGGACAGGAATATTTTTAGTAATCCATGATCACTTTTCATTTAGGTTTTGGTACAATCATAACTGTGACCTTTGCATTTTGTTTCCAGAATATTACTGTGATAACATGTACATGTAGATCAGGTGACATGAGTATTTCTTCCACCATTTCTGGGAGCAATATTGTGAAGACGTATAAGTTAGTACTGGGGGTACAAATAGGTGTACCCTGTGTCTATGAATATAGAGATAATGCATGAATAGACCATACTGTGAATAAATAGTATTACTGGTTCCAACTTTGAATAATGGATTGAATTGATAAATGAAAACATAGAGGAAATCTTATATTGATATATATACATTCATTAAAACCAAATATACATCTAATGGTAATATTAGGGTTATGGTTCATCATGAAGAGTGTGTGAGTTTTGCTTCAAAAATGATTAAGGAAATCGAAAAAGAAACCTCATGAAAAGATCAGTCAAGAAACATGGAGTTATACATGTGTTCTGAAGCAGGAAGTGATTGAAAATGAAACAAATGCCTATTAATTTTCGAATTTCTAGATGAAATATATATTTTATGATGTGCATAAACGGAAGAAATTGCAATGTACCAGTGTTGAATAAAAATGAATTTCAAAATACACATCATGTCCCATAGAAATCTATTTGCATTGATGTTAAACTGGGTAAGTTACTGCAGAAATACAAGGATTTGTATGCACCATTCACTGAAGATAGTTCTCAGTACGAGGAAACAAATATGTTTTTCAGGTGTGTGAATATTCCTGGGAATAATCTAGTGAAAAGTTGATTAAAAATCCACATACATGAATATGAATTATTTTAGGGAGTGTATAATAAGACACATATTTCATATTTTGAAAAATCTGGAGAGTATGTATACACACACACACACAAGCAGACTTTAAAAAGTAGGAATATATATGCCAATTGAAATTCACCATGAAATATATATCATCCACAGATCAGAAATATTTATTTTACTGAACATGGGTTTTTGTGTAAAGTTGTTCAACCAGGAAGCTCACCCATTGGTTGAATTTTCAGTTCCAGCATCATTTAGGAAGAGTGAACTATTCTAACAATTTGTATCTGCCAAGTGAGCCATCTCACAAGAATGTACGTGTGATTCCAGGTAGGATTCTATATGTGCATATAAAATTACATGTGCTGAATAGGCTGCAGAGAAAGGGAGTCAGGTATTCACATATTTGTTAACTTTAGAAATACATGGAGAAATATTTCAACAGAAAATTGACTAGATTTATAACTCCTACCCTATATAATGCAAAAGGCAAGTCCCACTATACAACATGCATCCTCTGAACTGCTTATATTTCTATTCTGTTTGGGTTTTTATTCTCCATCATATTAGGATTAGTAGTCAGAGTCTAGTAATGTAGTGGTTAGTGTAATGGATTCAGTATTTCTAATGGAAATTTGGAAAATGAATCCAATGTGTATGTAAATATATGCTACGCAAAAATCTTCCCACTCTCATCCAGAAAAATGCCTTGACATTACCTTCGCACCAAGAAAGACACAATTAGAGGAGAAGAATTACAAAATGTGTGAATACATATATTCAATGAAAAATCCTCAGAAATTTACAACCTTGGAGGTGGTAGAGGAGTTTCCAAAAGTAAGGGACAGGATAAACACTCCACAAACATGGAGCTCTGCTGGCCTAAAGACTTCTTGAGAAATGCCTCTGAGTTTGGGCACTTGAAATATATGTTGTTTTCAGGAGCTTTAGCTTCTTTCTAGTGAGACCATCAAAGCTGGGTCTGCATCTATGTGACCTGGAGGACATGGCATCTTATTTTTCAATGAACATGAGGCAGCAGTGCTGGTTTCTCTCTTTGCAGGTAAACTGTGGCCACTGGGGGCTAAGTGTCTCCCCGTTTGGACTGTGAAGCAATTTGGTCATGATCCACTTTTCATTGTGATTCTTGCTGCTGCACTGGGAGTTTGGTGTTTGCTTCATGAAATACAAGGAGTTTATCTGGGACACAGTGCTGGAGGGAGTTCTGTCACGTGTGGTGGGTCAGTGTCTGCAGGAGAATGCACCAACCAGGCTTCTATCCAGATAGCTTTCCCCCTTGACCATAGCAACCTGATTCTGAACATTGCCCTGAAACCTCTGCATATAACAAGATGCCTTTACATAGAAGGGTCTGCTGCCTGCACCATGTCAGTCACAAGGCATTTGGAATCCAATGCTAGATCCTCATGGCCGTACCACTGATGTTTTATCACACACCTGCCCACCACTGCTCTAGGTCCACTTCTCAGCAGACTCCAACTTACTGGCATCTGTGTTCTACACCATGTTAAAGAAACCCAGTCAATCTAGGCACTCTCTGGTATACTCATGATCAGCAACAGGATATCCAAAGGTTCTCCAGTGCCACCTGGTCATGGTAATTTTAAAAATTTCATGATATTTATGTAACCATTTTCAAGGATGAAGTTGGAGGCATTGTGGGTTTCAATTATTCAGAAACCATCAAATGGTGAGGAATCTCATTTTAATGAAAGCTCTGGAGAACTCTCACAGGCAAGGCTTCCCAAATAGTGGCCAAAACGTCACTTGAAGCCAGGCCCATTGAGGTCTAAAATGTGAGGTCCATGTGTGTTTTGACTCTCAATTGTGGCTGCCAAGTCTTTCAGAATAAAATTATGTGATTCTCTGGCTGAGAGTCCCAGTGAACTGTGGAAAGTCCCCCTGGGACTAGATCACAGCTTCCAATGGCGACTCTCATGCGTTGCCTCTGAAAATCTTAACACAATTCATGGCAATTCTTCTCTGAGGTCAGTTCAAGAACTGAGTCTCTAAGGGGAATCACACCAGAATTCAACCCAGGTTGAACCAGTAATCTCTCACAATTAAAACCTAAACACTCCCACATGACCCTCATCTTCTTCCATATAGACACTCATCATAACCTCTGGCTGGAGGTTTCCATGAGGGCACAGCCCAAGACAGTGTCCAAAATAAGCTTCCTTGTCCCTCATTTGCCTAAAGTCACTTTTGCCTGGACACCCTTCCTATGAACCAGGAGTGATCAAATAGGCCTGACATTTATACTGCTCCACTTCTCCAATTTGAGGCCTACTGACTGAGGGGTTTAAATTCTTTTTGGGAATTGGACGCATGAGAAAACACAAGAACTATGGGCAAGCCACTGCAGAGCTTTGAAGAACCCATTTGACACAAAGGATCCATATTCTTCCTTGATTGAAGTAAGTGCCCTACCAGAGGAAGGCAAGAGACTTCATCCACAATGACTCTACTTTTAGCCATTTTGGTTTTGGATACACATAGGGAATCTTTCTTTAGATCCATAAGGTGCATAGAATCTAAGCCACAGCCTCACACAGGGCCAAGAGGCTGATTCAGACACATCCCTTTCCAAAGCAATTAAGCAAAGAGCCACAGGAGATGCACATTTATTTCCAATTGAAAAGTCTTTTGTTAAGGCTTCCAAAAGTGTTGGCCTGAGGAAAACACCTTCCTGACATTCAGGGCAACAGAAAAATATGTATGCATAAGGCCCAAAGCAGGGTTTCTCCACTGAGATATTCCTGGTCACACTGCTATCTGAGTTTTCTGAGATGCTCGGCCATTCCATTCAGCTATCCAGTACATGGCCATTTCACAGACCTTGGAGGTGGTACATATCTTGGACACACAACCATGAGTCTATTTTTGAGAGTGACCAGAATTGAGTAAGAAATCAGGAACTTAGGAAGATTGCAGGTGTTGCCCATCCATAAGGCAAGCCGCAGTCCATTCATAAATTGGGCAGGATGAATGCTGGGAAGCTTTCTACTAGACAGGACACATCCATTGATGCATTCTCTTTTCTAATGTCTACAACCACTAACACAGTGGGATACACAGACATAGAAAAACTCGCATTGTCAAAGGACTTAGAAGAATCAGATAATTCCAAACCAAACAAACCTCCTTTCCTACCTATTCTGAGAACATGAGACAAAACCACAAACCCCACCCGAACTCACAAATTCAACTTCTTCCCCCAAGTAGGTCTTTGACTATCCGGAATGTCCTCTGACTTGTGGGCCATACTGTGTTCTCCCGAAATGGCCTGTCCTGCCTCAGATCTGGTCACCTTGGCCAACTCTGTGAAGTTGTCAGGAGCCAGTGTTGAGCCACTACCTGCTTTCTCAGGAAAGGCCCCTCTTCAGAGCACTCCTGGCATTTGGCCATCCTCACATCAGTAGGTACCAAGAATGACTGACGCTGTCCTTGGTAAATCCAACAAGTGAGCCCACTGGAACTGTGACTGGGACTGGCTCTGGGTGCCTGGCTACTTGGATCACAAGTTCAGAGAGTTCCATCACCAAGGAAATTAGGAAGGTCATTTCTTTGGGAACTGAATGAGGTCACTGCCGTGGCAACCACTTTGTCCTAACACTTGCTTCCAAGGGTCCCATGAGATGGAGGCTGCCCCTAATTCCTGAGACACTTTCAAAAGTTAGAATGGTATACCAACCATAGGTACCCAGGAACAGCTCTCCACACAGGCCCGGTTTGCTCCATCTCCTCTACGTTAAGGATAGAGAGTCTTATTCAGACTCAACCCTTCATCCTGACCAGGTTGTTTTCCATGGAAGATTACTTTTGCTCTCTCCGGTCCTTCATAGCTGCCTACATCTTCTCCAGGGATAATTTCTGCATTGACCTTTGAGGTTTTCAGCAGGTTGAAGATCCCCTACATTCCTGTATTGTAAGAACAAATCTGTCCCTGCTCTTCTGAATACTTAAATTGATGGAACAATGTATGGTTAGTGTTATTAACATGTTCAATTAAAACCAAAACACTACCACATGGCCCTTATATTCTTCCATATAGACACTCATCATTACGTCTGGCTGGAGGTTTCCACAAGGTGCGAAGCCCAAGACAGTGTCCAAAATAAGTTCCCTTGCCCCTCATTTGCCTAAAGTCTGGGTTTCCTGGACACCCTTCCTGTGAACCAGGATTGATCAAATAGGCCTGCCATTAATAATGCTCTTTTTCTCCTTTTTGAGGCCTACTGAACGTGAGGTATAGATTCTTTATGTGATTTGGAGTCATGTGAAACCCAAGCACCTTTTCTCGTCTTTGAAGAACTCATTAGGCCCAAAGGATCCCTATTCGTACTTGATGGAGGTGAGGAGCCTAACAGAGGAAGCAAGAGACTTCATCCACAATGTCTGATCTTTTTGCCATTTTGGTTTTGGATGCACACATGGGATCTTTCTTTAGATCCATCAGGTGCTGAGATTCTAAGCCACAGCCTCACACAGAGCCGAGAGGATGATTTAGACACATCCTTTTCTAAAGCAATTAATCTAAGAGCCACGGGTGATGCTCATTCATTTCCATTTGAAAGCAGTTTCTTCAGGCTTCACAAACTGGTGGTCTGAGGCAAAGACCTACCTGACATTCAGGTCAACAGAACAGTAGGTAAGCAAAAGGCACAAAGCAGGGTTTCTCTACTGAGACTTTACTGGTCACACTGATATCTGAGTTTTCTGAGATCCTCCCCATTCATTTCAGGTATCCAGTAAATGGCCATGTCACAGAGCTCGGAGGTGGTACATATCTTGGACAAAAAAAAATGAGCCTATTCTGGAGAATGGCCAGAATTCAGGAAGAAAACAGGAACTAAGGAAAATAGTAGGTGTTGCCCATCGATAAGGCAAGCAACAGTCCATTCATAAATTGGGCAGGATGTGTGCTGGAATGCTTTCTACTTGTCAGGACACATGCATTGATGCATTCACTTTTCTCATATCTTCAACCACCGACAATGTGGGATACACAGACATAGAATCACTCACCATGTCAAATGACTTATTAAAAACAGTCCACTCCAAACCAAACAAACTGCCTTTCCTACCTATTCTCAGAACATGAGACAAAACCATAAACTCACATCTACACTCACAAAGGCATATCTTTTACCCACATAGGTCTGTGAGTAACCAGAGTGTCCTCAGACTGATAGGCCATACTATGTTCCCCCGAAATGGCCTGTCCTGTCTCAGATCTGGTCTCCTTTACCAACTCTCTAAAGTTTTCAGGAGCCATCGGTGAGTCACTACCTGCTTTCAAAGGAAAGGCCCCTCTTCAGAGCTTTCCTGGCATTTAGTGATCCACAAGAAAGACTGACTCTGTCCTTGGTAAATCCAAACAAGTGAACCCACTGGGAAAGGGACTGGGACTGGCTCTTGGTGCCTGGCTTCCTGGATCCCAAGTTCAGAGGGTTCCATCACCAAGGAAGTGAGGTAGGTCACTTCCTTCAGGAACTGAATGAGGTCACTGCCTTGGCAACCACTTTGTTCTAACATTTGCTTCCAATGGCTCCATGACATGGAGGCTGCCCCTACTTCCTGTATCACATTCACAAGTTAGAATGGTATACCAACCATAGGCACCCGGGAACAGTCAGAGTCTACTAGGGTATGGCTTACTGTCAGGAATTCAGTATTTCAAATAGAAAATAGGAAAATGAATCTAATGTGTATACAAATATATGCTAGACAAAAATCTTCCCACTGTCCTTCACAACAATGCCTTGATATTTCCTTCACCACAAGTAAGACACAATTAGTGGAGAATAGTTTGAAAATCTGTGAATATATATCTGGAAAAAAAAATGAATGGAGTTCACAACCTTGGAGGTGGTAGAGGAATTTCCAAATGTAAAAGAAAGGATAAACACTCCACAAACGTGGAGCTCTGGTGGCCTAATAATTTTTTGAGAAACTGCCTCTGAGTTTGGGCCCTTGAAATATTTGTTGTTGTCAGGAGCTTTAGCTTCCTTTGTAGTGAGACCATCAAATCTGGGTCAGCATCTATGTGACCTGGATGACATGGTTCCTTATTTTCTATTGAACATGAGGCAGCAGTTCTGAATTCTCTCTTTGTAGGTAAACTGAGGCCACTGGGGTCTAAGTGTCTAACCGTGTGGTCTGTGAAGCCATTTGGTCATACTCGAATTTTTGTGGTGTTATTTACTGCAGTACTCTGAGTTTGGTATTGGCTTCATGAAGTACAAGGAGATAAACTGGGACACAGTCCTAGAGGGAGTACTCTCATGTGTGGTGAGTGAGGGTCTGCAGGAGAATGCACCAACCAGGCTTCTATCCCAAAAAGCTTGCACCCATGTCCATAGCAACCTGATTCTGAACATTGCCATGAAACCTCTCCATATAACAAGATCCCTTTATTTGTAAGGGTCTGCTGGCTGCACCATGTCAGTCACAATCCATTTGGAAGCCAAGGGAAGATCCATGTGGCCCCACGACAGATGTTTTATCATACACCTGCCAACCACTGCTCTAGGCCCACTACTCAGCAGGCTCCAACATTCTGGCATCTCTGTTCTACAACATTTTCATGAAACCCAGTCAATCAGGGCACTGTCTGGTATACTCGTGATCAGCAACAGACATCCAAAGATTTTCTAGTGCCACCTGTTCATAGGAATATCAAAAATTTTATGGTGTTTATCTAGCCAATTTTCAAGGATGAAGTTGGAGGCACTGTGGGTTTCAATTCATTCAGGAACCATGAAATAGTGAGGAAGCTCATTTCAATGAAAGCTCGGGACAACTCTCACAGGCAAGGCTTCCCAAGGAGTGGCCAAAAGGTCACATGAAGCCAGGCCCATTGAGGTTTACAATTGAGGTCCATGTGTGTTTTGACTCTCGACTATGGCTGCTAAGTCTTTCTGAATAAAGTCATGTGATATCCTGGCTGAGAATCCCAGTGCTCTTTGGAAAGCCAACCTGGGCCTAGATCTCAGTCTCCAAGGGCAACTCTCATGTGTGGCCTCCTAAATTCCAAACACAATTCATGCCAATACATCGCTGAGATCTGTTCCAGAACTCAGTCTCTAAAGGGAATCACACAAGAGTTAAAGCCCAGGTTGACCCTGGAATCTTTTCCAACCGTAACACAAATGACCACAATTAAACCAAAACACTCCAACATGGCCCTCATCTTCTTCCATATAGACAGTCATAATAAACTCTGGTTGGAGGTTTCCATGAGGGGCGCAGCCCAAGACAGTGTTCAAAATAAGCTCACTTGCCACTCATTTGCCTAAAGTCAGGGTGGCATGGAAACCCTTCCTGTGAACGAGGGGTGATCAAATAGGCCTGCCATTAATAGTGCTCTACTTCTCCAATTTGAGGCCTACTCTCTGTGGGGTATAGATTCTTTATGAGAATTGGGGTCATGAGAAAACCCAAGCACCTATGGGCTACCCTCTGAAGGGATTTGAAGAACCCATTTGAGTGAACCAAGGAGTTGGATCAAAAGACTTTAGATATAGGGTTTTGGTTAGAGAGTGAGTGTAAATTTCAGCATATGTGAAGAGTCAGCCACAGTGATGAACTGGGGAAAATGTGTAGGAAAGCAGATATCAATAGAGATATTAGGAAATCAGGCAAAGTACAAAGAGAGTGATAGGATAAGACATTTTTAACAGGGTTGAGTTTGAATATACAATCTTAGGAAGAAACAAATATGTAGTCACCAATAGGAATGATATTCGAGATCATTAGTGAATCAGGACATGGATGTTGTTAGTAATACATGCTCACTTTCAATATAGGCTTTGGTACAATCATAAGTGTGACACTTGCATTTTTTGTCAGGAATATTACTGTGATGAAATGCATATGTATATCAGGTGACTAGGATATTTCTTCCACCATTTTTGAAAGCAATATTTTAAAGGCTTATAAATTAGTATTGGGGATACAAATAGGTATACCCTGGGTCTATGAATATAGAGATGATTCTTTAATAGACCATACTGTGAATAAATAATATAACTGGTTCAAAATTTAAATAATGGATTTAATTGATATCTGAAAATATACAAGAAATCTTACATTGATATACATACATTCATTCCGAACAGTTATACATCTAATGATAATATTAGTGTTACGGTTTATTATGAAGAGTGTGTGAGTTTTGTTTCAAAAGTGATTATGGAAATCGAAAATAATGTGTTTGGAAAGAATCTCATGAAAAGAACAGTCAAGAAACATGGAGGAATACATGTCTTCTCAAGTAGGAAGTGATTGAAATTGAACCAAATGCCTATAAATTTGTAAAATTGTGGATGAAATGATATATCCTATATTGCCCATAAACTGCAGAAATAGTAATGTACCAGTGTTGAATAAAAATGAACTTCAAAATACACATCATGTCCCATAGGTGTCTACTTGCATTGATGTTAAACTGGGTGAGTCACTGTAGAAATATTAGGATTTCTTAGCACCATTCCCTGAAGTTAGTTTTCAGTACTAGGAAACAAATATGTATTTCAGTGGATGTATATTTCTAAGAATAATCTTGTGAAAAATTGATTATATATCCCCATACAGGAACATGAATGAATTTAGGCAGTGTATAGTAAGACACTTATATTTCATATTTTGAAAATCTGGAGACTATATATATATAGACACAAACACACACACATTATAATGTAGCAATATATATGCCAATTGAAATTCATCATGAAAAATAACTCATCTGCATATCAAAAAATATTCATTATACTGAACATGGATTATGTATAATGTTGTTCATCTAGGAAGGTCACCCATGGGTTGAATTTTTAGTTCCAACAGCCTTTAGGAGAAGTGATCTCTTCTCACAATTTGTATCTGCCAAGTCAGCCACCTCACAAGAATGTACGTGTGAAACCAGGTAGGATTCTATTTGTGCATATAAAAATACATGTGCTTAATAGGCTAAAGAGAAAGAGAGACAGAAATTCACATATTTCTTAACTTTAAAAACACATGGAGAATTATTTCAACAAATAATTGACTAGATTTATAACTCCTACCTTATATCATGCAAAAGGCAAGTACAACTACACACCATGCCTCTTCTGAACTGCTTGTATTTCTATTCTGTTTTGGTTATTTTTCTCATCATATTAGTATTAGTAGTCAGAGTCTATAAGGGTATGGGATAGTGTCAAGGATTCAGTATTTCGAATGAAAAATTGAAAAATGAATCCAATGTGTATGCAAATATGTGCTACAAAAAAATCTTCCTTCTCTCATATAGAAGAATGACTTGACATTACCATTGCCCCAAGTAAGTCACAATTAGAGGAGAAGAGTTAGAAAATCTGTAAATATATATCTGCAACGAAAATGCTCAGGAGTGCACAACCTTGGAGGTGGTAGAGGAGTTGCCAAAAGTAAGTGACATGGGAAATACTCCACAGACATGAAGATCTGCTGGCCTAAACACTTCTTGAGAAACTGCCTTTGAGGTTGGGCACTTGAAATATATGTTGTTTTCAGGAGCTTTCGCTTCCTTTATAGTGAGACCATCTAAGCTGGGTCTGCATCTATGTGACCTGGAGGACATGGCATCTTATTCTCCAATGAACATGAGGCAGCAATGCTGAATTCTCTCTTTGTAGGTAAACTATTGCCACTGGGGGCTAAGTGTCTCCCCGTGTGGACTGTGAAACCATTTGGTCATCTTCCACTTTTTGTGGTGTTTCTTGCTGCTGCACTGGTAGTTTGGTATTGGCATCACGAAATACAAGGAGTTCAACTGGGACACAGTGCTGGAGGGAGTTCTGTCACGTGTGGTACGTGTACCCTGGTCTACAGTAGAATGCACCAACCAGGCTTCTATCCCACATAGCTTGCCCCTTTGATCATAGCAACCTGATTCTAAACATTACTCTGAAACTTCTCCATATAACAAGATGCCTTTATATACAATGGTCTGATGGCTGCACCATGTCTGTCTCAAGACAATTGAAAGTCAATGGCAGATCCACATGGCCCCACCACAGATGTTTTATCACACACCTTCCCACCACTGCTCTAGGCCTACTACTCTGCAGTCTCCAACTTTCTGGCATCTCTGTTCTAAACATTTTCATGAAGCCCAGTCAATCAAGGCACTGTCTGGTATACTCATGATCAGCAAAAGTACATCAAAAGGTTCTCCAGTGCCATGTGGTCATGAAAATTTCTAAACATTCATGGTATTGATCTAGACAAATTTCAAGGATGAAGGTGGAGGCACTGTGGGTTTCAATTCATTCAGGGACCATTAAATGTTGAGGAAGCTCATTTCAATGAAAGATCTGGAGAACACTCACAGGCAAGGCTTCCCAAAGAGTGGCCAAAAGGTCACATGAAGCCAGGCCCATTGAGGTCTACAATGTGAGGTCCATGTGTGTTTTGACTCTCAACTATGGGTGCCAAGTCTTTCAGAATAAAATCATGGGATATCCTAGCTGAGATTCTCAGTACTCTTGGGAAAGCCACCCTGGGCCTAGATCTCAGTTTCAAAGGGCGACCCTCATGTGTGGCCTCCTGAAATCGCAACACAATTCATGGCAATACTTATCTGAGGTCAGTTCCAGAACTCATTCTCTAAGGGGAATCACACCAGTGTTCAAGCCCAGTTGGACCCAGTCATCTCTTCCATCTGCCACACAAATGACCACAATTAAAACCAAAACACTCCCACATTGTCCTCATCTTCTTCCACATAGACACTCCTCATAACCTCTGGCTGGAGTTTTTCATGAGGGGCACAGCCCAAGACAGTGGCCCAAATAAGCTTTCTTGCCCCTCATTTGCCTAAAGTCAGGGTGGCCTGGACACCCTTCCTGTGAACCAGGAGTGATTAAGTAGGCCTGCCATTAATACTGCTCCACTTCTCCACTTTGAGACCTTCTTACTGTGGGGTTTAGTTTCTTCTTTTTTAAAAAAAAAATTGAAATTTAATTCGAAAGTTAAAAAAAATTGTATTGCAGAATATTAAATTTCTTATGCAAAAGCCTTTATCTTGTTTGTGAGAGAAACCTTGATGCCTTGCCAATCTGGTTATATGGAGACACTGAAAATTTTCTGTTACATACTACATGGATGAATGGCTACAGCACATCGTTTTTTCAAACTGAAAGGCAGATAACAGCAACTAAGATAACAAATAAAAGCCAATTTTATTAAAAAATAAAGTTGTAAAATGTCTCAAATATTGGAAATTAAATTCCTTTTTTTTTCTTTTTTTTGGTTGTTCAAAAGCTCATGCTATATCATCTTTCATACATTTGACTCATTTGGGTTATGAACTCCCATTTTTACCCCAATACAAATCGCAGAATCACATCAGTTACACACTCACGTTTTTACATAATGGCATATTAGTGATTGTTGTATTCTGCTACCTTTCCTATCCCCTACTATCCCCCTCCCCTCCCCAACCATCTACCCTGTATACCTCATCTGCTATTGTTCAATTCTCTCCCTTGTTTCCCCGCCTTTCCCCTCACAACCTCTTATATGGAATTTTGTGTAACATTAAGTGTCTCCTACCATTTCCATATGCTTTCCATTCTCTCTCCCTTTCTCTCCCCCCACTCCTCTCCATTTAGTGTTAATATTTTCCTCATGCTCTTCTTCCCTGTTCTGTTCTTATTTGCTCTCTTTATATCAAAGAAAACATTTGGCATTTGTTTTTAAGGATTGGCTATCTTTGCTTAGCATTATATGTTCTAATGCCATCCATTTCCCTTCAAATTCAATGATTTTTGTCATTTTTTAATGCTGCATAATACTCCATTGTGTATAGATGCCCCTTTTTTATCCATTCGCCTATTGAAGGTCATCTAGTTTGGTTCCACAGTTTAGCTATTATGAATTGTGCCGCTATGATCAGTGATGTGGCAGTATCCCTATAGTGCGCTCTTTTAAGATCCTCAGGGAATAGTCTGAGAAGTGAGATAGCTGGGTCAAATGGTGGATCCTTTCCGTGCTTTCCCAGGTATCTCCAAACTGCTTTCCAAATTGGCCTCAACATTTTCCAGTCCCACCAGCAGTGTACAAGTGTACCCTTTTCCCCACATCCTCGCCAACACTTATTGTTGTTTGATTTCATAACGGCTGCCAATCTTACTGGAGTGAGATGGTATCTTAGGGTGGTTTTGACTTGAATTTCCCTAACTGCTAGAGATGGTGGGCATTTTTTCATGTTCTTGTTGATGGATTGTATGTCCTCCTCTGTGAAGTTTCTGTTCAGGTCCTTGGCCCATTTGTGGATTGGTTTATTTGTTATCTTATTGTTTAATTTTTGAGTTCTTTGTATATTCTAGATATTAGGGCTCTATCTGAAGTGTGAGGGGTAAAAATTTGTTCCCAAGATGTAGGCTCTCTATTTACCTCTCTTATTGTTTCTCTTGTTTCGAAAAAAACTTTTTAGTTTAAGTAAGTCCCATTTGTTGATTCTTGTTATTAACTCTTGTGCTATGGCTGTCCTATTAAGGAATTTGGAGCCCAACCCCACAGTATGTACATCGTAGCCAAATTTTTCTTCTATTAGATGCAGTGTCTCTGATTTTATATCTTGCTCCTTGATCCATTTAGAGTTAACTTTTGTGCATGGCGAGAGAAAGGGATTCATTTTCATTTTGTTGCATATGGATTTCCAATTTTCCCTGGACCACTTGTTGAAGATGCTATCCTTCCTCCATTGCATGCTTTTAGGCCCTTTTTCAAATATAAGAAAGTTGTAATTTTGTGGATTGGTTTCTGTGTCCTCTATTCTGTACCATTGGTCCAGCTGACTTTTGTGATACCAGTACCACGCTGTTTTTGTTACTATTGCTTTGTAGTACAGTTTGAACTCTGTTATCGCTATACATCCTGATTCACACTTCCTGCTTAGAATTGCTATTGCTATTCTGTGTCTATTGTTTTTCCATATAAAATTCATGATTGCTTTATATATTTCTACAAGAAATGCCATTGGGATTTTGATTGGCATTGCATTAAACCTGTAGAGAACTTTGGGTAATATCGCAATTTTGATGATGTTAGTTCTGCCTATACATGAACAGGGTACATTTTTCCATCTTCTAACATCTTCTTCTATCTCTTTCTTTAGAGTTATGTAACTTTCATTGTATAAATCTTTCACCTCTTTTTTTAGGTTGATTCCCAAGTATCTTATTTTCTATGAGGATATTGTGAATGGAGTGGTTTTCCTCATTTCAATTTCAGAAGTTTTGTTGCTGATATACAGGAATGCCTTTGATTTTTTCTTGTTGATTTTATATACTGGCACTTTGCTGAATTCATTTATTAACTCTAGCAGTTTCTTTGCATACCCTTTAGGGTTTGTTAAATATATTATCATGTCATCCTCAAATAGCGAATATTTAAGTTCTTCTTTTTCTATTTTTATGCCTTTAATTTCTTTTGTCTGTCTAATTGCTCTGGCTAGTATTTCAAGTACTAAACTGAATAGAAGTGGTGATAGAGGGCATCTCTGTCTTGTTCCAGATTTTAGAGGGAATGCCTTCAGTTTTTCTCCATTTAGGATGATGCTAGCCTGAGGTTTAGCATATATAGCTTTTACCATGTTGAGGTAAGTTCTTGTTATCCCTAATTTTTATAGTGTTTTGAACATAAAGGAATGCTGTACTTTGTCAAACGCTTTATCTACATCTATCGAGATGATCATATGGTTTTTGTCTTTAAGTCTATTAATGTGGTGGATTACATTTATTGATTTCCATAAATTGATCCAGGCTTGCATCCCAGGGATGAATCCTACTTCATCATGAAGCACAATTATTTTGATATGCTTTTGTATTCAATTCACCATGATTTTATTGAGAATTTTTGCATCCAAGTTTATTAGAGGTATTGGTCTGTAGTTTTCTTTCTTTGAAGTGTCTTTGTCTGGTTTTGGAATCAGGGTGATGTTGGCCTCATAGAATGAATTTGGAGGAACTCCTTCTTTTTCTATTTTTTGAAATTGCTTGAAAAGTATTGGTATTAATTCTTCTTTGAGGGTTTTGTAGAACTCCACTGTATACCTATCCGGTCCAGGGCTCTTTTTGGTTGGTTGTCTTTTGATGGTTTCTTATTTTTCTTCCTTTGTTATTGGTCTATTTAAATTGTGGGTGTCTTCCTGACTCAATCTGGGCAGATCATATGACTTAAGAAATTTATCGATATCTTCTTTATCTTCTATTTTATTGGAATATAGGGTTTCAAAATACTTTCTAATTATCTTCTGTGTTTCTGTAGTGTGTGTTGTGATATTTCCATCTTTATTCCATATGTTAGTAATTTGAGTTCTCTCTCTTCTTCTCTTCGTTAGCATGGCTAAGGGCCTGTCGAACATATTTATTTTTTCAAAGAACCAACTCTTATTTATTTCAATTTTTACAATGTAGATTTTTTGTTTCAATTTCATTGATTTCTCCTCTAATTTCAATTATTTCTTGTCTTCTACTACATTTGATGTTGTTTTGCTCTTCCTTTTCTAGGTTTTTGAGGTGTAGTGTGAGTTCATTTATTTGTTGTTGTTTTTTTCTTTTTTTGAGGAAAGAATTACAAGAAATAAATTTCCCTCTTAAAACGGCTTTCATTGTGTTTCATACAAACCGGTATGTTGTGTCTCTATTGTCATTTGTCTCTAAGAATTTTTTTATCTCCTCCTTTATGTCTTCTGTAACCCACTGATCATTCAGTAACATATTGTGCATTTTCCATGTGATGTAGAATTTTTCCTTCCTTTTTTTTTCATTGATTTAAAGTTTCAATCCATTATGATCAGATATGGTGCATGGTATTATCTCCATACCTTTATATTTACTAAGAGTTTCCCTATTGCATAATATATGGTCTATATTGGAGTAGGATCAATGTGCTGCTGAGAAGAACGTGTATCCACTTGATGATGGTTGATATATTTTATATATGTTGGTTAAGTCTAGGTTATTGATTGTGCTATTGAGTTCTATAGTATCTTTATTCAGCTTTTGTCTGGAGGAAGGCAAGAGACTTCATCCACTATGACTGCCCTTTTTGCCATTTTAGTTTTGGATGCACACATGGGATCTTTCTTTAGATCCATCAGGTGCTGAGAATCTAAGCCACAGGCTCACACAGGGCCAAGATGCAGATTCAGAAACATCCCTTTCCAAAGCAATTAAGCAAAGAGCCACAGGTGATGCCCATTTATTTCCATTTGAAAACTGTTTTCTTCAGTCTTCACAAAGGGGTTGCCGGAGGCAAAGACCTTCCTGACATTCAGGGCAACAGACAGGGAAGCAAAAGGCCCAAAGCAGGGTTTCTCCACTGAGACTTTCTTGGTCACACTGATATCTGAGTTTTCTGAGATACTCGCCATTCCCTTCAGCTATCCAGTACATTGCCATGTCACAGTGCTTGGGGTGGTACATATCTTGGACACAAAACCATGAGCGTATTCTAGAGAGTGGCCAGAATTCAGGAAGAAAACAGGAACTTAGGAAGATGGCAAGTGTTGCCCATTTATAAGGCAAGCTGCAGTTCATTCATAAATTGCACAGGATGAATGCTGGGAAGCTTTCTAGTAGACTGGACAAATCCCTTGATGCATTTTCTTTTCTAATGTCTACAACCACGGACACAATGGGATATATAGACACAGAAACACTCGCCTTGTCAAATGACTTACTAGAAACAGTCCACTCCAAAACTAACAAACCACCTTTCCTACCTATTCTGAGAACAGGAGACAAAACAACAAACCCACAACCACACCCACAAAGGCACCTCCTTCCCCCAGTAGGTCTCTGACTATCCAGAGTGTCCTCTGACTGGTGGGCCATGATATATTCCCCCATATTTTTGGTGTCCTGTCTCTGATCTGGTCTCCGTGGCCAACTCTGTGATGCTGTCAGAAGCCAGCGATGAGCCACTACCTGCTTTCTCAGGAAAGGCCCCTCTTCAGATCTTCCTGGCATTTGGCCAACCTCACATCAGTATGTACCAAGAAAGACTGACTCTGTCCTTGGTAAATCCAAACAAGTTTGACCACTGGGACTGGCACTGGGACTGGCTTTGGGTGCCTGGCTTCCTGAATCCCATGTTCAGAGAGTTTCATCACCAAGGAAGTAAGTTGAGTTCATTTCCTTCAGGAACTGAATGAGGTCACTACCCTGGCAACCACATTTTCCTAACAGTTCCTTCCGAGGGTCCCATCAGATGGAGGCTGCACCTACTTGCTCTGACATTTTCACAAGTTAGAATGGTATATCAACCATAGGCACCCGGGATCAACTCTCCACACAGGCCTGGTTTGGTCCATCTTCACTACATTAAGAAAAGAGAGGCTGATTCAGACACATCCTTTCATCATGACCAGGATGTTTTCCATGTAAGATGACCTTTGCTCTCTCAGGTCCCTCATAGCTGCCTACATCTTCTCCAGGGATTATTTCTGCATGGACTTTTGATGTTGTCAGCTGTATTGTAAGACCAACTCTGTTCCTGCTCTTCTGTAAATGAGATTGAGGGAACAGTGTATGGTTAGGGTTAATAGCATGTTCGATTTGGGTTAGGAATAATTATGCTGGATGAATAATGGTATTGGGAACCTGTGATATTTATAAGAATATAGACGTGAAATATATGTATGAGAACAGAGATCTAGGAAAGATTTGAAGCCCAGATAGGAATTGAAACCACGATTGGTATACTTAGCTTGAATTATGTTCTGCACCGAGGTCTCAGATAAATTGATATACAATGGCATAGGACCGTGTACCTCGGATGTTTGAATGTAGAAGAGAACATGCAGTCAAAAAGGGATAGTCTGTAGGATTAGGAAGATAGTCAGTAGGTTTAGGAAGAATAGTGAGTATAGGAGTTGGACCAAAAGTTCTTTAGCAATAGGGTTTCAGATAGAGAGTGAATGTAAATGTCAGCACATTTGAAGTTACAGTCACAATGATGAACTGGGGACAATATGTAGAAAAGCAGATATCAATAGGGACATTAAGAAATCAGGCATAGTATAAAGTGAGTGATAGGATTAGATATTTTCAAAAGGCTTGAGGTTGAATATATAATCTTAGGAAAAAAACAAATATGTAGTAACAAAGAGGATTGACATTTGAGAGCATTACTCAACCTGGACAGATGTTTTTAATAATCCATGCTCACTTTCCATTTAGGCTTTGGTACAATCATAAGTGTGACCTTTGCATTTTGTGTCCAGAATACTACTGTGATAAATGTATATGTAGATCAGGTGACATGAGTCTTTCTTCCACCATTATGGGGAGCAATATCCTGAAAACTTATAAATTAGTACTGGGGATATGAAAAGGTGTACCCTGTGTTGATGATTATTCAGATGATGCATGAATAGACCATATTGTGAATAAAGTATATAACTGGTTCCAACTTTAAATAATGGATTGAATTTGCATCTGAAAAAAATATATGAAATCTTATATTGATATACATAAATTCATTCCAACCTGTTATATATCTAATGGTAATATTAGGGTTACAGTTTATCATGAAGAGTGAGTTTTGCTTGAACAATGATAATGGAATCGAAAATAATGTGTTTAGAATGAAGTCAAGTGAAAAGACCAGTAGAGAAATATGGAGGAATATATGTGTTCTGAAATAGTAAGTAATTGAAAGTGAACCAAATGCCTATAAATTTGTGAAGTTGTGAATGAAAAAAATATATCCTATGTTGTACATAAACTGAAGAAATTTTAATGTACCAGTGTTTAATAAAAATGAACTTCAAAATACACATCATGTCCCATAGAAATCTATTTGCATTGATGTTAAACTGGGTCAGTTACAGTAGAAATCTTAGGATTTGTAAGCACCATTCACTGAACTTAGTTTTCAGTAGTAGGAAACCAATATGTATTTCAGGTGGTTGAGTATTTCTTAGAATAATCTTGTGTAAAGTTGATTATACACCCAAATACATGAATACGAATGAATTTAGGGAGTGTATAATAAGATACATATATTTCATATTTTGGAAATTCTGGAGAATATATATATATATATATATATATATATATATATATATATATATATATATACACACAAATACACACACAAACACACACACACAAATTAATATGTAGAAATATATATGCCAATTGAAATTCATCATAAAATATAATTCATCCACATATCCAAAAATATTCATTTTACTTAACATGGATTTATGTATAATGTTTTTTACTAGGAAGCTCACCCATAGGTTGAATTTTCAGTTCAATCAGTATTTAGGGGGAGTCATCTCTTTTCACAATTTTTATATTCCAATGTCAGTGAGCTCACAAGAATGTACGTGGGATACCAGGTAGGATAGTATATGTGCATAAAAAATACATGTGCTGAATAGGATACAGAGAAAGGGAGACAGGAATTTACATATGTGATAACTTTAAAAACTCATGAAGAAATATTATAATAAAAAGTTGACTAGATTTAAAACACATACTCTTGATAAAGCAGAAGGCAAATACAAGTATACACCATGCTTCCTATGAAAGGACTGTATTTCTATTCAGTTAGGTTTCTTTTTCTCCATCATATTAGGATTAGTAGTCAGATTCTAGTAGGGTATGGGTTGGTGTCAGGGATTCAGTATTTCAAATGGAAAATAGAAAAATTAATCTAATGTTTATGCAAACATGTACTACAGGAACAACTTCCCACTCTCTTCCAGAACAATGGCTTGACATAACCATCACTCCAAGTAAGACACAATTAGAGGAGAGGAGTTAGAAAATCTGTGAATACATATGAGAAATGTAAAATGCTCAGAAGTTCACAACACTGGAAGTAGAAGAACAGTTTCTAAAAGTAAGGGAGAGGGTAAACACTTCACAAACATGGAGCTCTGCTGGCCTAAAGACTTCTTGAGAAACTTCCTCTGTGGTTGGGCACATGAAATATTTGTAATTGTCAGGAAATTTAGTTTCGTTTGTAGTGACACCATGAAATCTGGGTCTGCATCTATGTGACCTGGAGGACATGGTTCCTTATTTTCTAATGAAAATGAGGCAGCAGTTCTGAATTCTCTCTTTGTAGGTAAACTGTGGCCACTGGGAGCTAAGTGTCTTCCCGTGTGGTCTGTGAAGCCATTTGGTCATGCTCCAATTTTCAGGGTGTTTCTTACTCCTGAACTGGGAGTTTCGTATTAGATTCATGAAATACAAGGAGTTCAACTGGGACACAATGATAGAGGGAGTTCTGTCACGTGTGGTTTGTCATGGTCGACAAGAGAATGTACGAACCAGGCTTTAATCCCACATAGCTTTCCCACTTGACTATAGCAACCTGATTCTGAACATTGCCCTGAAACCTCTCCATATAAAAAGATGCCTTTACATATAAGGGTCGGCTGCCTGCACCATGTCAGTCGCAAGTCTTTTGGAAGCCAATGGAAGATCCAGGTGATCCTACCAAAAATATTTATTTACACACCTACAGTCCACTGCTCTATGCCCACTACTCAGCAGGCTCCAACTTACTGGCATCTCTGTTCTACAACATTTTCACGAAACCCAGTCAATCAAGGCACAGTTTGGAACCATCATGATCAGCAACAGGACATTCAAAGTTTATCCAGTGCCACCTGGTCATGGAAATTTCAAAAATTTCATGGTATTTATCTAGCCATTTTTCAAGGATGAAGTTGGAGGCACTGTGGGTTTCAATTAATTCAGGAACCATTAAATGGTGAGGAAGCTCATTTCAATGAAAGCTCTGGAGATCACTCACGGGGAAGGCTTCCCAAAGAGTGGCCAAAAGGTCACATGAATCCAGGCCCATTGAGGTATACAAAGTGAGATCCATGTGTGTTTGTATTCTCAACTAAGGGTCCCAAGTCTTTAAGAATTAAATCATGTGATATCCTGGCTCAGAATCCCCGAGCACTGTGGAAAGCCATCCTGGGCCTAGATCTCAGATTACAAGGGTGATTCTCATGCATGACCTCCTAAAATCCCAACACTATTTTTTGCAATACTTCTCTGAGGTCAGTTCCAGAACTCAGTCTCTAAGGGTAATCACACCAGAGTTCAAGCTCCGGTGGACACAGTCATCTCTTCCAACTACCACACAATTGACCACAATTAAAACCAAAACACTCCCATATGGACCTCATCTCCTTCCATATAGACACTCATCATAACCTCTGGCTGGAGGTTTCCATGAGGGGCGCAGACCAAGACAGTATCCACAATAATCTACCTTGCCCCTCATTTGCCTAAAGTCAGGGTGGCCTGGACACGCTTCCTGTTAACCAGGAGTGATCAAATAGGCCTGGTGTTAATACTGTTCTGCTTGTCCAATTTGAGGCCTACTGACTGTCAGATATTGATTCTTTATGTGAATTGGAGTCATGAGAAAACCCAAGCACCTATGGGCTAGCCTCTGCAGGTTTTGAAGAATTCGTTTGACCCAAAGGATTCCTATTCTCACTTGATGGAGGTCAGGAACCTTACAGAGGAAGGCGAGAGACTTCATGCCAATGACTGCTCTTTTGGCCATTTTGGCTTTGAATGCACGCATGGGAAATTTCTTTAGATCCCTCAGGTGCTGAGAATCTAAGCCACTGCCTCATACAGAGCCAAGGGGCTGATTCAGACACATCCCTTTTCAAAGCAGTTAAGGAAAGAGCCACATGTATGCCCAATAATTTCCATTTGAAAACTGTTTTCTTCAGGCTTCACAAAAGGGTGGCCTGAGTCAAAGACCTTCCTGAAATTCAGGAAAACAGAACAATAGGTAAGCAAATGGTCCAAAGCAGGGTTGCTCCACTGAGAATTTCCTGGTCACACTGATACTTGAGTTTTCTGAGATGCTTGCCATTTCTTTCAGCTATCCAGTACATGGCCAGTCACAGAGCTTGAAGGTGGTACATATCGTGAACAAAAAACCATGGTCCTATTCTGTAGAGTGGCCAGAATTCAGAAAGAAAACAGGAACTTAGGAATATAGCAGGTATTGCGCATCAATAGGGCAAGCTACAGTCCATTCATAAATGGGGCAATTTGAATGCTGAGAAGCTTTCTACTAGACAGGACACATCCATTGATGCATTCTCTTTTCTAATGCATACAACCACGGACACAGTGAAATACTGAGACATAGAAACACTCGCCATGTCAAAAGACTTACTAGAAACACTAAACTTCAATCCAAACAAACCGACTTTAATACCTATTCTAGGAAAATGAGACAAAACCACAAACCCACAACAACACCCACAAAGGCACCTCCTTCCCCCAAGTAGGTCTGTGACTATCCAGAGTGTCCTCTGACTTGTGGGCCAAAATATGTTCCCCCAAATTGGCCTGTCCTGTCTCAGATCTGGTCTCCTTGGCCAACTCTGTGAAGTTCTCAGTAGCCAGCGGTGAGCCACTACCTGCTTTCTCAGGAAAAGCCCCGCTTCAGAGATTTCCTCTCATTTGGCCTTCCTCACATCTGTAGGTACCAACAAAGACTGACTCTGTCCTTGCTGAATCCAAACAAGTGAGACCACTGGGACTGGAACAGGGACTGGCTCTGGGTGCCTGGCTTCCTGGATCCCAAATTCAGAGAGTTCCATCACCAAGGAAGTTAAGTGAGGTCCCTTCCTTCAGAAATTGAATGAGGTCACTGTCTTGGCAACCACTTTGTCCTAACTGTTGCTTTCAAGGGTCCCATGATACGGAGGCTGCCCCTACTTTCTGTGACACTTTCACAAGTTAGAATGGTATATCAACAATAGGCACCCAGGAATAGATCTCCACACAGGCCTAGTTTGTTCCAACTTCTCTACGTTAAGAAGAGAAGCTGATTCATACACAACCTTTTATCCTGACCAGGTTGTTTGCCATGGAAGATGACTTTTGGTCTCTCAGGTCCTTCATAGCTGCCTACCTCTTCTCCAGGGATCATTTCTGTATGTACCTTTGAGGTTCTCAGGAGGTGGAAGATTCCCTACATTTCAGTATTGTAAGATCAACTCTTTTCCTGCTCTTCTGTAAAGTTAGATTGAGGGAACAGTGTATGGTTATGGTTAATAACATGTTCGGTTTGGGTTAGAAATCATTCTGCTGGATGAATAATGGTATTGGGAACTTGCTATGTGAATAAGAATATATAGGTGAAATATATGTATGAAAACAGAAATCTAAGTATGATTTGAAGTCCAGAAGGGCATTGGGCTCTTGATTGGGATATGCAGCTTTGAATTACGTTCTGCAGAGGTGTCTCAATTAAATCGATATACAATGCCATAGGACCTTGTACCTTGGATGAATTAATGTAGAAGGAACATCTAGTCGAAAAGGGATAGTCCGAAGTGAAAGGTTAATAAAATAGGTACTTGTCACTTCCTGTTTTTCTGTATGCTTAACAAAACACTGTTGAAATCTTGAGAAATGTTTGCTAATCTTGTTTCCAGAATGTTCTGTTCCCAACTGCCAAACTGCAGAATGTACTCCCTCACTCAGTGTCATGCAAACCGCCCACATGCCCTCACCCATTAGTAAACTTCCCTCTCTTCCCTCTCCAAGGAAAGTATATAAGCTGTGCTTAAGGTGTTCTCAGGGCTCTCTGCTCTATTTAAGTGAGTTCTGAGCCACAGCATGCTGAACCCCAAATAAACCCATTGCTGTTGCATGAGACAGACTCTTGGTGGTCTCTTCCTTCGACACTCGCCCGACCTTTACATATTGAGGTTCCACCGAGTTCTGGCAGTGGCAGACGAGAGACCCCAATGGGCTCCTCTCGGAGCAAGTAAGGCGCCTCTTTCTGGTCTCAGGTTTCATGTTAGGGCTTGGCAAAATCTCTGGCGATGAAGAGCCTGAGCTCCCTCCGAAGGTGGCTGAGAGACGTGTCACGGAGACACAGGGCACCTCCCTGGGGGACGCCGCAGAAAACTCGGGAAATTAAGGAACAATAGTCTCCTCAACTGAGTGATATTTTGTTTCAGATTCGGTATTGTCATCCCATCGGGTTTTGCCGGCTACTCATTCCTGGTTTCAGTGTTTGACGTCCATTGCCTGTGTTTATGGTCTTGTCTTATCTGTGTCATGTGTCCTTGCTTTTGCTGTTTGTGTACCTTTCATTATGGGACAGAGCAGTTCAATGCCTCTGTCCCTGACCCTTGATCACTGGAACAAAGTCCGCTTAAGAGCTCAGAATCTTTCTTGTTTTAGTAAAATGCTGGACCTGGCAGAATCTCTGTGCCTCAGAATGGCCCACCTTTGAATTCGGATGGCCCCTAGAAGGATCTTTCTACTTCGCACTAATTTAAAAATTCAGAGATATTATCTCAGCCAGGGACACATAGCCATCTGGATCAACAGCCATATATCTTAACTTGGCAGAACATCTGCAAATCTCCTCCTCCATGGGTGAAGCCTTTCTTTGCCCCTGCCTCTGCTCCTACTCCTTCCCCCATGATCTCTCAAACCCTCTCAACCTCCTCCTCCTCCACCCCCTGTTCTCCCCGAGTCACAGATTTGACTCTACTGGACTCTTCTTCCCTTACTAATCCCCTGCCCTTGTCCCCTAACCCACAACACCCTCAAATGGATTTCCCTGCTGCTGACTCAGCCTCTTTACCATTGGAGGAAGCTAAGCCGGTAATAGGGTCTGATAATGGACCGGTGTTCATGGCCCAGGTAAGTCAGGGGTTAGCCAGGAACCAGGGAATTAATTGGAAGTTATATTGTGCTTATAGATACCCGAGTTCAGGACAGGCAGATAGAATAAATTGAACCATTAAAGAGACCTTAAGAAAATTAAACTTAGAGAACAGCATAAAAGATTGGACTATGCTCCTGCCTTATGCAATGTTTCATGCAAGAAATACTCCCTCTGTTTCTTTGAGTAACCTTAGCCCTTG
This sequence comes from Callospermophilus lateralis, assembly GCF_048772815.1. NCBI lineage: Eukaryota > Metazoa > Chordata > Mammalia > Rodentia > Sciuridae > Callospermophilus > Callospermophilus lateralis. The sequence continues at coordinate 269,988 of NW_027518079.1, forward strand.
TGACATTCTCTATTGTTGCCCTCCTGCAGTAAGGGACCTAAGCCCGACTCAAAGACCTAACCATTCCATCCACACCCCCTTGCTTGACAGACTTAAAGCTCTAAAAAGAACTCAGTGATACCTGTGTAAACAGCTGGCCACTGCCTACCAAACTGGGGACAAAGGGACTCCACATCGATATCAAGTAAGAGACTTCATCTACGTAAGACGACATCAGGTATCATGCTTGAAACCCCGCTGGAAAGGACCATAGCCGGTGCTACTTATAACACCTCCAGTGGTAAAGGTAGATGGAATCAATTTCTGGATCCATGCCTCTCATCTCAAGCCTGCACCCTGTCCAGACTCTGGCTGAAAACTGGAAAAGACTGGTAAAACCTTCAAATTGCGTATTCGCCATGTGGATAAGTCTGTGGACTCTCTCCTTGGCCACAAGTAGTCCTAAGCCACATCAGCCCATTCAGCAGTGATGGCTGATCACAAATCCTACTGGAAAAGAAGTATAATCTATCTCGCATACAGCCCCCTGAGGGACCTGGTGGCCATCATTCCTCCCAGACATTTGTCAGCTGGCTATAGGTCTTACCTATTGGGATATCCCTGATGAAGAGGATACCACTAAAATTCCATTAAATTACTTCTGTAGCATAGATAATGGAAACAAACATTATGGATGAAGGGACATGCAAGCCAGATGCAGGTTGGCTAGCCTAGATTACTATGTTTGCCGGGCAGACTCTCAAAGCCACAGTCACGGCTGTGTGGGGGGAAAGCCGACTTCTTCTATAAGTCATGGGGATGTGAGCAAACATTGGCTGCCTGATGGAACCCAAACTCCTCATCAAATTCAGTACACATCATTGGCCATATTACCAATTAGATAAGAAGAACCGATGGCCCCCAGAGGGGTCTCTAGATCCTCAAATTCTGCGTGACCTTTTCCCTCCTTCACTCACATCCTGAACTATGCTTCTCCAATAGATCCTCACCCTCAGCCTTCTGCTCCAGACACTCTGCTGTCACTCCCACCTCAGCAACCTGATTTCTCCCCTCCAATTACTAGATCAAAAACCCAAACCTCTGCCGGTTCTCAGACCATTGCCTCCTTGCTGAGGCAGCAGTTACTGAAGTACCCCTCCACCCACTCACTCCTCTCTTGTCCTGTCAGTGCCCGCACCGGGTCCCGCCAGGTCTTCTTACCAGCTAAACCAAAGCTCAAACCAGCTGAGGAGAGCCCTCAGTCCCCTATCTAAGATGTAATAAAAGTGGCCTTTAAAGTTGGTTTGTCATCACTGAAAACAGTTTACTAATAATTAAACGTCCCTCATATGCGTTTTGAGATACTCACTCCCATCATCCTCTCTGCTCTACCTGTTCTACTGCTCAAGTTTTTGTTGCTAGGAAAATCTCAAACCCGTTTCCCATTATTCTTTTACATCTCTCCTTCCTCATTCCCAGATCCACGGAGCTGATCACAGCCCACCTTCCCCGTCTTCCCCCTCTGCACTAGGCCCACAGAAAAGTCTTAACTGACCTTCTCCAGAAGTCTTCACCATGGCTGACTTTAGGACTTTCAGCAAAAGAGTCCCTATAAAAGAGTTCAATGTAGATAAACTTCCTCTTTTCGTGTTGCCCTGTTCTACTTGGCCAGTGGCTAAAAAAATCAGCACTTCTCAGGTAGACACCCTTTTACTAGTTTTTCACAAAATATGTGAAAAATGCCTCTGTCCTTGAGCTGGGGATTCACAGAGATGGCTACATTTCTAAGATAAAGAAGTTACCAACTGGTCTCCATGGTAACAGCTGGCAGGGGTAAAATAAGAAAGGGAAGAAAAAGCTCTCCCCCTCCCAGGTGTCCTTTAAAAGTTAACTTGCCCAGAACAGGGGAAAAACAGGAACAAATACTGCGTTTTTGAACTTCTGCAGACTGTGAGCTTCTGAGCACCTTCCCTTACATGTTGGGTACAAAATTCTGAAACTACCTAAACTTGAGTTTCAGGGGATTAATTGATTACAACAGAAGCAATGCCCTCTGAATCCGGTTGCAACCAAATAGGACTGTTTCCCTGTCTTTAGTGCTATCTTAGGTGCCTTGCCTTGTCCGTCCTTACAACAGAATAATTCTATATACTTAAACCTTGTTTATGTTTTCATGAAATGGTCAACAGATGTGATTAATCGTGTAATGGTGCAGATGTTTCCCAGAGTGCTCTATTATGAAGCAGGTTCATTTGAAGATCAAATAGGGGGACATACAACCAGGTTCCACTGGGAGCATATATCCCTCACTTTAGCCATCATATTAGGAATAGGATTTGCTGCACGGGTGGGCCCAGGAACCACTGCCCTTGTCCATGTGACACAATAAATGACCCAATTAGAAGCAGCAATAGACCAAAACTAAGATATTAGAAACCACCATCAGAGCTTTGCATGAAACTTTAACCTCTCTCTCTGAAGTTGTTTTACAGAACAGTTGAGGTTTGGACCTCCCCTTCATTAAAGAAGGGGGCCTTTGTGCTGCATTGAGGGAAGAATGTTGTTTTTATGCCGAACATACTGGAGTTGTAATAAAATCTATGAGTAAATTAAAAAGACACATTAAAGAGCATCAACAAGAGAGAGAGAGACCCAAAAAGGGTTGTTTGAGTCTTGGTTCACACAGTGCCCCTGGTTAACTATGTTTTTATCAACCCTGGCCGGTCCAATAATAATCCTCATATTATTGCTAACTATAAAAACCTGTTTTCTCAACCGTGTAATTTCTTTTCTCCAGGCTCAAATTGGACGAGTTAAACTTATGGTAATACCCCACTAGGAGACATAGAATGTGAAACCCCCCAATGATAATTTTTATGATTAAAAGTAGCCAGAAAAAGAAGTGAGGAATGAAAGGATAATAAAATAAGTACTTGTCACTTGCTGTATTTCCCTATGCTTAACAAAAAACTGTTGAAATCTTGAGAAATGCTTGCAAAACTTGTTCCCAAAATGTGCTGTCCCCAACTGCCAAACTACAGAATGTACTCCCTCACCCAGTTGCATGCAAACTGCCCACTCGTCGTGACCCATCAATAAACTTCCCTCCCTGCCTTCTCCAGGGAAAGTATACAAACTCTACTTAAGCTATTCTCAGAGCTATCTGCTCTATTAAAGTGAGCTCTGAGCCCCAGCATGCTGGAAACCCAATAAACCTTTTGCTGTATCATGAGTACTCTGTTGGTCGTCTCCTTCTCCGAAGCTTGCCCGACATTTACTTGGATGATTGAATGTAGAAGAGAACATCCAGTGAAAAAGGTATAGTTGGTAGGATTAGGAAGATAGTCAGTAGGTTTAGGAAGAAGAGTGAGTATAGAATTTAGAACAAAAGTTCTTTAGCAATATGGTTTCAGTTAGAGAGTGAATGTAAATGTGAGCACAGTTGAAGAGTCAGTCACAATGATGAACTGGGGAAAATATGTAGGAAAGCAGATATCAATAGAGACATTATGAAATCAGGGAAATTACAAAGTGAGTGACAGGACTAGATATTTTGAAAAGGATTGAGTTTGAATATATAATCTTAGGAAAAAACAAATATGTAGACACCAATAGGATTGATATTTGAGAGCATTAGGCAAATTTCAGGTGCATGAATATTTCTGAGAATAATCTTGTGAATAGTGGATTATAAATCCAGATACATGAACATGAATGAATTTAGGGAGTGTATATGAGACACATATATTTCATTTTTTGAAATATCTGGAGAGTGTGTATATATATATATATATATATATATATATATATATATATATATATATATATACAAACACAAAACACACACAGACAAAAAAGTAGCAATATATATGTCAATCAAAATTCATCATATAATATATATTATCCACAGATCTAAAAATATTCATTTTACTGAACATGGATTTATGTATAATGTTGTTCAACTAGAAAGCTCACCCATATGTTGAATATTCAGTTTCAATGGGGTTTAGTAGGAGTGATCTTTTCTCTCAATTTGTATCTGCCAAGTCAGCCACCTCACAAGAATGTACGTGTGGTACCAGGTAGCCAACCTGATTCTGAACATTGCCCATAAACCTATCCATATAACAAGATGCCTTTACATATAAGGGTCTGCTTACTGTACCCTGTCAGTCACAAGGCATTTGGAAGCCAATGGCAGATCAACATGGCCCCACCACACATGTTTTATCTCACACCTTCACACCACTGCTCTAGGCCCACTAATGAGCAGGCTCCAACTTACTGGCATCACTGTTCTACACAATTTTCATGAAACAAAGTCAGTCAAGGCACTGTCTGGTACACTGATGGTCAGCAACAGGATATCCAAAAGTTCTCCAGTGCCACCTGGTCATGGGAATTTCAAAAATTTCATGGTATTTATCAAGCCATTTGTTGAGGATGAAGTTGGAGGCTCTTTGGGTTTCAATTTATTCAGGAACCATTAAATGTTGAGGAAGCTCATTTCAATGAAAGCTCTAGAGAACACTCACAGGCAAGACTTCCCAAAGTGTGGCCAAAAGGTCACATGAAGCCAGGCCCATTGAGGTCTACAATGTGAGGTCCATGTGTGTTTTGACTCTCAACTGTGGCTGCAAAGTCTTTCAGAATAAAATCATGTGATATCCTGGCTGAGATTCCCAGTGCTCTGAGGAAAGCCACCCTGCACCTAGATCTCAGGTTCCAAGGGCGACTCTCATGCATGGCCTAGTAAAAACCAAACACAATTCATGAAAATACTTCTCTGAGGTCAGTTCCAGAATTCATTCTCTAAGAGGAATCACAACAGAGTTCAAGCCCAGGTGGACCCAGTCTTTTCTTCTAAGTGCCACACAAATTACCACAATTCCAAACAAAACGCTCCCACATAACCCTTTTCTTCTTCCATATAGACACTCATCATAACCTCTGGATGGAGGTTTCCATGAGGGGCGCAGGACAGGACAGTGTCCAAAATAACCTCCCTTGCCCCTCATTTGCCTAAAGTCAGTGTGGCCTGGAAATCCTGACTGTGAAACAGGAGTGATCAAATCGGCCTGCCGTTAATACAGCTTGGCTTCTCCAATTTGAGGCCTACTGACTGTAGGGTTTAGATTCTTCATGTAAATTGGGGTCATGAGAAAACCCAAGCACCTATGGGATAGCCTCTGCAGGGCTTTGAAGAACTCTTTTGAAACAAAGGATCCCTATTCTCACTTGATGGATGTCAGGAACCTTAGAGAAGAAGGCGAGAGTCTTCATAAACAATGACTGCTCTTTTGGCCATTTTGGTTTTAAATGCACCCATGGGATCTTTCTTTAGATCCATCAGGTGCTGAGAATCTAAGCTACAGCCTAACACAGGGCCAAGAGGCTGATTCAGACACATCCCTTTCCAAAGCAATTAAGCAAAGAGCCACAGGTGTTGCCCATTCATTTCCATTTGAAAACTGTTTTCTTCAGGCTTCACAAAGGGGTGGCCTGAGGCAAAGAACTTCCTGACATTCAGGGCAACAGAACAATAGGTAAGCAAAAGGCCCAAAGCAGGGTTTCTCCACTGAGATTTAATGGTCACACTAATATCTGATTTTTCAGAGATGCTCGCCATTCCTTTGAGCTATCCAGTACATGGTCATGGCACACAGCTTGGAAGTGGTACATACCTTAGACATAAAACCATGAGCCTATTCTGGAGAGGGCCAGAAGTCCAGAAGAAAACTGAAACTTAGGAAGATTGCAGGTGTTACCCATCGAAAAGGCAATCTGAAATCCATTCATAAATTGGACAGGATGAATGCTGGGAAGCATTCTACTAGACAGGACACATCCATTGATGCATTTTCTTTTCTAATATCTGCAACCACGGACACAGTGTGATAGACAGACATAGAAACACTCGCCTTGTCAAATGACTTACTAGAAACAGTTCATTCCACACCAAAAAAAGCGCCTTGCCTACCTATTCTCTGAACATGAGACAAAACCAGAAACCCACCCCCACACCCACAAAGGCACCTCCTTCCCCCAAGAAGTTCTGTGACTATCCGGACTGTCCTCTGACTGGTGAGCCATACTATATTCCCACGGAATGGCCTGATCTGTCTCAGATCTGGTCTCCTTGGCCAACTCTGTGCAGGTGTCAGGACCCAGAAGTGAGCAACTACCTGCTTTCTCAGGAATGACCCCTCTTTAGAGCTTTCCTGGCATTTGGCCATCCTCACATTAGTAGGTACCAAGAAAGACTGACACTGTTCTTGGTAAATCCAAACAAGTGAGACCACTGGGACTGGGACTGGGACTGGCTCTGGGTGCCTGGCTTCATGAATCCCAAGTTCAGAGATTTCCATCACCAAGGAAGTGAGGTGAGGTCACTTCCTTTAGGAACTGAATGAGGTCACTGCCTTGGCAACCACTTTGTCCTACCAGTGGCTTCCAAGTGTCACATGAGAAGGAGGCTGCCCCTACTTCCTGTGACACTTTCAAAATTTAGAATGGTATACAACCATAGGCACCCAGAAACAGCTACCCACACAGGCCTGGTTTGGTCCATCTTCTCTAAATTAAGATGTGAGAGGCTGATTCAGACAGAACCCTTCATCCTGAACAGGTTGTTTGCCATTGAACATGACTTTTGTTCTCTCAGGTTCTTCATAGCTGCCTACATCTTCTTCAGTCAACATTTCTGCATGGAACTTTGAGGTTCTCAGCAGGTGGAAGATCCCCTACTTTCCTGTATTGTAAGACCAACTCTGTCCCTCCTCTCTGTAAATTTAGAATGAGGGAACAGTGTATGGTTAGGGTCAATAACATATTTGACTTGTGTTAGGAATCATTCTGCTGGATGAATAATGGTATTGGGAACCTGCAAAATTTATAAGAATATATATTTGAAATATAAGTATGAAAACATAAATCTAGTTACGATTTGAAGCCAGAAAGGGCATTGGGCCCTTCTTTGGGATATTTAGCTTTGAATTACATTCTGCATTTTAGTCTCAGATAAATCTATACACAATGGAATAAAACCTTGCACCTCAGATGCCTGAATGTCGAAGAGAACATCAGTCAAAAATGGATAGTCGGTAGGATTTGGAAGATAGTAGGTTTAGGAAGAAGAGTGAGTCTTCGAGTTGGACCAATAGTTTTTTAGCAATAGGGTTTCGTTTAGAGAGTGAATGTAAATGTCAGCACATGTGAAGAGTCAGTCACAATGATGAACTGGGGAAAATATGTAGGAAAGCAGGTCTCAATAGAGACATTAGGAAATCAGACAAATTATAAAATGCGTGATAGGATTAGACATTTTCAACAGGGTTGAGGTTGAATATATAATCATAGGAAGAAACAAATATATAGTCCCCAACAATATTGACACTTGGGAGAATTAGGCATCCTGGACAAGGATGTTTTTAGTAATATATACTCACTTTCAATTTAGGGTTTGGTACAATCATAAGTGTGACCTTTGCATTTTTGTCCAGAATATTACTGTGATAAAATGTATATGTAGATCAGGTGACATGAGTATTTCTTCCACCATTATGGGAAGCAATATTTTTAAAACCCATAAATTAGTATTGGGTATACAAATAGGTGTACCCTGTGTCAATGAATATAGAGATGATGCATGAATAGATCGTACTGTGAATAAATAATATAACTGGATCCAACTTTAGAAATTGGAATTAGAATAAATTGATATCTGAAAATATACAGGAAATCTTATATTGATATTGGTATACATACATTCATTACAACCAATTATAAGTCTAATGGTAATATTAGGGTTACGGTTTATCATGAAGAGGGTGTGTGAGTTTTCCTTCAAAAGTGATTATGGAAATCGAAAATAATGTGTTTGTTAAGAAGTCTCATGAAACGACCAGTCGAAAAACCTGGAGGACTACATGTGTTCGGAAGCAGGAAGTGATTGAAAGTGAAACAAATGTCTTTAATTTTGAAATTTTGGTGAAAAATTTATCCATGGATGTGCATAAACTGAAGAAATAGTACTGTACCAGTTTTAAATAAAAATGAACGTCAAAATACACATCATGTCCCATAGGAATCTACTTGCATTGATGTTAAACTTGGTAAGTTACTGTAGAAATATTAGGATTTGTATGCACCTTTCACTGAAGTTTGTTTTCAGTACTAGGAAACAAATAAGTATTTCAGGTGGATGAATATTTCTGAGAATAATCTTGTGCAAAGTTGATTACAAATCCACATACATGAATATGAATGTATTTAGGGAGTGAATAATAAGACACATATATTTCATATTGTGAAAAATCTGGAGAGTATATATATATATATATATATATATATATATATATATATAACACACACAGACATTATAAAGTGGCAATATATATGCCAATCGAAATTCATGGTGAAATATATATCATCCATAGATCCCGAAATATTAATTTTAATGAACATGGATTTATGAATAATGTTGTTCAACTAGGAAGGTCACCCATAGGTTGAATTTTAAGATCCAACAGCATTTAGCAGGAGTGATCTCTTCTCATAATTTGTATCTGCCAAGTCAGCCACCTCACAAGAATGTATATGTGATACCAGGTAGGATTCTATATGTGCATATAAAAATACATGTGCTGAATAGGCTACAGAGAAAGGGATACAGGAATTCACATATTCATTAACTTTAAAAACACATGGAGAACTATTTCAATTAAAAATTAACTAGATTTCTAACACCTAACCTACATAATGCAAACGGCAAGTCCAACTATACACCATGCCTCTTCTGAACTGCTTGTATTTCTATTCTGTTTGAGTTATTTTTCTCCATCATATTAGGAATAGTAGTCAGAGTCTAGTAGGGTATAGTTTCGTGTCAGGGATTCAGTATTTTGAATGGAAAATTGGAAAATGAATCCAATGTGTATGCAAATATGTGCTACACAAAAATCTTCCCACTTTCATCCACAACAATGCCTTGACATTACCTTTGCCACAAGTAAGACACAATTAGAGGAGAAGAGTTAGAAAATACGTGAATACATATCTGGAATGGAATACGCTCAGGATTTCCCAACCTTGGAGGTGATAGAGCAGTTTCCATAAGTAAGGTACATGGTAAACACTCCACAAACATGGAGCTCTGCTGGCCTAAATACTTCTTGAGAAACTGCCTGTGAGGTTGGGCACTTGAAATATATGTTGTTGTCAGGAGCTTTAGCTTCCTTTATAGTGAGCCCATCAAAGCTGGGTCTGCATCTATGTGACCTGGAGGACATGGTTTCTTATTTTCCAATGAACCTGAGGCAGCAGTGCTGAATTCTCTCTTTGTAGGTAAACTCTGGCCACTGGGGGCTAAGTGTCACCCCATGTGGACTGTGAAGCCATTTGGTCCTCTTCCACTTTCTGTTGTGGTTCTTGCTGCTACACTGGGACTTTGGTATTTGCTTCATGAAATACAACAATTTCAACTGGGACACAGTGCTGGAGAGAGTTCTGTCACTGTGGTGGGTCACGGTCTGCAGGAGAATGCACCAACCAGGCTTCTTTCCCACATAGCTTGCACCATTGACCATGTCAACCTGATTCTGAAAATTGCCCTGAAACCTCTCCATATATCAAAATGCCTTTACAAATAAGGGTCTGCTGGCTGCACCATGTCCTTCACAAGCCATTTGGTAGCCAATGGCCAAACCACATGGACCTACCACAGATGTTTTATCACACACCTGCACACCTGCCCACCGCTGCTCTAGGCCCACTACTCAGCAGGCTCCAACTTACTGGCATCTTTTTTCTACATTATTTTTATGAAACCCAGTCAATCAAGGCACCCTCTAGTATACTCATGATCAGCAACAGGACACCCAAAGATTCTCCAGTTCCACCTGGTCATGGGATTTTCAAAAATTTCATGGTATTTATCTAGCCATTTTTCAAGGATGAAGTTGGAGGCACTGTGGGTTTCAAGAACCACTAAATGTTGAGGAAGCTCATTTCAATGAAAATCTGGAGAACTCTCATAGGCAAGGCTTCCCAAAGAGTGGCCAAAAGGTCAAATATAGCCAGGCCCATTGAGGTATACGTTGTGAGTTCCATGTGTGTTTTGACTCTCAACTATGGCTACCAAGTCTTTAAGAATAAAATCATGGGATACCTTGGCTGATATTCCCAGTGCTCTGTGGAAAGCCACCCTGGGCCTTGATCTCAGTTTATAAGAGCGACTCTCATGCGTGGCCTCCTAAAATTTCAACACAATTCATGCAATACTTCTCTGAGGTCAGTTCCAGAACTCAGTCTCTAAGGGGATTCACACCAGACTTCAAGCCCAGGTGGACCCTGTCATCTCTTCCAACCGTCACACAAATGACCACAATTAATACCAAAACAATCCCACATTGCCCTCCTCTTCTTCCATAAAGGCACTCATCATAAAATCTGGCTGGAGGTTTCCATGAGGGGTACAGCCCAAGACAGTGTCCAAAATAAGCTCCCTTGGCCCTCATTTGCCTAAAGTCAGGGTGGCTGGGACACCCTTCTTGTGCACCAGGAGTGATCTGTAAGGGTAAAAGAAATTGAAATTAAAGTGTAAAAGTTAAAGTGTAAAAGACCGGGTGTTGTAAAGTTTTTAAGCAGCAAGGCTTGAGTTAAAATGTAAAGGACCAGGTATTTTTAAGTTCCTATGCTACATGCAAAACCTGAAATTCCTGTAGCTTGTAGGACAATTCCCAGACTACCCAGTAAATATTCCCCCTGACCGCCTGGTTTTTTAATAACCTAGGACCCTGTGAGGCCTGGCACATAGGCATTGCAGGGCCTAAACCAATCATTTTGAATGTGTACCCCGCTTTAGAACTGACCTATCACTCCCGCCTTACATGTTCCCACCAATAAATGAACTAATCATGTTTAGGAATTGTTGTTTGATTTTCCCGTGGTGTATGATGATTTCTTAAAGGAGACTGTAATATATGTAAAGTCCCGCCCTGCCCAAAAAGTGTACTTAAGCACTGCTCAACCCCTGCTCGGGGCTCTGGGATGCTCTCCCATCTTGAGTGAGGACGTAGCCCCAGCATGCTGGACTGGATCCTCAATAAACGCCTTTTACTGTTGCATGAGCCGCAGTTTCTTGATGGTCTCTTCCTCCAACATTCGCCGGAACCTTACATTTGGTGCATTGGCCGGGAATCACGCAGCGCAGGACAAGGAGACCTCAACGAACCTTTCTGGGGGTAAGTAAGGCGCCTCTTTCCTTCAAAAATGATTATGGAAATCGAAAATAATGTGTTTGGAAAGAATCTCATGAAAAGAACAGTCAAGAAACATGGAGGAATACATATGTTCTGAAGCAAGAAGTAATTGAAAGTGAACCAAATGCCTGCAGATTTGTGAACTTGTGGATGAAAAGTTATATCCTATGATATCCATCAACTGAAGAAATAGTAATGTACCACTGTTGAATAAAAATGAACTTCAAAATACACATCATGTCCCATAGGATTATACTTGCATTAATGTTAAACTGGGTCAGTTACCATACAAATATTAGGATTTGTAAGCACAATTCACCGAAGTTTGTTTTCAGTACTGGAAAATAAATATGTATTTTATGTGGATGAATTTTTCTGAGAATAATCTTGTGCAAATTTGATTACAAATCCACATACATGAATATGAATGTATTTAGGGAGTGAATAATAAGACACATATATTTAATATTGTGAAAAATCTGGAGAGTATATATATATATATATATATATATATATATATATATATATATATATATATATTTATAAAGATAAAAACACAGACATTAAAATGTAGCAATATATATGCCAATCAAAATTCATCATGAAATATATATCATCCTCATATCCAAAAATATTCTTTTTACTGAGCATGGATTTATGTATAATGTTGTTCATCTAGGAAATTCACCAATTTGTTGAATTTTCAGTTTCATCAGTATTTAGGGGGAGTGATCTCTTTTCACAATTTGTATCATCCAAAAACAGTGAGCTCACAAGAATGTATGTGTGATACCAGGTAGGATTCTAAATATGCATAATAAAATACATGAGATGAATAGGCTACAGAGAAAAGGAGACAGAAATTTACATATGTGTTAACTTTAAAAACTCATGGAGAAGTACTACAATGAAAAGTTGACTACATTTATAACACATACACTTGATAAAGCAGAAGGCAAGTCCTAGTATACACCATGCCACCTATGAATGGCCTGTATTTCTATTCTGTTAGGTTTCTTTTTCTCCATCATATTAGGATTAGTAGTCAGAGTCTAGTAGGGTATGGGTTAGTGTCAGGGATTCAGTATTTCAAATGGAAAATAGGAAAATGAATCTAATGTGTATGCGAATATTTGTTAGACACAAATCTTCCTACTGTCATCCAAAAAAATGCCTTGATAGTTCCTTCACCACAAGTAATACACAATTAGTGGAGAAGAGTTTGAAAATCTGTGAATATATATCTGGAAAAGAAAATGCTCAGGATTTCACAACCTTGGAGGTGGTAGAGGAATTTCCAAAAGTAAGGTAAAGGGTAAACACTTCACAAACATGGAGCTCTGGTGGCCTAATCAATTTCTGAGAAACTGCCTCTGAGTTTGGGCCCTTGAAATGTTTGTTGTTGTCAGGAGCTTTCGCTTCCTTTGTAGTGAGACCATCAAAGCTGTGTCAGCATCTATGTGACCTGGATGACATGGTTCCTTATTTGCAATAGAACATGAGGCAGCAGTTCTGAATTCTCTCTTTGTAGGTAAACTGAGGCCAGTGGGGTCTAAGTGTCTAACCATGTGGTCTGTGAAGCCATTTGGTCATACTTCACTTTTCGTGGTGTTTCTTACTGCTGCACTGGGAGTTTGGTATTGGCTTCACAAAATACAAAAAGAAAAACTGGGACACAGTGCTATAGAGAGTACTCTCACGTGTAGTGGGTGAGGGTCTGCAGGAGAATGCACCAACCAGGCTTCTATCCCCAAAAGCTTGCACCCATGTCCATATCAACCTGATTCTGAATATTGCCCTGACACCTCTCCATATAATAAGGTCCCTTAACTTGTATGGTTCTGCTGGCTGCACCATGTCAGTCACAAGGCATTTGGAAGCCAATGGCAGATCCACATGGCCCCACGACAGATGTTTTATCATACACCTGCCCACCACTGCTCTAGGCCAACTAGTCAGCAGGCCTCAACATTCTGGCATCTCTGTTCTCACCGTTTTCATGAAACCCAGTCAATCAATGCAATGTCTGGTACACTCGTGATCAGCAATAGACATCCAAAGGTTCTCCAGTGCCACCTGTTCATGAGAATTTAAAAAATTTCATGGTATTTATCTAGCCAATTTTCAAAGATAAATTTGGAGGCACTGTGGCATTCAATTCATTCGGGAACCATGAAATGGTGAGGAAGCTCATTTCAATTAAAGCTCTGGAGAACTCTCAGAGGCAAGGCTTCCCAAAGAGTGGCCAAAAGGTCACATTAAGCCAGGCCCATTGAGGTCTACAATTGAGGGCCATGTTTGTTTTGACTCTCAACTATGGCTTCCAAGTCTTTCTGAATAAAGTCATGTGATATCCTGGCTGAGATTCCCAGTGCTCTTTGAAAGCTATCCTGGGCCTAGATCTCAGTCTCCAAGGGCAACTCTCATGCGTGGCCTCCTAAAATCCCAACACAATTCATGCCAATACTTCTCTGATATCTGTTCCAGAACTCAGTGTCTAAGGGGAATCACTCCAGAGTTCAAGCACAGGTGGACCCAGTCATCTCTTCCAACCACCACACAAATGACCACAATTAAACCAAAACACTCCCACATGGCCCTCATCTTCTTCAATTTAGAGACTAATCATAACCTCTGGCTGGAGGGTTCCATGAAGGGCGCAGCTTAAGACAGTGTCCAATATAAGTTCACATGCCCCTCATTTGCCTAAAGTCAGGGTGGCATGGAAACTCTTCCTGTGAAGCAGGAGTGATCAAATAGGCCTGCCAATAATACTGCTCTACTTCTCCAATTTGAGGCCTATTCTCTGTGGGGTATAGATTCTTTATGTGAATTGGGGTCATGAGAAAACTCAAGCAACTATGGGCTACCCTCTGCAGGGCTTTGAAGAATCCATTTGAGTGAGTCGAGGAGTTGGACCAAATGTTCTTTAGATATAGAGTTTTGATTAGAGAGTGAGTGTAAATGTCAGCATATGTGAACAGTCAGTCACAGTGATAAACTGGGGAAAATGTGTAGGAAAGCAGATATTAATAGAGAATTAGGAAATAAGGCAAAGTACAAAGTGAGTGATAGGATAAGACATTTTTAACAGGGTTCAGTTTCAATATATAATCTTAGGAAGAAACAAATATGTAGTCACCAATAGGAATGATATTTGAGATCATTAGTTAATCAGGGCATGGATGTTGTTAGTAATACATGCTCACTTTCAATATAGGCTTTGATACAATCATAAGTGTGACCCTTGCATTTTGTTTCAGGAATATTACTGTGATGAAATGTATATGTATATCAGGAGACTACAGTATTTCTTCCACCATTTCTGAAAGCAATATTTTAAAGACTTAAAAATTAGTATTGGGGATACAAATAGGTATACCATCGGTCTACGAATATAGAGATGATGCCTTAATAGACCATACTGTGAATAAATAATATAACTGGTTCAAACGTTAAATAATGGATTGAATTGATATCTGAAAATATATAGGAAATCTTATATTGATATACATACATTCATTCCAACCAGTTATACATCTAATGGTAATATTAGCATTATGGTTTATCATGAAGAGTGTGTGAGTTTGGCTTCAAAAGTGATTATGGAAATCAATAATACTGTGTTTGGAAAGAATCTCATGAAAAGAACAGTCAAGAAACATGGAGGAATACATGTGTTCTGAAGTAGGAAGTGATTGAAAGTGAACCAAATGCCTATAAATTTGTGAAATTGTGGATGAAAGGATATATCCTATAATGTTCATAAACTGCAGAAATAGTAATGTACCAGTGTCTGAATAAAAATGAACTTCAAAATACACATCATGGTCCCATAGGTGTCTACTTACATTGATGTGAAACTGGTTCAGTCACTGTAGAAATATTACGAATTGTATACACCATTCACTTAATTTACTTTTCAGTACTAGGAAAAAATATGTATTTAAGGTGGATGAATATTTCTAAGAATAATTTTGTGAAAAGTTGATTATAAATCTACATACACACACATGAGTTTACTTAGGGAGTGTATAATAAGACACATATATTTCATATTTTGAAAATCTTAAGAGTAGATATCTATATCTATATAGATAGATAGATAAATAGATAGATACACACATACACAGACATTAAAATGTAGCAATATATATGCCATTCGAAATTCATCATGAAATATATATCATCCACGTATCCAAAAATATTCATTTTACTGAACATTTATTTATACATAATATTGTTCATCTAGGAAATTCACCCATAGGTGGAAATTCCAGTTCCATCTGTATTTAGAGGGAGCGATCTCTTCTCACAATTTGTATCTTCCAAAATAAGCGATCTCACAAGAATGTACATGTGATACCAGGTAGAATTCTAAAAATGCATAAAAAAATACATTTTATGAATAGGCTACAGAGAAAGGGAGACAGAAATTTACATATGTGTTAACTTTAAAAACTCATGGAGAAGTATTACAATGAAAAGTTGACTAGATTTATAACACATACCATTGATAAAGCAGAAGGCAAGTCCAAGTATACACCATGCCTCCTATGAAAGGCCTGTATTTCTATTCTGTTAGGTTTCTTTTTCTCCATCATATTAGGTTTAGTAGTCATAGTCTAGTAGGGTATGGGTTAGTGTCAGGGATTCAGTATTTCAAATGAAAAATAGGAAAATGAATCTAATATGTATGCAAATATGTGCTACAAAAAAATCTTCCCACTCTCAGCCAGAACAATGCTTTGACATTACCTTCGCCCCAAATAAGACACAATTAGTGGAGAAGATTTAGAAAATCTGTGAATACATATGTGGAAAGGAAAATGCTCAGAACTTCACAAACTTGTAGGAGGTAGAACAGTTTACAAAAAGGGAGAGGGTAAACACTTCACAAACATGGAGCTCTGCTGGCCTAATGACTTTTTGAGAAACTGCCTCTGAGGTTGGGCAGTTGAAATATGTTTTTGTCAGGAGCTTTTGCTTCCTTTGTAGTGAGACCATCAATGCTGGGTCTCCATCTATGTGACCTGGATGACATGGTTCCTTATTTTCTAGTGGACATGAGGCAGCAGTGCTGAATTCTCTATTTGTAGGTAAACTTTGGCCACTGGGGTCTAAGTATCTTACCGTGTTGTCTGTAAAGCCATTTGTTCATGCTCCACTTTCGTGGTGTTTCTTACTGCTGCACTGTGAGTTTGGTATTGGCTTCACGAAATACAAGGAGTTCCACTGGGACACAGTGCTGGAGGATGTACTCTCATATGTGGTGGGTGAGGGTCTGCAGTAAAATGCACCAATGAGGCTTAAATCCCACATAGCTTTTCAACTCGACAATAGCCCCCTTATTCTGATCATTGGCAGGAATCCTCTCCATATAACAAGATGCCTTTACATAGAAGGGTCTGCTGGATGTACCATGTCAGTGACAAGTCATTTCTAAGCCAATGCCAGATCCACGTGGACCCACAACTGATGTTTTTTCACACACCTACACTCCACTGCTTTATGCCCACTAGTCTGCAGGCTCCACCTTACTGGCATCTATGTTCTACAGCATTTTCATGAAACACAGTCAATTAAGGCACTGTCTGGTACAATCATGATTAGCAAGAGGACATCCAAATGTTCTCCAGTGCCACCTGGTCATGGTAATTTCAAAAAATTCATGGTATATATCTAGATATTTTTCAATAATGAAGTTGGAGGCACTGTGGGATTCAATTTATACAGGAACCAATAAATGGTTAGGAATCTCATTTCAATGAAAACTCTGGTGAACTCTCACAGGCAAGGCTTCCCAAAGAGTGGGCAAAAGGTCTCATGAAGCCAGGCCCATTGAGGTCTACAATGTGAGTTGCATGTGTGTTTTGACTCTCAACTATGGCTGGAATCTTTCAGAATAAAATCTTGTGATATCCTGGCTTAGATTCCCAGTGCTCTGTGTAAAGTCACCCTGGGCCAAGATCTCAGATTCCAATGGTGAATCTCATGTGTGGCCTCCTGAAATCCCAACACAATTTATGGCAATACTTCTCTGAGGTCAGTTACACAACTCAGTCTCTAAGGGGAATCCCAACAGAGTTCAAGCCCAGGTGGACCCAGGCATCTCTTCCAATTGCTACACAAATGATGACAATTAAAACCAAAACACTCTCACACGGCCCTCTTCATCTTTTATATAGACACTAATCATAACCTCTAGCTGGAGGTTTCCATGAGGGGCACAGCCCAAGACAGTGTCAAAAATAAACTCCCTTGCCCCTCATTTGCCTAAAGTCAGGGTGGCCTGGACAACGTTAGTGTGAAACAGAAGTGATCAAATAGGCCTGCTGTTAATACTACTCCACTTCTCAAATTTGAGGCATACTGACTGTGGGGTATAGATTTTTAGTGTGAATTGGAGTTATAAGAAAACCCAAGCACCTATTGTCTCCCCTCTGCAGCCCTTTGAAGAACTTATTTGACACAAATGATCCCTATTCTCACTTGATGGAGGTCAGGAATCTTACAGAGGAAGGTGAGAGGCTTCATCCACAATGACAGATCTTTTTTCCATTTAGGTTTTGGATGCCCACATAGGATCTTTCTTTAGATTCATCAGGTGCTGAAAATCTAAACCACAGGCTCACACAGGGCCAAGAGGCTGATTCAGACACATCCATTTCCAAAGCTATGAAGCAAAGAGCCACAGGTGATGCCCATTCATTTCCATTTTAAAACTGTTTTCTTCAGGCTTCACAAAGGGGTGGCCTGAGGCAAAGACCTTTCTGACATTCAGAGCAACAGAACAATAGGTAATCAAAAGGTCCAAAGCAGGGTTTCTCCACGGAGACTTTCCTGGTTACTCTGATATATGAGTTTTCTGAGATGCTCGCCATTCCCTTCAGCTATCCAGTACATGGCCATGTCACAGAGCTTGGAGGTGGTACATATCTTGTACAAAAATACATGATACTAATCTTGAGAGTGGCCAGAATTCATGAAAAAATGGAAAATTAGGTAGATAGCCGGTGTTGCCCATGGATAAGGCAAGCCTCAGTCCATTCATTAATTGGAAAGGATGCATGCTGGGAAGCTTTCTACTAGACAGGACACAACCAATGAGCTATTTTTTTCTAATATCTACAAAGAAAAATACAGTGGGATACACAGACATAGAAACAGTCTCCTTGTCAAATGACTTACTGGAAACAGTCCACTCCAAACCAAACAAACCTCCTTTTTTACCTATTCTCAGAACATGAGAAAAAAACCACAAACACAAACCAACACCCACAAATGCAACTTTTTCCCACAAGTAAGTCTGTCACTATCTGGAGTGTCCTCTGACTGGTAGGCCATATGATGTTCCCCAGAAATGGCCTTTCTGTCTCACATCTGGTCTCCTTGGTCAACTCTGTGAAGTTGTCAGGAGGCAGTGGTGAGCCAATTCCTGTCCTCTCAGGAAAGACCCCTCTTCAGAGCTTTCTTGGTATTTGGCAACCCTTACATCAGTAGGTACCAAGAAAGACTGACTCTGTCCTTAGTGAATCCAAACAAGTGAGCCCACTGCAACTGGGACTGGGACTGGCTCTGGGTGCCTGGCTTCCTGGATCACAAAATTCAGAGAGTTCCATCACCAAGGAAATGAGGTGAGGTCACTACCTTCAGGAAATAAATGAGGTCCCTGTCTTGGCCACCACTTTGTCCTAACAGTTGCATCCTAGTGTCTCCTGACATGGAGGCTGCCCTACTTCCTGTGATACATTCACATGTTATAATGGTATAGAAACCATAGTCACCTGGGAACAGCTCTCCACACAGGCCTGCTTTGGTCCATCTTCCCTGCATTAAAAATAGAGAGGATGACTCAGACACATCCTTTCATCCTGACCATGTTGTTTGCCATGGAATATGACTTTTGTTCTCTCAGGTCTTTCATAGCTGCCAACATCTTCTCCAGGGATTATTTCTGCATGGATTTTGAGGTACTCAGCAGGTGGAAGATCTCCTAACTTCCTGTATTGTAATATCAACTTTATCCCTCCTCTTCTGTAAAGTGAGATTGAGGGAACATTGTATGGTTAGGGTTAATAGCATGTTCCATTTGGCTTAGGAATCATTCTGCTGGATGAATAATGGTATTGGGAACCAGCGATATTTAAAAGAATATAGAGGTAAAATATAAGTATGAAAACAGAAATCTAGGTAATATTTTAAGCCCAGAAGGATTTGGGCCCTTGATTGGGATCCTTAGCTTGAGTAATGTTTTGCACCGAGGTCTCAGTTAAATCGATATACAATGGCATAAGACCCTGTACCTCAGATGATTGAATGTAGAAGAGAACATCCAGTGAAAAAGGGATAGTGTGTAGGATTAGAAAGATAGTCAGTAGATTTAGGAGGAAGAGTGAGTCTAGGATTTGGACCAAAAGTTCTTTAGCAATAGGTTTCGGTTAGAGAGTGAATATTAATGGCACCATATGTGAAAAGTCGGGCACAATGATGAACTGGGAAAAAATATGTAGGAAAGCAGACATCAATAGAGACATTAGGAAATCAGGCAAAGTAAAACGTGAGTGATAGGATTAGACATTTTCAACAGGGTTGAGGTTGAATACATAATCTTAAAAAGAAACAAAAATGTAGTCACCAATTGGATTGACATTTGAGAGCATTAGGCAAACTGGGCATGGATGTTTTTAGTAATCCATGTTCACATTCCATTGAGGCTTTATTGCAATCATAACGGTGACCTTTGCATTTTGTGTCCAGAATATTACTGTGATAATATGTATATGTAGATCAGGTGACATGAGTATTTCTTCCACCTTTTCTGGGAGCAATATTTTGAAAACATATGAATTAGTACTGGGGATACTAATAGGTTTACCCTGTGTTGATGAATATAGAGATGATGCATTAATAGACCATACTGTGAAAAAATTATATGACTGGTTCCAAATTTAAATAATGGATTGTTTTAATATCTGAAAATATAGAGGAAATCATATATTGATATACGTACATTAATTCCAACCAGTTATATATCTAATGGTATTATTAGGGTTACCGTTAATCATGAATAGTGTGTGAGTTTTGCTTCAAAAATGATTATTCAATCGAAAATAACGTGTTTAGAAAGAAGTCCAGTGAAAAGACCCGTCAAGAAACATGAAGGAATATATGTGTTCCGAAGGAGGAAGTGATTGAAAGTGAACCAAATATTTATAAATTTGTGAACTTGTGAATGAAAGGATATATTTTATGATGTCCAAAAACTGAATAAATAATAACGTACCAAGTTTGAATAAAAATGAACTTTAACAAACACATCATATCAAATAGGAATGTATTTGCATTGATGTTAAACTTGGTCAGTTACTCTAGAAATATTAGGATTTGTAAGAACCCTTCCCTGAAGTTAGTTTTCAGTACTAGGAAACAAATATGTATGTCAGTGGATGTATATTTCTGAGAATAAACTTGTTAAAAGTTAATTATAAATCCACATATATGAATATGAATGAATTCAGGCGGTGTATAAGAAGACATATATTTCATATTTTGGAAAATCTAGAGACTATATATATATATATATATATATATATATATATATATATATATACATATAGACACACAAACACACACACATTATAATGTCACAATATATATGTCAATCGAAATTTATCATGAAAAATAACTCATCCGCATATCCCAAAATATTCATTTTACTGAACATGGATGTATGTAGAATGTTGTTCATCTAGAAAGCTCACCCATGGGTTGAATTTTCTGTACCAACAGCATTTAGGAGGAGTGATCTCTTCTCACAAATAGTATCTGCCAAGTCAGCCACCTCACAAGAATATACGTGTGAAACCAGGTAGGATTCTATTTGTGCATATAAAAATACATGTGCTTAATAGGCTACAGAGAAAGGGAGACAGGAATTCATATATTTCTTAACTTTAAAAACACATGGAATAGTGTGTAGTGTCCCTCTTTATCCCTTTTGATTAACTTTGGCTTAAAAAAAAGAATTTTATTGAGAATTTTTGTATATATGTTTGTCAGGAATATTGCTCTGAAGTTTTCTTTCCTTGATGTGTCTTTGTCTGATTTTGGTATGTGAGTGATACTAGCCTCATGAAATGAGTTTGGAGGAGTTCCATGCTTTTCTATTTTATGGAATAATTTGAGGAGTATTGTGATGAATGCTTCTTTGAAGGTCTTGTAGAACTTGACTGAGAATCTGTCTGTTCCCGGGCTTTGCTTGATTGGTAGGCTGTTGACAGCAACTTCTATTTCATTGCTTGAAATTGATTTGGTTAAATTGTTTATATCCTACTAATTCAGTTTGGGTATATCTCTAAAATTTTATTGATGTCATCATGGTATTTTAATTTATTAGAGTATAAATTTTCAAATTAGTTTTTAATTATTCTCTGTATTTTAGTTGTGTACTCTGTAAAAGTTCTTTTACGATCCTTAATTTTAGTAATTTGAGGTTTTTTTTCTTCATTAGCTTGGTTAAGGATGTGTCAATTTTATTTAGTTTTCGAAGATTAAATTTTGTTTTGTGTCAAAAAAAATAACATATGGAAAAGTATTTCAGCAAATTGAATAGATTTATAACTCCTACCTTATATCATGCAAAAGGCAAGTCCAACTATACACCATGTCCCTTCTGAAATGCTTGTATTTCTATTCTGTTTGGGATATTTTTCTCCATTATATTAGTATTAGTAGTCAGAGTCTAGTAGGGTATATGAATGTTTCTGAGAATAATCCTGAGAAAAGATAATTATAAGTACACATTCATGAATATGAAAAATTTAGGAAGTGCAAAATAAGACAAAAATATTCCATATTTTCAAAAATTTGGAGAGTATATCTATATCTATCTATATCTATATCTATACACACACACACACACACACACACACACACAACACTCACAGACATTAAAAAGTACCAATATAAATACCAATAGAAATTCATCAGTAAATATATATCATCCACAGATGCAAAAATATTTATTTTACTGAACATGAGTTTATGTATAATGTTGTTCTACTAGGACGCTCTCCTATAGGTTGAATTTTCATTTAAAACAGTTTTAGGAGGAGTGAACTCTTCTCACAATTTGTATCTGCCAAGACAGCCACCTCACAAAAATGTACGTGTGATACCTGGTAGGATTCTATATATGCATATAAATATACATGTGTGAATAGGCTACAGAAAAGGGAAACAAGAATTCACATATTTGTTAAATTTAAAAACACATGGAGAATATTTCCATTAAAATTTGACTAGATTTATAACACCTACCTTATATAATGCAAATGTCAAGTCCAACTATACAACATGTCTCCTCTGAAGTGCTTGTATTTCTATTGTGTTGGGTTAATTTTTCCCATTATAATAGGATGAATAGTCTGAGTCTACTAGGTATGGGTTAGTTTCAGGGATTCAGTATTTGAATGAAAATTGGAAAATGAATCCAATGTGTATGTAAATATATGCTGCACAAATATCCTCCCGCTCTCATCCAGAACAATGCCTTGATATTACCTTCACCCCAAGTAAGAAGCAATTAGAGGAGAAGAGTTACAAAATCAGTGAATACATATCTGGAATGGAAAATGCTCAGGAGTTCACAACCTTTGAGGTAGTAGAGGAGTTTCCAAAATTAAGGGACAGGGTAAACACTCCACAAACATGGAGCTCTGCTGGCCTAAAAACATTTTGAGAAACTGCGTCTGAGCTTCCGCAATTGAAATATATGTTGTTTTCAGATGATTTGGCTTCCTTTGTAGTGAGACCATCAAAGCTGGGTCTGCATCTATGTGACCTGGAGGACATGGTTTCTTATTTTCCAATGAACAAGATGAAGCAGTGCTGAATCCTCTCTTTGTAGGTAATCTGAGGCCACAGGCGACTAAGTGTCTCCCCGTGTGGACTGTGAAGCCATTAGGTCCTCCACCACTTTTTGTGGTGTTTTTCCTGCTGCACTGTGAGTTTGGTATTTGTTTCACGAAATACTATTAGCTAAACTGAGACACAGTGCTGGAGGGAGTTGTGTCACGAGTGGTGGGTCAGGGTCTGCAAGAGAATGCACCAACTAGGCTTCTATCTCTCACAGCTTGCCCCATTGTCCCCTTGTCCATATCAACCTGATTCTTCATTTTCCTCTGAAAACTCTCCATATAACAAGATGCCTTTACATATAAGGGTCTGCTGGCTGCACCATGTCAGTTACAAGCCATTTGGAATCCAATGGTAGATCCACATGACCCTACCACGGATGTTGTATCAAACACCTCCCCACCAATGCTCTAGACCCACTACTCAACAGGCTAAAACTTACTGGCATCTCTGTTCTACACCATTTTCATGAAACTCAGTAAATCAAGGCACTGTCTGGTATACTCATGAACAGTAACAGGACATCCAATATTTCTCCAGTGCCACCTGGTCATAGGAATTTCAAAAATTTCATGGTATTTATCTATCCATTTCTCGAGCATGAAGTTGGAGGCACTGTGGATTTCAATTCATGCAGCAAACATTAAATGGTGAGGAAGCTCATTTCAATGAATTCTCTGGAGAACTCTCACAGGCAAGGCTTCAAAAAGAGTGGACAAAAGGTCACATTAGGCCAGGCCCATTGAGGTCTACAATGTGAGGTCCATGTGTGTTTTGACTCTCAACTATGGCTGCCATTTCTTTAAGAATAAAATCATGTGATATCCTTGCTGAGTTTCCCAGGCCTCTGTGGAAATCCACCCGGGGCCTAGGTCTCAGTTTCCAAGAGCGACTTTCATGCTTGGCCTATTAAAATCTCAACAAAATTCATGGCAATGTTTCTCTGAGTTCAGTTCCAAAACCCAGTCTCTAAGGGGTATCACACCAGAGTTCAAGCCTACGTGTACCCAGTCATTTTTTCCAATGCCACACAAATGACCAAAATTAAAACCAAAACACTCCCACATGGCCCTCATCTTATTCCATATAGGCAATCATCTTAACCTCTGGCTGGAGGTTTCCATGAGGGGCGCAGCCCAAGACAGTGTCCAAAATCAGCTCGTTTGCCCCTCATTTGCCTAACGTCAGGGTAGCCTGGACACAGTTTCTGTGAACCAGGAGTGAACAAATAAGCCTGCCGTTAATACTTCTGTGTTCCTCCAATTTGAGGCCTACTGATTTTAGATATCGATTCTTTAGGTGATTTAGAGTCATGCAAAAACACAAGCACCTTTGCAGGGCTTTGAAGAACTCATTTGACCCAAAGAATCCCTATTGTCATTTGATGGAGTGCAGGAACCTAACAGAGGAAGGCAAGAGACTTCATCCACAATGAATGATATTTTTTGCCATTTCGGTTTTGGAAGCTCACATGGGATCATTCTTAAGATCCATCAGGTGCTGAGAATCTAAGTCACAGCCACACACAGGTCCAAGAGGCTGATAAAGACACATCCCTTTCGAAAGCAATTAAGCAAGAGCCACAGGTGAGGCCCATTCATTTCCATTTGAAAACTGTTTTCTTCAGGCTTCACAAAGGGGTGGCCTTAGCAAAGACCTTCCTGACATTAAGTGCAACACAAGAATAAGTCAGTAAAAGGCCCAAAGCAGGGTTTCTGCCCTGAGACTATCCTGGTCACACTGATATCTGAGTTTTCTGAGATGCTCTCCATTCTCTTCAGCTATCCAGTACATGGTCATGTCACAGAGCTTGGAGGTGGTACATATTTAGGACACAAATCCATGAGCCTATTCTGGAGAGTGGCCAGAATTCAGGAAGAAAACAACAACTTAGAAAGATAGCAGGTGTTGCACATCGATAAGACAAGCTGCAGTCCATTCATATATTGGGCAGGATGAATTATGGGAAGATTTATACTAGACAGGACACATCCATTAATGCATTCTCTTTTCTAATGTCTACAACAACGGACACAGTGGGATACACAGAAAAAGAAACACTCGCCGTGTCAAATGACTTACTAGAAACTGTCCAGTCCAATCCAAACAAACCGCCTTTCCTATCTATTCGCAGAACATGAGACAAAACAACAAACCCACACCCACTTTCACAAAGGCACCTCCTTCCCCCAAGTAGGTCTGTGACTATCCGGAGTGTCCTCTGACCAGTGGGCCACACAATGTTCCCCCGAAATGGCCTGTCTTCTCTCAGATTGTGTTTCCTTGACCAACTCTGTGAAGATGTCAGGAAAAAGTGGTTAGCCACTACCTGTTTTCTCAGAAATGGTCCACCTTCAGAGCTCTCCTGACATTTGGCCATTCTCACATCATTAGGTACCAAGAAAATTGACTCTGTCCTTGGGAAATCCAAACAAGTGAGCCCACTGGGACTGGGACTGGGACTGCATCTGGGTGCCTGGCTTCTTGGATACCAAGTTCAGAGAGTTCCATCACCAAGGAAATGAGGTATGTCACATTCTTTGGAACTGAATGAGGTCACTGCCTTGGCAACCACTTTGTCCTAACAGTTGCTTCCAAGGGTAACATAAGATGGAGGTTGCCCCTACTTCCTGTGACACTTTCATAAGGTAGAATGTATATCAACCATTGGCACCCGGGAACAACTCTCCACTAAGGCCTGGTTTGGTCCCTCTTCTCTACAATAAGAAGAGAGATGCAGATTCAGAAACATCCCTTCATTCTGACCAGGTTGTTTGCCATGGAAGATGACTTTTGCTCTCTCAGTTGCTTCATACCTGTGTACAACTTCTCCAGGTATCATTTTTGCATGGACATTTGAGGTTCTCATTGGGTGGAAGGTCCCCAACTTTCCTGTATTGTAAGAACCACTCTGTCTCTGCTCTTCTGTAAAATTATTGAGGGAACAGTGTATACTTGGGGTTAAAA
Organism: Callospermophilus lateralis; assembly: GCF_048772815.1. Classification (NCBI taxonomy): domain Eukaryota; kingdom Metazoa; phylum Chordata; class Mammalia; order Rodentia; family Sciuridae; genus Callospermophilus; species Callospermophilus lateralis. The sequence continues at coordinate 296,114 of NW_027518079.1, forward strand.
ACAGGTTTGATTTGGGTTACGAACGATTCTGTGCGATGAATAATGGTATTGGTAACCTGCAATATTTACAAGAATATAGAGGTGATATATAAGTATGAAAAGAGAAATCTAGGTATGATTTGAAGCCCAGAAGGGTTTTGCCCTTGATTGGGATACTTAGCTTTGAATTATGTTCTGCAAAGATGTCTCAGATAATTCGATATACAATGGCATAGGACTTTGTACATTGGATGATTTAATTTAGAAGAGAACATCCAGTCAAAAAGGGATATTCAGTATGATTAGGAAGATAGTCGGTAGGATTAGGCAGAAGAGTGAGTATAGGATTTGGACCAAAAGTTCTTTAGCAATACACTTTTGGTTATAGAGTGAATGTAAATGTCAGCTCATATGAAGAGTCAGTCACTATGTTGAACTGGGGAAAATATGTAGAAAAGCAGATATCAATAGAAACATTACGAAATCAGGCAAATTATAAAGTGAGTGATAGAATTGGACATTTTCAACAGGGTTGGGTTTGAATATATAAATTAGGAAAAAACAAAAATGTAGTCACCAATAGGATTGACAATTGACAGCATTAGGCAACCTGGACACGGATGTTTTTAGAAATCCATGTTCACCTTCCATTTAGGTTTTGGTACAATCATAAGTGTGACCTTTCCATTTTTGTCCAGAATACTACTGTGATAATGAGGTGACATGAGTATTTCTTTCACCATTTCTGGGAGCAATATATTGAAGATGTAAAATAAGAATCGGGGTACAAAGAGGTGTACCCTGTTTCTATGAACATAGAGAAAAAGCATGAATAGACCATACTGTGAATAAATAATATAACTTTTTTGAACTTTAAATAATGAATTGAACTGATATCTGAAAAATTAAAGGAAATCGTATATTGATATACAATCATTAATTCCAACCAGTTATTTATCTAATGGAAATATTAGTGTTTTCTTTTATCATGAAGAGTTTGTGAGTTTTGCTTCAAAATGATTATGGAAATTCAAAATAATGTGTATGGAAAGAAGTCTCATGAAAAGACCAGTCAAGAAACCCTGAGAATACATGTGTTCAGAAGCAAGAAGTGATTAAAGTTGAAACAAATGCCTATTAATTTGTGAACTTGTGGATGAAATGTATATCCTATGATGTGCAAAAACTGAAGAAACAATAATGTACCAGCGTCGAATACAAATGAATGACAAATTACATATCATGTCCCATAGGAGTCTACTTGCATTGATGTTAGACTGGGTCAGTTACTGTAGAATAATTAGGATTTGTATGCACCATTCACTGAAGTTAGTTTTCAGTACTAGGAAACAAATATGTATTTCAGGTGGATGAATATTTCTGATTATAATCTTGTGAAAAGTGGATTATAAATCCACATACATGAACATGAATGAATTTAGAGAGTGTATATTAGACATATATATTTCATATTTTGAAAAATTTGGAGAGTATATCTATATCTATATCTACACACACACACACACACACACACACACACACACACAACACTCACAGACATTAAAAAGTGCCAATATACATGCGAATCGAAATTCATCAGTAAATATATATCATCCACAGATGCAAACATATTTATTTTACTGAACATGAGTTTATGTATAATGTTGTTCTACTCGGACGCTCTCCTATAGGTTGAATTTTCATTTCCAACAGCATTTAGGAGGAGTGAACTCTTCTCACAATTTGTATCTGCCAAGACAGCCACCTCACAAAAATGTACATGTGATACCTGGTAGGATTCTATATATGCATATAAATATACTTGTGTGAATAGGCTACAGAAAAGGGAAACAAGCATTCACATATTTGTTAAGTTTAAAAACACATGGAGAATATTTCCATTAAAATTTGACTAGATTTATATCTCCTAACTAATATAATGCAAATGTCACGTCCAACTATACAACATGTCTCCTCTGAAGTGCTTGTATTTCTATTGTGTTGGGTTAATTTTCCCCATTATATTAGGATGAATAGTCTGAGTCTACTGGGTATGGGTTAGTGTCAGGGATTCAGTACTTCGAATGGAAAATTGGAAAATGAATCCAATGTGTATGTAAATATATGCTTCACAAATATCCTCCCACTCTCATCCAGAAGAATGCCTTGACATTACCTTCACCCCAAGTAAGACACAATTAGAGGAGAAGAGTTACAAAATCAGTGAATACATATCTGGAATGTAAAATGCTCAGGAGCTCACAACCTTGGAGGTGGTAGAGGAGTTTCCAAAACTAAGGGACAGGGTAAACACTCCACAAACATGGAGCTCTGCTGGCCTAAAAACTTTTTGATAAACTGCCTCTGAGCTTCCGCACTTGAATTATATGTTGTTTTCAGATGATTTGGCTTCCTTTGTAGTGAGACCATCAAAGCTGGGTCTGCATCTATGTGACCTGGAGGACATGGTTTCTTATTTTCCAATGAACAAGATGAAGCAGTGCTGAATCCTCTCTTTGTAGGTAAACTGAGGCCACTGAAGACAAATTTTGTCCCCGTGTGGACACTGAAGCCATTTGGTCCTCCTCCACATTTTGTGGTTATTTTTCTGCTGCACTGTGAGTTTGGTATTTGTTTCCCGAAATACTAGGAGCTAAACTGGGACACTGTGCTGGAGGGAGTTCTGTAACGTGTGGTGGGTCAGGGTCTACAAGAGAATGCACCAACTAGGCTTCTATCTCTCACTGCTTGCCCCATTGCCCCCATGTCCATATCAACCTGATTCTTCATTTTCCTCTGAAAACTCTCCATATAACAAGATGCCTTTACATATAAGGGTCTGCTGGCTGCACCATGTCAGTTACAAGCACTTTGGAATCCAATGGTAGATCCACAGGGCCCTACCACTGATTTTTATCAAACACCTCCCCACCACTGCTCTAGACCCACTACTCAGCAGGCTCCAACTTACTGGCATCTCTGTTCTACACCATTTTCATGAAACTCAGTAAGTCAACGCACTGTCTGGTATACTCATAATCAGCAACAGGACATCCAATGTTTCTCCAGTGCCACCTCGTCATAGGAATTTCAAAAATTTCATGGTATTTATGTAGCCATTTTTCAAGCATGAAGTTGGAGGCAATGGGGGTTTCCATTCATTCAGCAAACATTAAATGGTGAGGAAGCTCATTTCAATGAATTCTCTGGAGAACTCTCACAGGCAAGGCTTCCCAAAGAGTGGAAAAAGGTCACGTTAGGCCAGGCCCATTGAGGTCTACAATGTGAGGTCCATGTGTGTTTTGACTCTCAGCTATGGCTGCCATTTCTTTAAGAATAAAATCATGTGATATCCTTGCTGAAATTCCCAGGCTTCTGTGGAAATCCACCCGGGGCCTAGGTCTCAGTTTCCAAGAGTGACTTTCATGCGTGGCCTCTTAAAATCCCAACAAAATTCATGGCAATGCTTCTCTGAGTTCAGTTCCAAAACCCAGTCTCTAAGGGGAATGACACCAGATTTCAAGCCCACGTACACCCAGTCATTTTTTCCAATGCCACACAAATGACCAAAATTAAAACCAAAACACTCCCACATGGCCCTCATCTTATTCCATATAGTCAATCATCTTAACCTCTGGCTGGAGGTTTCCATTAGGGGCGCAGCCCAAGACAGTGTCCAAAATCAGCTCGTTTGCCCCTCATTTGCCTAAAGTCAGGGTAGCCTGGAAACCGTTTCTGTGAATGAGGAGTGAACAAATAAGCCTGCCGTTAATACTTCTGTGTTTCTCCAATTTGAGGCCTACTGAATTTAGGTATCGATTCTTTAGGTGATTTCGAGTCATGCGAAAACACAAGCACCTCTGCAGGGCTTTGAAAAACTCATTTGACCCAAAGAATCCCTATTCTCATTTGATGGAGTGCAGGAACCTAACAGAGCAAAGCAAGAGACTTCATTCACAATGAATGATATTTTTTGCCATTTTGGGTTTGGAAGCTCACATGGGATCATTCTTAAGATCCATCAGGTGCTGAGAATCTAAGTCACAGCCACACAGAGGTCCAAGAGGCTGATAAAGACACATCCCTTTCCAAAGCAATTAAGCAAAGAGCCACAGGGGAGGCCCATTCATTTCCATTTGAAAACTGTTTTCTTCAGGCTTCACAAAGGGGTGGCCTGAGGCAAAGACCTTCCTGACATTCAGTGCAACACAACAATAAGTAAGCAAAAGGCCCAAAGCAGGGTTTCTGCACTGAGACTTTCCTGGTCACACTGATATCTGAGTTTTCTGAGATGCTCGCCATTCTCTTCAGCTATCCAGTACGTGGACATGTCACAGAGCTTGGAGGTGGTACCATTTTGGACACAAATCCATGAGCCTATTCTGGAGAGTGGCCAGAATGCGGGAAGAAAACAACAACTTAGAAAGATAGCAGATGTTGCACATCGATAAGACAAGCTGCAGTCCATTTATATATTGGCAGGATGAATTATGGGAAGATTTATACTAGACAGGACACATCCATTAATGCATTCTCTTTTCTAATGTCTACAACAATGGACACAGTGGAATACACAGAAACAGAAACACTCGCCGTGTCAAATGACTTACTAGAAAGTGTCCACTCCAAACCAAACAAACCTACTTTCCTATCTATTCTCAGAACATGAGACAAAACAACAAACCCACACGCACTCCCACAAAGGCACCTCCTTCCCCCAAGTAGGTCTGTGACTATCTGGGGTGTCCTCTGACTGTTGGGCCACACTATGTTCCCCCGAAATGTCCTGTCTTCTCTAAGATCTTGTTTCCTTGAACAACTCTGTGAAGAAGTCAGGAAAAAGTGGTTAGCCACTACCTGTTTTCTCAGGAAAGGTCCATCTTCAGAGCTCTCCTGGCATTTGGCCTTCCTCACATCATCAGGTACCAAGAAAACTGACTCTGTCCTTGGTAAATCCAAACAAGTGAGCCCACTGGGACTGGGACTGGGACTGCCTCTGGCTGCCTGGCTTCTTGGATACCAAGTTCAGAGAGTTCCATCACCAAGGAACTGAGGTATGTCACATTCTTTGGAACTGAATGAGGTCACTGCCTTGGCAACCTCTTTGTCCTAACAGTTGCTTCCAAGGGTAACATAAGATGGAGTTTGCCCCTACTTCCTCTGACACTTTCATAAAGTAGAATGTATATCAACAATTGGCACCCGGGAACAGCTCTCCACCCAGGCCTGGTTTGGTCCATGTTCTCTACAATAAGAAGAGAGAGGCTGATTCAGACACATCCCTTCATCCTGACCAGGTTGTTTTCCATGGAATATGACTTTTGCTCTCTCAGGTGCTTCATACCTGCTTACAACTTCTCCAGGTATGATTTGTGCATGGACATTTGAGGTTCTCTTCATGTGGAAGGTCCCCAACTCTCCTGTATTGTAAGAACCACTCTGTCCCTGCTCTTCTGTAAAATGATTGAGAAAACAGTGTATACTGGGGGTTAAAAACAGGTTTGATTTTGGTTACGTATGACTCTGTGCGATGAATAATGGTATTGGGAACCTGAAATATTTACAAGAATATTGAGGTGAAATATAAGTATGAAAACAGAAATCTAGGTATGATTTGAAGCCCAGAAGGGTTCTGCCCTTGATTGGGATACTGAACTTTGAACTATGTTCTGCAAATTTGTCTCAGATAATTTGATATACAATGGCATAGGACCTTGTACATTGGATGATTGAATTTAGAAGAGAACATCTAGTCAAAAAGGGATATTCAGTAGGATTAGGAAGATAGTCAGTAGGTTTCGGAAGAAGAGTGAGTATAGGATTTGGACCAAAAGTTCTTTAGCAATAGACTTTCAGTTATTGAGTGAAAGTATATTTCAGCACATATGAAGAGTCAGTCACTATGTTGAACTGGGGAAAATATGTAGAAAAGCAGATATCAATAGAAACATTACGAAATCAGGCAAAGTATAAAGTGAGTGATAGAATTAGACATTTTCAACAGGGTTGAGTTTGAATATATAAACTAGGAAAAAACAAAAATGTAGTCACCAATAGGATTGACAATTGACAGCATTAGGCAACCTGGAAATGGATGTTTTTAGAAATCCATGTTCACTTTCCATTTAGGCTTTGGTACAATCATAAGTGTGACCTTTCCATTTTTTGTCCAGAATATTACTGTGATAATGAGGTGACATGAGTAATTCTTTCACCATTTCTGGGAGCAATATATTGAAGATGTAAAATAGAATCGGGGGTAGAAAGAGGTGTACCCTGTTTCTATGAACATAGAGAAAAAGCATGAATAGACCATACTGTGAATAAATAATATAACTTTTTTGAACTTTAAATAATGAATTGAACTGATATCTGAAAAATTAAAGGAAGTCGTATATTGATATACAATCATTCATTCCAACCAGTTTTATATCTAATGGAAATATTAATGTTTTGTTTTATCATAAAGAGTGTGTGAGTTTTGCTTCAAAATGATTATGGAAATTCAAAATAATGTGTTTGGAAAGAAGTCTCATGAAAAGACCATTCAAGAAACCCTGACAATACATGTGTTCTGAAGCAAGAAGTGATTAAAGTTGAAACAAATGCCTATTAATTTGTGAACTTGTGGATGAAATGTATATCCTATGATGTGCAAAAACTGAGGAAACAATAATGTAGCAGTGTCGAATACAAATGAATTACAAATTACATATCATGTCCCATAGGAGTCTACTTGCATTGATGTTAGACTGGGTCAGTTACTGTAGAATAATTAGGATTTGTATGCACAATTCACTGAAGTTAGTTTTCAGTACTAGGAAACAAATATGTATTTCAAGTGGATGAATATTTCTGATTATAATCTTGTGAAAAGTTGATTACAAATCCACATACATGAACACGAATGAATTTAGAGAGTGTATATTAGACACATATATTCCATATTTTGAAAAATTTGGAGAGTATATCTATATCTATATCTACATCTATATATATATATCTATATCTATCTATCTATCTATCTATCTATCTATCTATCTATATATATATATATATACACACACACACACGCACACACACACACACACACACACACACAACACTCACAGACATTAAAAAGTACCAATATAAATGCCAATCAAAATTCATCAGTAAATATATATCATCCACAGATGCAAACATATTTATTTTACTGAACATGAGTTTATGTATAATGTTGTTCTACTAGGACGCTCTCCTATAGGTTGAATTTTCATTTCCAACAGCATTTAGGAGGAGTGAACACTTCTCACAATTTGTATCTGCCAAGACAGCCACATCACAAAAATGTACATGCGATACCTGGTAGGATTCTATATATGCATATAAATATACATGTGTGAATAGGCTACAGAAAAGGGAAACAAGAATTCACATATTTGTTAAGTTTAAAAACACATGGAGAATATTTCAATTAAAATTTGACTAGATTTATATCTCCTACCTTATATAATACAAATTTCAAGTCCACCTATACAACATGTCTCCTCTGAAGTGCTTGTATTCCTATTGTGTTTATGTTAATTTTCCCCATTATATTAGGATGAACTGTCTAAGTCTACCAGGTATGGGTTAATGTCAGGGATTCAGTACTTCGAATGGAAAATTTGAAAATGAATCCAATGCGTATGTAAATATATGCTGCACAATTTCCTCCCGCTCTCATGCAGAAGAATGCCTTGACATCACCTTCACCCCAAGTAAGACACAATTAGAGGAGAGGAGTTACAAAATCAGTGAATACATATCTGGAATGGAAAATGCTCAGGAGTTCACAACCTTGGAGGTGGTAGAAAAGTTTCCAAAACTAAGGGACAGGGTAAACACTCCACAAACATGGAGCTCTGCTGGCCTAAAAACTTTTTGAGAAACTCCTCTGAGATTCCGCACTTGAAATATATGTTGTTTTCAGGAGATTTGGCTTCCTTTGTAGTGAGACTATGAGAGCTGGGTCTGCATCTATGTGACCTGGAGGACATGGTTTCTTATTTTCCAAAGAACTAGATGAAGCAGTGCTGAATCCTCTCTTTGTAGGTTAACTGATGCCACTGGAGACTAAGTGTCTCCCCGTGTGGACTGTGAAGCCATTTGGTCCTCCTCCACTTTTTGTGGTGTTTTTCCTGCTGCACTGTGAGTTTGGTATTTGTTTCACGAAATACTAGGAGCTAAACTGGGATACAGTGCTGGAGGGAGTTGTGTCACGTGTGGTTGGTCAGGGTCTGCAAGGGAATGCACCAACTAGGCTTCTATCTCTCACAGCTTGCCCCATTGCCCCCTTGTCCATATCAACCTGATTCTTCATTTTCCTCTGAAGACTCTCCATATAACAAGATGCCTTTACATATAAGGGTCTGCTGGCTGCACCATGTCAGTTACAAGATATTTGGAATCCAACTGTAGATCCACATGGCCCTACCACGGATGTTTTATCAAACACCTCCCCACCACTGCTCTAGACCCACTACTCAGCAGGCTCCAACTTACTGGCATCTCTGTTCTACACCATTTTCATGAAACTCAGTAAATCAAGGCACTGTCTGGTATACTCATAATCAGCAACAGGACATCCAATGTTTCTCCAGTGCCACCTGGTCATAGGAATTTCAAAAATTTCATGGTATTTATCTAGCCATTTTTCAAGCATGAAGTTGGAGGCACTGTGGGTTTCAATTCATGCAACAAACATTAAATGGTGAGGAAGCTCATTTCAATGAAATCTCTGGAGAACTCTAAAAGGCAAGGCTTCCCAAAGAGTGGACAAAAGGTCACATTAGGCCAGGCCCATTGAGGTCTACAATGTGAGGTCCATGTGTGCTTTGACTCTCAACTATGGCTGCCATTTCTTTAAGAATAAAATCATGTGATATCCTTGCTGAGTTTTCCAGGCCTCTGTGGAAATCCACCCGGGGCCTAGGTCTCAGTTTCCAAGAGCGACATTCATGCCTGGCCTCTTAAAATCAAAACAAAATTCATGGCAATGCTTCTCTGAGTTCAGTTCCAAAACCCAGTCTCTAAGGGGAATCACACCAGAGTTCAAGCCCACGTGGACACACTCATTTCTTCCAACTGTCACACAAATGACCAAAATTAAAACCGAAACACTCCCACATGGCCCTCATCTTATTCCATATAGTAACTCATCTTAACCTCTGGCTGGAGGTTTCCATGAGGGGCGCAGCCCAAGACAGTGTCCAAAATCAGCTCGTTTGCCCCTCATTTGCCTAAAGTCAGGGTGGCCTGGACACCGTTTCTGTGAACCAGGAATGATCAAATAAGCCTGCCGTTAATTCTTCTGTGTTTCTCCAATTTGAGGCCTACTGATTTCAGGAATACATTCTTTATGTGATTTAAAGTTATTCGAAAACCCAAGCACCTCTGCAGAGACTTGAAGAACTCATTTGACCCAAAGAATCCCTATTCTCACTTATGGATTTCAGGATTTTAACAGAGGAAGGCAAGAGAATTCATCCACAATGAAAGATTTTTTGCCCTTATGGTTTTGGATGCACGCAGGGGATCATTTTTAGATTCATCAGGTGCTGAGAATCTAAGTCACAGCCACACACATGGCCAAGAGGCTGATTCAGACACATCCTTTCCCAAAGCAATGAAGCCAGAAGCCACAGGTGATGCCCATTCATTTCCATTTGAAAACTGTTTTCTTCAGGCTTCACAAAGGAGTGGCCTGAGGCAAAGACCTTCCTGACATTCAGTGCAACACAACAATAAGTCAGCAAAAGGCCCAAAGCAGGGTTTCTGCACTGAGACTTTCCTGGTCACACTGATATCTGAGTTTTCTGAGATGCTCGCCATTCTCTTCAGCTATCCAGTACATGGCCATGTTACAGAACTTGGAGGTGGTACATATTTTGGACACAAAACCATGAGCCTATTCTGGAGAGTGGCTAGAATTCAGGAAGAAAACAGCAACGTAGAAAGATAGCAGATGTTGCACATCGATAAGACAAGCTGCAGTCCATTCAAATATTGGGCAGGATGAATTATGGGAAGATTTATACTAGACAGGACACCTCCATTAATGCATTCTCTTTAATGTCTACAACAACGGACACATTGGGATACACCGAAACAGAAACACTCGCCTGATCAAACAACTTGCTAGAAACTGTCCACTCCAAACCAAACAAACAGCCTTTCCTACCTATTCTCAGAACATGAGACAAAACAACAAACCCACACCCACTCCCACAAAGGCACCTCCTTCCCCCAAGTAGGTCTGTGACTATCCGGAGTTTCCTCTGACTGGGGGCCATACTATGTTCCCCCGAAATGTCCTGTCTTCTCTCAGATCTTGTTTCCTTGTTCAACTCTTTGTAGTTTTCAAGAAAATGTGGTGAGCCACTACCTGCTTTCTCAGGAAAGGTCCCTCTTTAGAGTTCTCCTGGCATTAGGCCATCCTCACATCAGTAGGTACCAAGAAAACTGACTCTGTCCTTGGTAAATCCAAACAAGTGAGCCCACTGGGACTGGGACTGGGACTGCCTCTGGGTGCCTGGCCTCTTGGATACAAATTTCAGAGAGTTCCATCACCAAGGAAATGAGGTATGTCACTTTCTTTGGAACTGAATGAGTCACTTCCTTGGCAACCACATTGTCCTAACTGTTGCTTCCAAGGGTCCCATGAGATGGAGGCTTCCCCTACTTCCTGTGACACTTTCACAAGGGAGAATGGTATATCAACCATAGGCACCCAGGAACAGCTCTCCACACAGGCCTGGTTTGGTCCATCTTCTCTACAATAAGAAGAGAGAGGCTGATTCAGACACATCCCTTCTATCTGACCAAGATATTTGCCATGGAAGATGACTTTTGCTCTCTCAGGTCCTTCATACCTGCCTACAACTTCTCCAGGTATCATTTCTGCATGGACCTTTGAGGTTCTCATCAGGTGGAAGGTCCCCAACTTTCCTGTATTGTAAGAACCACTCTGTCCATGCTCTTCTGTAAGATGATTGAGGGACCAGTGTATAATTGGGGTTAAAAACAGGTTTGATATGGGTTACGAATGATTCTGTGCGATGAATAATGGTATTGGGAACCTGCAATGCTTACAAAATATAGATGTGAAATATAAGTATGAAAACAGAAATCTAGGTATGATTTGAAGCCCATAAGGGTTCTGCCCTTGATTGGGATACTTAGCTTTGAATTATGTTCTGCAAAGATGTCTCAGATAATTCGATATACAATTGCATAGGACCTTGTAAATTGGATGATTGAATTTAGAAGATCACCCAGTCAAAAAGGGATATTCAGTAGGATTAGGAAGATAGTCGGTAGGTTTAGTAAGAAGAGTGAGTATAGGATTTGGACCAAAAGTTCTTTAGCAATAGACTTTCAGTTATAGAGTGAATGTAAATGTCAGCACATATGAAGAGTCAGTCACTATGTTGAACTGGGGAAAATATGTAGAAAAGCAGAGATCAATAGAAACATTACGAAATCAGGCAAAGTATAAAGTGAGTGATAGAATTAGACATTTTCAACAGGATTGAGTTTGAATATATAAATTAGGAAAAAACAAAAATGTAGTCACCAATAGGATTGACAATTGACAGCATTACGCAACCTGGACATGGATGTTTTTAGAAATCCATGTTCACTTTCCATTTAGGATTTGGTACAATCATAAGTGTGACCTTTCCATTTTTTGTCCAGAATATTACTGTGATAATGAGGTGACATGAGTAATTCTTTCACCATTTCTGGGAGCAATATATTGAAGATGTAAAATCAGAATCGGGGGTACAAAGAGGTGTACCCTGTTTCTATGAACATAGAGAAAAAGCATGAATAGACCATACTGTGAATAAATAATATAACTTTTTTGAACTTTAAATAATGAATTGAACTGATATCTGAAAAATTAAAGGAAATCGTATATTGATATACAATCATTCATTCCAACCAGTTATATATCTAAACGAAATATTAGTGTTTTGGTTTATCATGAAGAGTGTGTGAGTTTTGCTTCAAAATGACTATGGAAATTCAAAATAATGTGTTTGGAAAGAAGTCTCATGAAAAGACCATTCAAGAAACCCTGACAATACATGTGTTCTGAAGCAAGAAGTGATTAAAGTTGAAACAAATGCCTATTAATTTGTGAACTTGTGGATGAAATGTATATCCTATGATTTGCAAAAACTGAAGAAACAATAATGTACCAGTGTCGAATACAAATGAATGACAAATTACATATCATGTCCCATAGGAGTCTACTTGCATTGATGTTATACTGGGTCGGTTACTGTAGAATAATTAGGATATGTATGCACCATTCACTGAAGTTAGTTTTCAGTACTAGGAAACAAATATATATTTCATGTGGATGAATATTTCTGATTATAATCTTGTGAAAAGTTGATTATAAATCCACATACATGAACATGAATGAATTTAGAGAGTGTATATTAGACATATATATTTCATATTTTGAAAAATTTGGGGAGTATATCTATATCTATATCTATATCTATATCTATATCTATCTATATATATATATATATATATATATATATATATATATATCCACACACACACACACACACACACACACACACACAACACTCACAGACATTAAAAAATACCAATATAAATGCCAATCGAAATTGATCAGTAAATATATATGATCCACAGATGCAAAAATATTTATTTTGCTGAACATGAGTTTATGTATTATGTTGTTTTACTGGGACGCTCTCCTATAGGTTGAATTTTCATTTCCAACAGCATTTAGGAGGAGTGAACTCTTCTCACAATTTGTATCTGCCAAGACAGCCACCTCACAAAAATGTACATGTGATACCTGCTAGGATTCTATATATGCATATATATATATATATATATATATATATATATATATATATATATATATATGTGTGTGTGTGTGTGTGTGTGTGTGTGTGTGAATAGGCTAAAGAAAAGGGAAACAAGAATTCACATATTTGTTAAGTTTAAAAACACATGGAGAATATGTCCATTAAAATTTGAATACATTTATAACTCCTACCTTATATAGTGCAAATGTCAAGTCCAACTATACAACATGTCTCTTCTGAAGTGCTTGTATTTCTATTGTGTTGGGTTAATTTTCCCCATTATATTAGGATGAATAGTCTGAGTCTACTAGGTATGGCTTAGTGTCAGGAATTCAGCATTTCGAATGGAAAATTGGAAAATGAATCCAATGTGTATGTAAATATATGCTTCACAAATATCCTCCCACTCTCATCCAGAAGAATGCCTTGACATTACCTTCACCCCAAGTAAGACACAATTAGAGGAGAAGAGTTACAAAATCAGTGAATACATATCTGGAATGTAAAATGCTCAGGAGCTCACAACCTTGGAGGTGGTAGAGGAGTTTCCAAAACTAAGGGACAGGGTAAACACTCCACAAACATGGAGCTCTGCTGGCCTAAAAACTTTTTGAGAAACTGCCTCTGAGCTTCTGTACTTGAAATATATGTTGTTTTCAGGAGATTTGGCTTTCTTTGTAGTGAGACCATCAAAGCTGGGTCTGCATCTATGTGACCTGGAGGACATGGTTTCTTATTTTCAATGAACAAGATGAAGCAGTGCTGAATCCTCTCTTTGTAGGTAAACTGAGACCACTGGGTACTAAGTGTCTCCCCGTGTGGACTGTGAACCCATTTGGTTCTCCTCCACTTTTTGTGGTGTTTTTGCTGCTGCACTGTGAGTTTGGTATTTGTTTCCCGAAATACTAGGAACTAAACTGGGACACAGTGCTGGAGGGAGTTCTGTCACGTGTGTTGGGTCAGGGTCTGCAAGAGAATGCACCAACTAGGCTTCTATCTCTCACAGCTTGCCCAATTGACCCCATGTCCATATCAACCTGATTCTTAATTTTCCTCTGAAAACTCTTCATATAACAAGATGCCTTTACATATAAGGGTCTGCTGGCTCCACCATATCAGTTACAAGCCATTTGGAATCCAATGGTAGATCCACATGGCACTACCACGGATGTTTTATCAAACACCTCTCCACCACTGCTCTAGACCCACTACTCAGCAGACTCCAACTTACTGGCATCTCTGTTCTACACGATTTTTATGAAACTCAGTAAATCAAGGCACTGTCTGGTATACTCATGATCAGCAACAGGACATCCAATGTTTCTCCAGTGCCACCTGGTCATTGGAATTTCAAAAATTTCATGGTATTTATTTAGCCATTTTTCAAGCATGAAGTTGGAGGCACTGTGGGTTTCAATTCATTCAGCAAACATTAAATGGTGAGGAAGCTCATTTCAATGAAATCTCTGGAGAACCCTCACAGGCAAGGCTTCCCAAAGAGTGAACAAAAGGTCACATTAGGCCAGGCCCATTGAGGTGTACAATGTGAGGTCCATGTGTGTTTTGACTCTAAACTATGGCTGCCATTTCTTTAAGAATAAAATCATGTGATATCCTTGCTGAGATTCCCAGGCCTCTGTGGAAATCCACCGGGGCCTAGGTCTCAGTTTCCAAGAGCGACTTTCATGCGTGGCCTCTTAAAATCCCAACAAAATTCATGCCAATGCTTCTCTGAGTTCAGTTCCAAATCCCAGTCTCTAAGGGGAATCACACCAGAGTTCAAGCCCACGTGGACCCAGTCATTTTTTCCAATGCCACACAAATGATCAAAATTAAAATCAAAACACTCCCACATGGCCCTCATCTTATTCCATATAGTCAATCATCTTAACCTCTGGGTGGAGGTTTCCATGAGGGGCGCAGCCAAAGACAGTGTCCAAAATCAGCTCGTTTGCCCCTCATTTTCCTAATGTCAGGGTATCCTGGACACCGTTTCTGTGAACCAGGATTGAACAAATAAGCCTGCCGTTAATACTTCTGTGTTTCTCCAATTTGATGCCTACTGAATTTAGGTATCGATTCTTTAGGTGATTTCGAGTCATGCGAAAACACAAGCACCTCTGCAGGGCTTTGAAGAACTCATTTGACCCAAAGAATCCCTATTCTCATTTGATGGAGTGCAGGAATCTAACAGAGGAAGGAAAAGACTTCATCCACAATGAATGATATTTTTGCCATTTTGGTTTTGGAAGCTCACATGGGATCATTCCTAAGATCCATCAGGTTCTGTGAATCTAAGTCACAGCCACACACAGGTCCAAGAGGCTGATAAAGACACATCCCTTTCCAAAGCAATTAAGCAAAGAGCCACAGGTGAAGCCCATTCATTTCCATTTGAAAACTGTTTCCTTCAGGCTTCACAAAGGAGTGGCCTGAGGCAAAGACCTTCCTGACATTGAGTGCAACACAACAATAAGTAAGCAAAAGGCCCAAAGCAGGGTTTCTGCACTGAGACTTTCCTGGTCACGCTGATATCTGAGTTGTCTGAGATTCTCGCCATTCTCTTCAGCTATCCAGTACATGGCCATGTCACAGAGCTTGGAGGTGGTACATATTTTGGACACAAATCCATGAGCCTATTCTGGAAAGTGTCCAGAATTCAGAAAGAAAACAACTTAGAAAGATAGCAGGTGTTGCACATCGATAAGACAAGCTGCAGTCCTTTCATATATTGGGCAGGATGAATTATGGGAAGATTTATACTAGACAGGACACACCCATTAATGCATTCTCTTTTCTAATGTCTACAACAACGAACACAGGGGGATACACAGAAACAGAAAAACTCGCCTTGTCAAATGACTTACTAGAAACTGTCCATTCCAAACCAAACAAACCGCCTTTCCTATCTATTCTCAGAACATGAGACAAAACAACAAACCCACACCCACTCCCCCAAAGGCACCTCCTTCCCCCAAGTAGGTCTGTGACTATCCGGAGTGTCCTCTGACTGGTGGGCCATACTATGTTCCCCCAAAATGGACTGTCTTCTCTCAGATCTTGTTTCATTGACCAACTCTGTGAAGATGTCAGGAAAAAGTGGTTAGACACTACCTGTTTTCTCAAGAAAAATCCATCTTCACAGCTCTCCTGGCATTTGGCCATCCTCACATCATTAGGTACCAAGAAAACTGACTGTCCTTGGTAAATCCAAACAAGTGAGCACACTGGGACTGGGACTTTTACTGCCTCTGGGTGCCTGGCTTCTTGGATACCAAGTTCAGAGAGTTCCATCACCAAGGAAATGAGGTATGTCACATTCTTTGGAACTGAATGAGGTCCCTGCCTTGGCACCCACTTTGTCCAAACAGTTGCTTCCAAGGGAAACATAAGATGGATGTTGCCCCTACTTCCTGTGACACTTTCATAAGGTAGAATATATATCAACCATTGGCACCCGGGAACAGCACTCCACTCATGTCTGGTTTGGTCCATCATCTCTAAAATAAGAAGAGAGAGGCAGATTCAGACATATCCCTTCATCCTGACCAGGTTCTTTTCCATGGAAGAGGACTTTTGCTCTCTCTGGTGCTTCATACCTGCCTACAACTTCTCCAGGTATCATTTGTGCATGGACATTTGAGGTTCTCATCAGGTGGAAGGCCCCCAACTTTCCTGTATTGTAAGAACCACTCTGTCCCTGCTCTTCTGTAAATTGATTGAGGGAACAGTGTATACTTGGGGTTAAAAACAGGTTTCATTTGGGTTAGGAATGATTCTGTGCGATGAATAATGGTATTGGAAACATGCAATATTTACAAGAATATAGAGTTGAAATATAAGTATGAAAACAGAAATCAAGGTATGATTTGAAGCCCAGAATAGTGTTGCCCTTGATTGGGATACTTAGCTTTGAATTATGTTCTGCAAAGTTGTCTCAGATAATTCGATATACAATGGCATAGGACCTTGTAAATTGGATGATTGAATTTAGAAGAGAACATCCAGTCAAAAAGGGATATTCAGTAGGATTAGGAAGATAGTCGGTAGGTTTAGGAAGAAGAGTGAGTATAGGATTTGGACCAAAAGTTCTTTAACAATAGACTTTCGGTTATAGAGTGAATGTAAATGTCAACACACATGAAGAGTCAGTCTGTATGTTGAACTGGGGAAAATATGTAGAAAAGCCGATATCAATAGAAACATTACGAAATGAGGCAAAGTATAAAGTGAGTGATAGAATTAGACATTTTCAACAGGGTTGAGTTTGAATATATAAATTAGGAAAAAACAAATATGTAGTCACCAATAGAATTGACAATTGACAGCATTAGGCAACCTGGACATAGATGTTTTTAGAAATCCATGTTCACTTTCTATTTAGGCTTTGGTACAATCATAAGTGTGACCTTTCCATTTTTTGTCCAGAATATTACTTTGATAATGAGGTGACATGAGTATTTCTTTCACCATTTCTGGGAGCAATATATTGAAGATGTAAAATTAGAATTGGTTGTACAAAGCGGTGTACCCTGTTTGTATGAACATAGAGAAAAAGCATGAATAGACCATACTGTGAATAAATAATATAAATTTTTTGAACTTTAAATAATGCATTGAACTGATATCTGAAAAATTAAAGGAAGTCGTATATTGATATACAATCATTAATTCCAACCAGTTATTTATCTAATGGAAATATTAGTGTTTTCTTTTATCATGAAGAGTTTGTGAGTTTTGCTTCAAAATGATTATGGAAATTCAAAATAATGTGTTTGGTAAGAAGTCTCATGAAAAGACCAGTCAAGAAACCCTGACAATACATGTGTTCTGAAGCAAGAAGTGATTAAAGTTGAAACAAATGCCTATTAATTTGTGAACTTGTGGGTGAAATGTATATCCTATGATGTGCAAAAACTGAAGAAACAATAATGTACCAGCGTCGAATACAAATGAATGACAAATTACATATCATGTCCCATAGGAGTCTACTTGCATTGATGTTAGACTGGGTCAGTTACTGTAGAATAATTAAGATATGTATGCAACATTCACTGAAGTTAGTTTTCAGTACTAGGAAACAGATATGTATTTCAGGTGCATGAATATTACTGATTATAATCTTGTGAAAAGTTGATTTTATATCCACATACATGAACATGAATGAATTTAGAGAGTGTATATTAGACACATATATTTCATATTTTGAAAAATTTGGAGAGTATATCTATATCTATATCTATATCTATACACACACACACACACACACACACACACACACAACACTCACAGACATTAAAAAGTACCAATATAAATGCCAATCGAAATTCATCAGTAAATATATGTCATCCAGAAATGCAAAAATATTTATTTTACTGAATATGACTTTATGTATAACGTTGTTCGACTAGGACTGTCTCCTATACGTTGAATTTTTATTTCCAACAGCATTTAGGAGGAGTGAAGTCTTCTCACAATTTGTGTCTGCTAAGACAGCCACCTCACAAAATGTACGTGTGATACCTGCTAGGATTCTATATATGCATATATATATACATGTGTGAATAGGCTAAAGAAAAGGGAAACAAGAATTCACATATTTGTTAATTTTAAAAACACATGGAGAATATGTCCATTAAAATTTGAATACATTTATAACTCCTACCTTATATAATGCAAATGTCAAGTCCAACTATACAACATGTCTCCTCTGAAGTGCTTGTATTTCTATTGTGTTGGGTTAATTTTCCCCATTATATTAGGATGAATAGTCTGAGTCTACTAGGTATGGCTTAGTGTCAGGAATTCAGCATTTCGAATGGAAAATTGGAAAATGAATCCAATGTGTATGTAAATATATGCTGCACAAATATCCTCCCGCTCTCATCCAGAAGAATGCCTTGACATTACCTTCACCCCAAGTAAGACACAATTAGAGGAAAAGAGTAACAAAATCAGTGAATACATATCTGGAATGTAAAATGCTCAGGATTTCACAACCTTGGAGGTGGTAGAGGAGTTTGCAAAACTAAGGGACAGGGTAAACACTCCACAAATATGGAGCTCTGCTGGCCTAAAAACTTTTTGAGAAACTGCCTCTGAGCTTCTGTACTTGAAATATATGTTGTTTTCAGGAGATTTGTCTTCCTTTGTAGGGAGACCATCAAAGCTGGGTCTGCATCTATGTGACCTGGAGGACATGGTTTCTTATTTTCCAATGAACAAGATGAAGCAGTGCTGAATCCACTCTTTGTAGGTAAACTGAGGCCCCTGGGGACTAAGTTTCTCCCCGTGTGGACTGTAAAGCCATTTGGTCCTCCTCCACTTTTTGTGGTTTTTTGCTGCTGCACTGTGAGTTTGGTATTTGTTTCATGAAATACTAGGAGCTAATCTGGGACAGAGTGCTGGAGGGAGTTCTGTCACGTGTGGTGGGTCAGGGTCTGCTAGAGAATGCACCAAATAAGCTTCGATCTCTCACAGCTTGCCCCATTTCCCCCTTGTCCATATCAACCTGATTCTTAATTTTCCTCTGAAAACTCTGCATATAACAAGATGCTTTTACATATAAGGGTCTGCTGGCTGTACCACGTCAGTTACAAGCCATTTGGAATCCAATGGTAGATCCACATGGCCCTACCACGGATGTTTTATCAAACACCTCCCCACCACTGCTCTAGACCCACTACTCAGCAGGCTCCAACTTACTGCCATCCTATTCTACACCATTTTCATGAAACTCCGTAAATCAAGGCACTGTCTGGTATACTCATGATCAGCAACAGGACATCCAATGTTTCTCCAGTGCCACCCGGTCATAGAAATTTCAAAAATTTCATGGTATTTATCTAGCCATTTTTCAAGCATGAAGTTGGAGGCACTGTGGGTTTCAATTCATTCAGCAAACATTAAATGGTGAGGAAGCTCATTTCAATGAAATCTCTGCAGAACTCTCACAGGCAAGGCTTTCCAAAGAGTGGTCAAAAGGTCACATTAGGCCGGGCCATTGAGGTCTACAATGTGAGGTCCATGTGTGTTTTGACTCTCAACTATGGCTGCCATGTCTTTAAGAATAAAATCATGTGATATCCTTACTGAGATTCCCAGGCCTCTGTGGAAATCCACCCGGGGCCTAGGTCTCAATTTCCAAGAGCGACTTTCATGCGTGGCCTCTTGAAATCCTAACAAAATTCATGGCAATGCTTCTCTGAGGTCAGTTCCAAAACCCAGTCTCTAAGGGGAATCACACCAGAGTTCAAGCCCACGTGGACCCAGTCATTTTTTCCAATGCTACACAAATGACCAAAATTAAAACCGAAACACTCCCACATGGCCCTCATCTTATTTTATATAGTAACTCATCTTAACCTCTGGCTGGAGGTTTCCATGAGGGGCGCAGCCATAGACAGTATCCAAAATCAGCTCGTTTTCCCCTCATTTGCCTAAAGTCAGGGTGGCCTGGACACCGTTTCTGTGAACCAGCAATGATCAAATAAGCCTGCCGTTAATTCTTCTGTGTTTCTCCAATTTGAGGCCTACTGATTTCAGGAATACATTCTTTATGTGATTTAAAGTTATTCGAAAACCCAAACACCTCTGCAAAGATTTGAAGAACTCATTTGACCCAAAGAATCCCTATTCTCACTAGATGGAGTTCAGGAACCTAACAGAGGAAGGCAAGAGACTTCATCCACAATGAATGATTTTTTGCCCTTATGGTTTTGGATGCACGCATGGGATCATTCTTTAGATTCATCAGGTGCTGAGAATCTAAGTCACAGCCACACACATGGCCAAGAGGCTGATTCAGACACATCCATTCTCAAAGCAATGAAGCCAGAAGCCACAGGTGATGCCCATTCATTTGTATTTGAAAACTGTTTTCTTCAGGTTTCACAAAGGGGTGGCTTGAGGCAAAGACCTTCCTGACATTCAGTGCAACACAACAATTAGTAAGCAAATTGCCCAAAGCAGGGTTTCTGCACTGAGACTTTCCTGGTCACACTGATATCTGAGTTTTCTGAAATGCTCGCCATTCTCTTCAGCTATCCATTACATGGACATGTCACAGAGCTTGGAGGTGGTACATATTTTGGACACAAAATCATGAGCCTATTCTGGAGAGTGGCCAGAATTCAGGAAGAAAACAGCATCTTAGAAAGATAGTAGGTGTTGCACATCGATAAGACAAGCTGCAGTCCATTCATATATTGGGCAGGATGAATTATGGGAAGACTTATACTAGACAGGACACATCAATTAATGCATTCTCTTTTTAATGTCTACAACAACGGACACATTGGGATACACCGAAACAGAAACACTCGCCTTGTCAAACAACTTACTAGAAACTGTCCACTACAAACCAAACAAACCGCCTTTCCTACCTATTCTCAGAACATGAGACAAAACAACAAACCCACACCCACTCCCACAAAGGCACCTCCTTACCCCAAGTAGGTCTGTGACTATCCGGAGTTTCCTCTGACTGCGGGCCATACTATGTTCCCCCGAAATGGCCTGTCTTCTCTCAGATCTTGTTTCCTTGTTCAACTCTGTGTAGTTGTCAGGAAAAAGTGGTTAGCCACTACCTGCTTTCTCAGGAAAGGTCCCTTTTTAGAGTTCTCCTGGCATTAGGCCATCCTCACATCAGTAGGTACCAAGAAAACTGACTCTGTCCTTGGTAAATCCAAACAAGTGAGCCCACTGGGACTGGGACTGGGACTGGCTCTGGGTGCCTGGCTTCTTGGATACAAATTTCAGAGAGTTCCATCACCAAGGAAATGAGGTATGTCACATTCTTTGGAACTGAATGAGGTCACTGCCTTGGCAACCACTTTGTCCTAACTGTTGCTTCCAAGGGTCCCATGAGATGGAGGCTTCCCCTACTTCCTGTGACACTTTCACAAGGTAGAATGGTATATCAACCATAGGCACCCAGGAACAGCTCTCCACACAGGCCTGGTTTGGTCCATCTTCTCTACAATAAAAAGAGAGAGGCTGATTCAGACACATCCCTTCATCCTGACCAGGTTATTTGCCATGGAAGATGACTTTTGCTCACTCAGGTCCTTCATACCTGCCTACAACTTCTCCAGGTATCATTTCTGCATGGACCTTTGAGGTTCTCAGCAGGTGGAATATCCCATAATTTCCTGTATTGTAAGAACCACTCTGTCCCTGCTTTTCTGTAAAATGAGATTGAGGGAACAGTGTGCGCTTAGGGTTAATAACAGGTTTGATTTGGGTTATGAATCATTCTGTGTGATGAATAATGGTATTGGGAACCTGTGATATTTACAAGAATATAGATGTGAAATAAAAGTATGAAAACAAAAATCTAGGTATGATTTGAAGCCCAGAAGGGTTTTTCCCTTGATTGGGATACTTAGCTTTGAATTATGTTCTGCAAAGATGTCTCAGATAATTCGATATACAAGGGAGTAGGACCTTGTACCTATGATGATTGAATTTAGAAGAGAACATCCAGGCAAAAAGTGATAATCGTTAGGATTAGGAAGATAGTCGATAGCTTTAGGAAGAAGAGTGATTATAGGATTTGGACCAAAAGTTCTTTACCAGTAGGGTTTCGGTTATGGAGTGAATGTAGATGTCAGTACATATGAAGAGTCAGTCACTATGGTGAACTGGGGAAAATATGTAGAAAAGCAGATATCAATAGAATCATTACAAAATCAGGCAAAGTATAAAGTGAGTGATAGAATTAGTCATTTTCAACAGGGTTGAGTTTGAATATATAAATTAGATGGAAACAAATATGTAGTCACCAACAGGATTGACAATTGATAGCATTAGGCAACCTGGACATGGATGTTTTTAGTAATCTATGTTCACTTTCCATTTAGGCTTTGGTACAATCATAAGAGTGACCTTTCCATTTTTTGTCCAGAATATTACTGTGATAATGAGGTGACATGAGTATTTCTTTCACCATTTCTGGGAGCAATATATTGAATATTTAAAATTAGAATTGGGGGTACAAAGAGTTGTACCCTGTGTCTATGAACATAGAGATAAAGCATGAATAGAACATACTGTGACTAAATAATACAACTTTTTTGAACTTTAAATAATGAATTGAATTGATATCTGAAAAATTAAAGGAAATCATATATTGATACACAATCATTCATTCCAACCAGTTATATATCTCATGGAAATATTAGTGTTTTGGTTTATCATGAAGAGTGTGTGAGTTTTGCTTCAAAAGTGATTATGGAAATCTAAAATAATGTGTTTGGAAAGAAGTCTCATGAAAAGACCTGTCAAGAAACCCTGACAATACTTGTGTTCTGAAGCAAGAAGTGATTAAAGTTGAAACAAATGCCTATAAATTTGTGAACTTGTGGATGAAGTGTATAACTTAAAATGTGCAAAAACTGAAGAAATAATAATGTACCATTGTTGAATACATATGAACGTCAAATTACATATCATGTCCCATAGGAGTCTACTTGCATTGATGTTAGACTGGGTCAGTTTCTGTAGAATAATGAGGATTTGTATGCCACATTCACTGAAGTTAGTTTTCAGTACTAGGAAACAATTATGTATTTCAGGTGGATGAATATTTCTGATTATAATCTTGTGAAAAGTTGATTATAAATCCACATACATGAACATGAATGAATTTAGAGGCTTTACATTAGACACATATATTTTATATTTTGAAACATCTGCAGAGTGTACAGATATATTATACACACACACAAAAAAAAAAACACTCACATACATTTAATAGTAGCAATATATATGCCAATCGAAATTCATCAGTAAATATATATCATCCACAGATGCAAAAATATTTTTTTTACTGAACATGAATTTATGCATAATGTTCTTCTACTAGGAAGCTCCCCTATAGGTTGAATTTTCAGTTCCAACAGCGTTTAGGAGGAGTGAACTCTTCTCACAGTTTGTATATGCCAAGTCAGCCACCTCAAAAATGTACGTGTGATACCTGGTAGGATTCTATATGTGCATATAAATATACAAGTGTGAATAGGCTAAAGAGAAAGGGAAACAAGAATTCTCGTATTTTTTAATTTTAAAAACTCAGGGAGAACTTCTTCGATTAAAAATTGACTAGATTTATAACTTTTACCTTATATAATGCAAAACGCAAGTCCAACTATACAACATGCCTCCAATGAACTGCTTGTATTTCTATAGGTTTGGCTTATTTTTCTCTATCATATTAGGAGGAGTTGTCTGAGTCTAGTAGGTATGGGTTAGTGTCAGGGATTCAATATTTCAAAATGAAAATTGGAAAATGAATCCAATTTGTATGCATATATATGCTGCACAAATATCCTCCCACTCTCATCCAGAACAATGCCTTGACATTACCTTAACCCCAAGTAAGACACAATTAGAGGAGAAGAGTTAGAAAATCAGTGAACACATATCTGGAATGGAAAATGCTCAGGAGTTCACAACCTTGGAGGTTGTAGAGGAGTTTCCAAAAGCAAGGGATAGGGTAAACACTCCACAAACATGGAGCTCTGCTGG